>NW_027611723.1:700000-1065152 GCF_964261635.1 Lissotriton helveticus | reverse complement strand
CGGTGGAGTCCAAGGGTGGACTCAAGTTGTAGAGTACCTGAAAGCAGAGGGGACAGAGTCTGGGTCACTCAGCAGTGACCAGGGTGGAACCAGGACGGAACCAGGCAATGTCGGGCGCAATCAGGTGGTCGTCGAGGAGCTTCTCTCCGCTGTCACGTGGGCTCTGGGGCATCTGCGACGTCCAGGAGCAGGTCACGATCTGTCCCACGCAGGCTCTCACCGTCGGTGCAGTCGGCTTCAAGTTTGGAGCCAACAAGCCTTGGTAAGAGCAATCCACGCGGGATCGGAAGATTGCTTCTCACTCGGACCAGGAAGGTCAGAGTCGGGGCTCCTCTTCAGGGGAGCTGGTGTGGATCTGGAGCAACCAGATTCACGAGTCTTCTTTGTAGTTTCGTCGGCACAGGGACCACTAGCCAGTTGGCAAGTGACCGGGCCAACGCGTTGAGCCAAATAGAGCCAAAGGGCCCCACGCAGCACTCGTCGAGTGTGGAGGGCTGAACTTCGGCTCAGGAGCAGCTCAGGGTGGGGGCTTCTCAAACCCCGGTGCACAGCTTCGAGGATCACTCGTGGGCTGCACGGTCAGCGTCTCGTGGTCAATTCAAGATGGCGTGCCCCACGCTTCCGGTCGCCTCCACGGGTCTCAGCTCTGCAGGGACTGTGGATCGGGCTGTTGGAAGGCAGGCAAGCTTGATCTCGTCGATCTCAGTCGCTCGAGTTCCGGCGGGAACTGCAACCAAGTAGACGTCGAGGGCTGGATGGTGCCTGCTGCTGCAGGGTGGTCACTCCTTGACCACAAGGGAGATTCTTCGGGCTTCCACGTTGAGGTGGAGGTCCAAGGGTCCAGAGTTTCGTTTCAAATGTTTCTTCCAGGAAATCTGATGTGCATTGGCACTGCTCCCACTCTTATTCCAATCTGGGGGGCGTGATTACCTGCTAGGTCCCCTCCTATGGGTGGGACCCAGGAAGTGGGTGGATACACCCCCTTCCTTTGATCCAGGCCGCCCTGGCACGAGGGCTGGAGTGCCCCAGAACCGGTTTGGCCGGATTATGCAAGGGGCAGCCTTGTGCGCCCCAGGCAGTGTCTGGTTTCTTTCAAACCTCCCTGCTACAATACACTATCTCCTGTCTGGAGGGCGGTGACACCCTCCTGTGACAGGAAACCCTTTGTCCAGGACCCATTTGGTCGAGTTTCGGTCAACTGCAGGGGTCCAGACATTTGTCTGTGGCAGAGGCATCCATTTTGTGGATCTTAAGGTCTTTGGAGAAATTAACCGCATTTAGTAAAGGAACATGTCTTACCCCTCTAGAGGGGTGGAATGCCATCCCCGTCGCCAGAACTGGCGAGGGGATGGTATTCCAAATCGTATGACACCTTACACGACATGTTTTGATAAAGCCAAACCAAAGTTGCTAAATAACCGCGAGGATTATAAGGCACTTAATAGTATATGGTATGGCATTATCCTGAAACAGCTTAGGGATTTGTTCCCGACAGCTGCAGACAGGCTCAGCTCATGCTAGAGCTCCATCTCACATAAAACCACGCACTCGGCCTCCAGGATTGATGAGGCCTACTATAGGAGTGGCTCACAGGTTTACATGTGTCCAGATATAGGTTTAGATATAGATATACTATACCTAAGCAAGGGGTGTTTACACCACCTTACCCCAGCTGAGTGATCAGCCAGTTGTGTCAATTTAAGAACCAGCCAGGGGTGGCAAAAGATATGCTGCAGCCCCTGGTAGGCCTTGGTGGCCCCTATGCCCTGTGCACCTATAGTGCATTCTACAGGGGCTGACAAGGAGTCCATTTCCAATGGGTATGTGCCTATAGCACATGTGTCATTAATTTAGTGAGAGAACAGCAGGCTGGGGGTCTGATCAGCAGGCCCACAGCCTCAGTAGTCGAAAACCAGTGAAGCAAAAAGCAAAAATTTGGGGTGACCATAGGATAGCAGACCCTACTCTCCTACACAACCCCCCCCCAAATGCAGGGACATTAAACTAACCTTGACCAGATAAGTCTTCATGTTCTAAGTGGAAGTACCTGGAGAGACCATCTGCATTACCATGGTCAGTCCCTGGGCGGTGCTCCACTGTAAAGTCCATCCCCTGTAGGGAAATGGACCACCTGAGCAGTTTGGGATTTTCACCCTTCATCTGATTAAGCCATAAGAGGGGCTTATGGTCTGTCTGCACCAGGAAGTGAGTTCCAAACAAGTAGGACCTCAACTTCTTTAATGCCCAAACCACAGCAAAGGCCTCCCTCTCAATGGCTGACCAACGTTTCTCTCTGGGAGTCAGCCTCCTGCTAATGAAAGCAATAGGCTGGTCTTGACCATCTTGATTAAGTTGTGAGAGCACAGCTCCCACCCCCAACTCAGAAGCATCTGTCTGAACAATGAACTGTTTGGAGTAGTCAGGACTCTTTAGGATAGGTGCAGAGCACATGGCCTTCTTCAGGTCTTCAAATGCCTTCTGACAGCTAACTGTCCACTGAACCTTTTTTGGCATCTTCTTGGATGTCAAGTCATTTAATGGTGTCACTATAGACCCATAGTTTTTCACAAACTTTCTGTAATACCCAGTCAGGCCCAAGAAGGCTCTGACTTGTGTCTGGGTAACTGGAGGAGCCCAGTCCTGTATGGCCTGGATTTTGCTTTCCAGTGGCTGAACCTGGCCTCCACCTACTAGGTGGCCCAGGTATACAACCTTACTCTGCCCTATCTGGCACTTGGTGGCTTTGATAGTTAGGCCTGCCTTTTGCAGGGCCTCCAAAACTTTCTTCAGGTGGATCAGGTGATCCTCCCAGGTGGAGCTAAAGACAGCAATATCATCTAGATAAGCTGCACAAAAGTCATCCAACCCAGTAAGGACTTGGTTCACCAACCTTTGGAAAGTGGCAGGTGCATTCTTCAAACCAAAGGGCATTACCACAAACTGATAATGTCCACTAGGGGTAGAGAATGCTGTCTTGGCTTTTGACTCCTCAGCTAGTCTGATTTGCCAGTAGCCAGCTGTCAGATCAAATGTGCTCAGAAACTTGGCAGAAGCCAATCTGTCAATGAGCTCATCTGCTCTTGGAATGGGGTGAGCATCTGTCCTAGTGACAGCATTGAGACCCCTGTAATCCACGCAAAACCTCATTTCTCTCTTTCCATCTTGGGTATGAGGTTTTGGCACCAGGACTACTGGGCTGGCCCATGGGCTCTCTGATGACTCAATCACTCCAAGCTCCAACATCTTTTGCACCTCAGCCTTGATGCAATCCCTGACATGATCAGGTTGCCTGTAGATCTTATTCTTGACAGGCAGACTGTCACCAGTGTCCACAACATGGGTACACCAGTCAGTCTGGCTGGGTGTGAGTGAAAACATTTGCCTGTGAGCCTGCAAAACTTGTCTGCAGTCCATCTGTTGCTGGTCAGTGAGGCTGCCTGCCAAGGCTACTCCATCAACTGAACCATCATCAGGGTTCTGAGAAAGCAGGTCTGGGAGAGGGTCACTCTCTTCCTCCTGTTCCCCATCTGTGGCCATGAGCAAGCTCATGTCCTCCCTGTCCACAAATGCTTTCAAGCGATTCACATGGATTACCCTGTGAGGGCTCCTGGGTGTTCCAAAGTCTACCAAGTAGGTGACTTCCCCCTTCTTCTCAATAATAGGATAGGGTCCACTCCATTTGTCTTGGAGTGCTGCTGGAGCCACTGGCTCCAGTACCCATACCTTCTGTCCTGGTTGGAACTCTACCAGCACAGCCTTTTGGTCATGCCAAGCTTTCTGTAATTCTTGGCTGGCCTCCAGGTTTTTGGATGCTCTTTCCATGTACTCAGCCATCCTGGAGCGGAGACCAAGTACATAGTCCACTATGTCTAGTTTGGGCTTTTTGAGAGGTAACTCCCATCCTTCCTTCACCAAACACAATGGACCTCTCACAGGGTGGCCAAACAAAAGTTCAAAAGGGCTGTAGCCAACCCCCTTCTGTGGGACCTCTCTGTAAGCAAAGAGCAGGCAGGGTAAAAGAATGTCCCATTTCCGCCTGAGCTTCTCTGGTAATCCTTTTATCATGCCTTTAAGGGTCTTGTTAAATCTCTCCACAAGCCCATTGCATTGTGGATGATATGGGGTGGTAAACTTATAGTTTACTCCACATTCCTTCCACATTGCTTTCAGATAACTGGACATAAAATTCGTCCCTCTATCTGATAGTACCTCTTTAGGAAAGCCCACTCTTGAGAAAACTGCAATGAGGGCTTTTGCCACCACAGGTGCTGTGGTGGTCCTTAGGGGAATAGCCTCTGGATACCTGGTGGCATGATCCACTACCACCAGTATGAATCTGTTCCCAGATGCTGTTTGGGGGTCCATTGGACCCACAATATCAATTCCAACTCTCTCAAAGGGGACCCCCACCACAGGTAGTGGTATTAGGGGGGCCTTTGTTGTGCCACCTGACTTACCACTGGCTTGGCAAGTGACACAGGAGCGACAAAACTCCTTGACATCCTCTGACATGTGAGGCCAGTGAAAGTGTGGAACAAGCCTGTCCCACGTCTTGTTCTGGCCTAAGTGTCCTGCAAGGGGAATATCATGGGCCAAGGTAAGAAGGAACCCCCTAAACTGCAGAGGTATGACCAACCTCCTGGTCATGCCAGGCTTGGGGTCTCTAGCCTCTGAGTAAAGGAGTCCATCATCCCAATACACAGTATGGGTACCTTTGGCATCCCCAGCAGCCTCAGCAGCAGCCTGCTGTCTGAGGGGTTCAAGGGAAGGGCAATCTAATTGAGCCTGCCTCAGGTCTGCCCTTGAGGGTCCCCCTGTCCCCAGAAACTCAACCTGGTCAGGTTCAAGCTCCTCAGAGACAGTCTCCTCTTGGACTGCAGAATCAGTTTCCACTGAAACTTGATCCTCAACCTGGGGCAAGGTGGAAGGCTGAGCCTTTCCTCTCTTGCTCCTTCTCTTGGGTTGTGGCTGGTCTATTGTTTCAAGATCCACCACTGGTTCAGGAAGGCACTTCTTAGCCTGAGCCCTTGTCATGGCAAGGACATGCTCTGAAATCCCTAGCATTTCTGCATGAGTCCTGTACTCCACTTCTGACCATGCTGAGCTTTCAAGGTCATTGCCTAACAGACAGTCTACTGGTAGGTCTGCACTCACCACAACTTTCTTTAGGCCATCAACCCCTCCCCAGGAGAAGTTCACAACTGCCACACTATGGGAGGTAGTGGAGTTGCTGGCGTTGGTTACTAGGTAGCTCTCTCCTAGTACAATCTGTCCAGGGTCCACAAAGTCAGGTGTCACCATGGTGACACTGGCACATGTGTCCCTGTATGCTTGAGCCAGTTTCTCATTAATTAAGGGAGTCTGCCTGTATTTGCCCAGGTTAGTGGGGCTTACTGCAGTGGGCAACTCAATGTCCACATCATACAGGAGAACTGCCTGTGTAGGGATTCTGACTAGGCCAGATCCTACTTCAATACCCAGGGTCAACCCAGCTACACCCTTGGACTGTGTTCCACCACTGCTTACTGTACTTGGGGTTGCAGTTGCTTTAGGAGCTGTAGTGGTGGGAACTGGATTTGCCTTGGTGCACTCACTGCCCCAGTGTGAAACTGATTTGCAGGTATTACACCAAGGTGTCTTTGGACCTTTGTTCTTCTTCTTCTTGTTACCATTTTGGGAACCACCCTCCTTACTATTAGTTTGGGGGCCTGAAGACTTCTGGTCTTTTTCTTTATCTTTCTGATTCTGGTTACCACCCTTCTGGTCTGTTTTCTTCTGGTCACCACCTTGGTTCTGGGGTTTCTGCTTAATCCTTGTTCTGACCCATTTGTCTGCCTTCTTTCCCAATTCTTGGGGAGAGGTCAGATCAGAGTCAATAAGGTATTGATGCAACAGCTGGTTTGTACAGTTATTAAGGATCTGTTCTCTCATCATAAGATTGTACAATCCTGTATAGTCTGAAACTTTACTTCCCTGCAACCAACCCTCCAAAGCCTTAGTGGCACACTCCACAAAATCAGTCCAGTCTTGAGTCTGTGCTTTTTGGGTGTCTCTGAACAACAACCTGTATTGCTCAGTGGTTAGGCCATACCCTTCAATAAGAGCACTCTTCAAAACAGAGTAGTTTTTGGCATCCTCAGGTCTAACTGTGAGGAGCCTGTCTCTCCCTTTCTCAGAAAAGGAGTACCACAAAATTGCAGCCCACTGATTCTCAGGAACCTGCTGTACCATGCAGGCTCTCTCAAGAGCAGTCATCCATTTGTGGATGTCATCCCCTTCTTTAAAGGGGGGCACAATTTTGGTCAGGTTTCTATTGTCATAGGCCCTGTCTTTTTCTCTTGGAAAATTGCTGCCACCAGTGACATCTAAGCCACTTAATTTCTGCTCTCTTGCCAAGGCAAGTCTAGCTTGAGCCAAGGCTACCTCCTCCCTCTCTATCTGGAGTTTGACAGCCCTCATTCTGGCCCTATTTTCTAGCTTTTGAGAAGCATTCATGCCTCTCTGTGATTCTCTGGAGGCACTAGAAACATGAGAGTCCCCTGAGGGAGATCTCACTCTTCTGTTGCCTGGGAGAATAACATGTTGGGTTCTGGGGAGGTGCTGGCCCTCTCCATTCCCCAGTAGGTCCAAGTTGGCCTGGCTAAGCCTTGCAACTGGAACCTGGCTACCCTGATCCTGAACTCCTAAGTCCTCAACATCTGAGTCCTCATCTAAGTCATCATCATCCTCCTCCTCCTGAGGGGGATCAGTTTCAGGGGGGTTCCCTCCACTTCCTGTGTCTAGGGAAGCTGCCTTTGCCTTGTCTAAGTCATCCTGTTCTAGGATTTCTACCATGATTAGGCAGGTGGGGCTTCTGCCCCTTTTTAACCCTCTTGCTTTGCACAAGGCAATCAAGTCTCTGCGGGTTAGTTTGTCATATCCAAAAGTTGCCTGGGTAGGGTCAACTGTCACAGGAGCAGACCCTGAGGCTTTTCCTGTGTCAGACATGGTTACTAGTGAGGTGTAAGTGGTGCACTTACCTACACTAAGTGTTTTCCTACTGTACCTTGCTAGTTAGTTGTAGTCAGGGTGTGCTAATCCCTTCAACCTACAACTACTAAGTTCAGTAGAACTTAATATGCTAAGCTTTTGATTTATATGTACCTAGAGGTACTTGATGTGATCTTTCAATTTGATATAAAGATTGCAATGGTAAAACAACAGCAAGCTCAAATCCGCACCGCTGCTCACCAATGTGAGAAGTTGGCCTGGTAGGGGATGTTTCCAATTCTGGAACCACCTACTACCTGACCAAACAATCCCTTATGGTGTCTGGTTGTAAGTCAACCTTATTAGACAAGCTATCCTAGGGGTAGCATGGACTAAGCAGCCTAAAGGCTTAACTTAAGAGGTCGTGTTAAGCGAGCTGTTTTACCACATACAATCCTGTAATACCAAATGAAAGGACACCACACAAGTATATATTATAAAAATATATGTGTTTATTACTAAAAACAATCCCCAGTATTCTTTATGAATAAAGGGGCACAAGCGTTAAATCAAAAGCACTGTTTAAACATACAAGTTGCACAATTATGGATGAGGTGGCCCTCACTTGCATGTTTGCGCCTTGAACATGTCACATAGTCACAAACTAAGGTCACCTGTTTAATCACTAGCTGCCAGCTAAATGTGTTTATGGACCTCGCTACTGAAAAGCTTTTACAATTGTAGGCGGATGCCTTATGTTGTTCCCTTATTATTTTTTCCATCTGTACCCCAACAGGCTTCTGCAATTAAAACAGGCAATGATTAATACAGTCCTGATGATGATCCCGGTTTATTAGGAGCCAGGGGATTGAAACGTCGACGCTTAAACAGTTCTGCAGTTAATTCATCTGTATATTGGCCTGTAGATACTGTATGTCGAAGATTGCTGAGATTGTGTAACATTTTGCAAGCGACAGTTGGCTCCAACGTTTTTTGCATGTTAAACCCTTTTCCTGACTTGTTTACTTTGCTTACTATATGTTTTCTGACTTTGGGATAGGTACAGGATTGTGCCCTATATAAATGTGTGTATGTGACCTCCCCTAGGTCAATTGATTTCTCCATGATCATACATTAAATATTTCCTCACCCGGCTGTGTGGAGAAAATTTTATTATAGTACTGATTTCGGTCTATAATTTCATTGTTTATTTTATTGAACTATCCTTAGGACCTTTGTTCTCTATAATAATTGACTACCCATGGTCCAGGGTATCCATTGGGCTCCCTTGTTTACTTAAAAAACCATCAAGACCATGAGCACAATCCACTCCGGCTCACCGTCAGACCCTTTCCCGCACCACGTCTTCAACAAAGCAAGCAGCTCCATCGCACCCCACCTATGCAACTTCATCAATCTCTCCCTTGAGACCGCGACCTTAACAGAGAGCTGGAAACACGGCGAGTTCACCGCCCTACTCAAAAAACCCAAGGCAAACCCAAGAGACCTCAAGAACTTCCGACCCATCTCTCTGCTCCCCTTCCCGGCCATGGTCATCAAGAAAATTGTTAACAGACAGCTAACCCGATACCTCGAAAACAACCGAATCCTGGAACCTTCCCAGTCAGGGTTCCGCAGCAACCACAGCACCGAGACAGCCCTCATCGCCGCCACCGACGACATCAGGACCCTGCTAGACAAGGGGAAGACTGCAGCCCTCATCCTCCTAGACCTCTCCACCGCCTTCGACACAGTCTGCCACCGCACACTACGCGCATGCCTCCACGCCGCAGGGATCCGAGACAAGGCCGTGGAATGGACCACCTCCTTCCTCTTCGGCAGAACCGAGAGCGTCTGCCTCCCCCCGGTCCATTCCGAAGCCTCAGAGATCCTCTGCGGCCTACCTCAAGGATCCTCCCTCAGCCCGACACTGTTCAACATTTACATGGCCCCGCTCGCACACGTCGCCTGACAGCACGACCTCAATATAATCTCCTACACCGACGACACTCAGCTGATCTTCTCCCTCACCAAGAACCCCATCACCGCCAAAGCCAAATTCCATGACGGAATGTAGGCTGTTGCCAACTGGATGAAGATCAGCCGTCTGAAGCTGAACTCGGACAAGACGGAGGTGCTCATCCTCGGCTCCAACCCGTCAGCCTTGGCGACTCCTGGTGGCCAACGGCACTGGGGGCAGCCCCGACCACCAACCTCCACGCACGCAACCTGGGAATCATCCTCGACTCAACACTTCCAATGACCAAGCAAGTCAACATCGTCTCCTCCTCCTGCTTCAACACCCTCCGCATGCTCCGCAAGATCTACAGATGGATCCCGACAGATACAAGAAAGACAGTCACCCAGGCCCTCGTCAGCAGCAGACTCGACTACGGAAACGCCCTCTAAGCGGGAGCCCCAACCAAGCTCATCAATCGACTACAATGCATCCAAAATGCCTTGGCACGACTGAGCCTCGATGTACCACATCACCCCCACCTGAGAAACCTACACTGGCTCCCCGTCAACAAGAGGATATCCTTCAAGCTCCTCATCCACGCACACAAGGCACTCCACAAGAACGGCCCAGCCTACCTCAACAGACGGCTCTCCTTCTACACCCCCAACTGCCAGCTACGCTCCGCCGACCTCACTCGCCACCGTCCGTCGCATCCGAAGAACGACCACCTGCGCGAGATCCTTCTCCGACCTCGCCGCCAAGACATTGAACACCCTCCCACTGAGCCTACGACAGACCCAAGACCTGCTGACCTTCAGGAGGATACTAAGACCTGGCTGTTCGATCAGTAGCGGCCCCCGGCTTAACAAATGACTGATTGATTGATTCTCTAGTTGGCATTTGCCAGGGGATGTTCAGATACATTGGTTGAATTAAACCTTGGAGCAGCACTTGTAGCGTTGACTCTTGGAGTCTTGTAGTGTGTGCTGGAGGCGGTAGAACTGTCTTAATGTTCCATAGAGCTCAGAAAATCCAGACTCTCCATCTCAGAGCTCGACCTCTGTGGCTTGACCAGTAGAACTGCAATAAAGAAGATGACCTTGACCAGTTCTACCTCTCCCAACCTTTGAACGGATCCATGAGGAAATAAGTCCTTGTCTGGAAAGCAGATCCACACAAGGAGCAGCTGACAGAAGACCCTGCCTGGGAGGAAGATCTGCACAAGGCGCAGCTGACAGAAGGTCCTGCCTGGAAGGAAGATCTGCAGAAGGTGCAGCTGACAGAAGCCCCTGCCTGGAAGGAAGATCTGCACAGGGCACAGCTGACAGAAGGTCTGCCTGAAAAGAAGATCTGCACAAGGTGCAGCTGACAGAAGCCCTGCCTGGGAGGAAGATCTGCCCAAGGCGCTGCTGACAGAAGTCCTGCCTAGAAAGGAAGATATGCACAAGGCTCAGCTGACAGAAGTCCTGCCTAGAAAGGAAGATATGCACAAGGCGCAGCTGACAGAAGTCCTGCCTAGAAAGGAAGATCTGCACAAGGCACAGCTGAGAGAAGTCCACCCTGGAAGGAAGATATGCACAAGGTACGACTGACAGAAGTCCACCCTGGAAGGAAGATATGCACATGGCACAGCTGACCGAAGCCCCTTCCTGGAAGGAAGATCTGCACAAGGCACAGCTGACAGAAGTCCTGCCTAGAAAGGAAGATATGCACAAGGCACAGCTGGCAGAAGTCCTGCCTAGAAAGGAAGATATGCACAAGGCGCAGCTGATAGAAGTCCTCCTGGAAGGAAGATATGCACAAGGCACAGCTGGCAGAAGTCCTGCCAAGAAAGGAAGATATGCACAAGGCACAGCTGATAGAAGTCCTCCTGGAAGGAAGATATGCACGAGGCGCAGCTAACAGAAGTCCAGCCTAGAAAGGAAGATATGCACAAGGCGCAGCTGACAGAAGTCCTGCCTAGAAAGGAAGATCTGCACAAGGCACAGCTGAGAGAAGTCCACCCTGGAAGGAAGATATGCACAAGGTACGACTGACAGAAGTCCACCCTGGAAGGAAGATATGCACATGGCACAGCTGACCGAAGCCCCTTCCTGGAAGGAAGATCTGCACAAGGCACAGCTGACAGAAGTCCTGCCTAGAAAGGAAGATATGCACAAGGCACAGCTGGCAGAAGTCCTGCCTAGAAAGGAAGATATGCACAAGGCGCAGCTGATAGAAGTCCTCCTGGAAGGAAGATATGCACAAGGCACAGCTGGCAGAAGTCCTGCCAAGAAAGGAAGATATGCACAAGGCACAGCTGATAGAAGTCCTCCTGGAAGGAAGATATGCACGAGGCGCAGCTAACAGAAGTCCAGCCTAGAGAGGAAGATATGCACAAGGCACAGCTGACAGAAGTCCTGCCTAGAAAGGAAGATCTGCACGAGGCGCAGCTGGCAGAAGTCTTGACTGGAAGGAAGATCTGCACAAGGCGTAGATGACAGAAGTCCTGCCTAGAAAGGAAGATATGCACATGGCACAGCTGGCAGAAGTCCTGCCTAGAAAGGAAGATCTGCACGAGGCGCCGCTGGCAGAAGTCATGACTGGAAGGAAGATATGCACAAGGCACAGCTGACAGAAGTCCAGCCTAAAAAGGAAGATATGCACAAGGCACAGCTGGCAGAAGTCCTGCCTAGAAAGGAAGATCTGCACAAGGCGCAGCTGACAGAAGTCCACCCTGGAAGGAAGATATGCGCAAGGCACAGCTGACAGAAGTCCAGCCTAGAAAGGAAGATATGCACAAGGCACAGCTGGCAGCAGTCCTGCCTAGAAAGGAAGATCTGCATGAGGCGCAGCTGGCAAAAGTCCAGCCTAGAAAGGAAGATATGCACAAGGCGCAGCTGGCAGAAGTCCTGACTGGAAGGAAGATATGCACAAGGCACAGCTGAGAGAAGTCCACCCTGGAAGGAAGATATGCACGAAGCGCAGCTAACAGAAGTCCTGCCTAGAAAGGAAGATCTACACAAGGTGCAGCTGGCAGAAGTCCTGACTGGAAGGAAGATCTGCACAAGGCACAGCTGACAGAAGTCCTGCCTAGAAA
This sequence comes from Lissotriton helveticus, assembly GCF_964261635.1. Lineage (NCBI taxonomy): Eukaryota > Metazoa > Chordata > Amphibia > Caudata > Salamandridae > Lissotriton > Lissotriton helveticus. The sequence goes on along the minus strand of NW_027611723.1, from coordinate 1,053,144 downwards.
GGAAGATCTGCACGAGGCGCAGCTGGCAGAAGTCCTGACTGGAAGGAAGATCTGCACAGGGCGCCGCTGACAGAAGTACAGCCTGGAAGGAAGATCTGCACAAGGCGCAGCTGACAGAAGTCCTGCCTGGAAGGAAGATCTGCACGAGGCGCAGCTGACAGAAGGTCTGCCTGGCGATGACCTTAAAGCAGTGAGAGACCAACAAACCACAAGATCCGTCAAGCCCAGCTAGCCACACTGGACACAATGTACACCAAAGGCCTCATTTAGATTTCAGCGGATGGTTTATTCCATCACAAATGTGACAGGTATCCTGCCCGCTCCATTAAGAATGCATTACATCCTGTGGCAATTATAATAAGGCAGGCAGGATATCTGTCACGTTTTGATAATGCCTTGCCGTCGTTTGCAGAGTTTTACTCCGCGGAACTCCACGAAGTGCCATGGAAACTCTGTCGCACTCTGCAGACTTCCGCTAGTGCAGAGTTTATTAAGTTGCACTGCTCTCACTGATTTTTAGTGCCAGTACTATAAAAGCCTGCTTTAACAATTGCATCATTTAATGATCAAGAATGTCTTTTTTCAATTTTCAATCTTAGAAAACAAATATATATACTGTGTGTACAACAACATAAACAAGTATTATATATACTATTATATACAATAAATATACAACACATTTGAAATGACAAATTTTTCACTTATACCACATCCATACTTCTTTCATCCTTCCCAAACATACTACAAACAAAACAATCCCAAAGGGCACCAAAATCCAAATATAAAATGAAAATAGATTTAAATCCAAATCATCAATGGTCGAAATTATTCTGAAATGATGTTTAAGGCACTTTTTTTGTAACAAATTCTTGACAAAAAAGCGGATTGAGATGAGCTATGGTGATTCCTTAGAAAGGGTGACCTGGGATAATGGTCGACGCGTTTCGAACCCTGAAACTTGTGGGGTTCTCATCAGGACCAAGAAGACTCTACAAAAAACAAAACATAACCATTTGTAGGTGAACTAAAAAATTAACTTTTTTTTTTTTTTTTTTTTTTTTTTGAGTTCAACCTGCTTTATTGGAGTATACAGAGTATGATACACAGCTTGGTTCGCCTACAACCCGGAGGCCGGCAGCAAAATTTACGAACAGTACACAGCCCAGTAGCCGGCATCCTGGGGGCCCGGCGGCGTATAAAAAAGACTGACATGATACTGATGCAGCAGTCCGGGGAGTAGGACAAGCAAAGGATAAGCAGCAGTTGAACAGGGTTTTGTGGTCAAAAAAGATGAGGTTCCTCACCTTAATATTGGTAGTTAAAAAAACAAGAACCCAAAACTTCCCAACTCAGATTAGAACTACGAGGCCGATTGCGACTGTACTAAAGTGCAAATAATGAGTGGTGCAGCAAGGTGGGTCAGGCAGACCGTAGCCCATGGCGGAAATGATGTCTGGGTATGCTATCCTAGTGTGGCAGAAGCTTGCAAAGGTGCGTCCCCCGGACGTAAAGCAGACAACGGGGTATCACCTAGTAAGATCGTGAAACGGGCTGTAGATGCAGAAAGGAGAGAATAGTCATGTCCAAAGTGGAGGGGGGGGGTGTGGGTCAGGCCACGCCTGGGCGGCCTAGTTCGTGCAGGACACTGCAGGGGCATGAGAGCGGGTGTGGACGGAGAGAGTCAGATGTCGCAGGAGGAGGCAAGGGGCTGCGATCCAAGAGGGACAGCAGAACGCTGAGGGGGGGGAGGCAGGTCGTCTGAGCGTGCATCGCCGTCCGGGCGCGTGAGCAGATAATGCGTTAGAGGCTCCCAGATATCCCTGGGCCTGCAGGAGAGAGGCACCAGTTCGGCAAACGTGGTGTGCTGATCTTGGCAATATGTCAAATCTGTGAGCCAGTCCTTAAACTTAGGGGCTCTGCCTCTGCCCCAGCGGCAAGCAACACGTCGCTTGGCTAAGAGCAAGGCGGTGTCAACAAATTTACGGCATCCTTTAGGTATCTGCATCGTATAACCGAGTATGGCAACCAAGGGGTCAGCGGGAACCGCCTCACCCACCATCTCCGCAATAGCCCCCACAATCAACTGCCAATAATGAGCAACCTGAGGACAGTCCCATGCCAGGTGCAGGAAATCAGCGTGGTCAGCACGGCAGCGGTCACAGCGGTCGCTGTCAGCCAAACCAAACCTGTATTTCCGAGCCGGAGTATAATATATTCTCTGAAGGAATTTGTAGTGAATGATTTTCAATCTGCTGCTAGCAGATACACGAGAGGTGAGCGTGCAGCAGTATTTCCACTGCTCATCAGTAATGTCGATGGCAAGCTCATCCGACCAGCGCAACCTAGCACTAGATTCCGGCTCAGGGGCAGCTACGCGGATTTGGCGGTAAAGACCGGAGACCAAATGGGTCCCATCTTGTGACCCCAGCAGGAAGTGCAGTGGCGCTAGGGTATCAGGTTCATTGGGATAATCAGGCAAGATGTCCCGCATCCCCGCACGCAACCGAATGTAGTAAAAGAGTTCAAGGCAGGTGCGCGACTGCGCCTTGAAAAACACTTCTTCAGTCTTGAAACTACCCTCATGGAACAGGTCGCCCCAACAGGCAATGAGTAATTTGTCACACAGGTGACGGAAACCACGTTCCGACAAGAGAGACAGTTGTGGGTGGTAAGAAAGCGGCAATTTAGGAGAGTAGGGAAGTGAGCATGACAGGTGTTTAGCAATGCGGCGCCATGCGTCCAACGTGCAGGAAACCGAGGTGTTCGCAGTGGTAATGGAAGTCTCGGGACAGTACAGTAGACCATTGAGCGGTATAGGGTGTACGATCCAGTCCTCTACCGCTACGTGCGGCATGAAAGGGGTTGGAGCTATCCAATGGTAGGCAAAGTGTGCCTGTGCACATTGGTAGTAAATTTCGAAATCAGGGACGTCAAAGCCACCTCTATCGTAGGGGAGGGTCAGCGTTGACCATTTTAAGCGGGGGGATTTGCCACCCCAGAAAAGCCTGCGCAGTTCCGTGCGAAGCGTTCTAAAGAAAAAAGCGCCAGGGTAATAGGGGATATTAAGGAATAGATACAGGAAGCGAGGTAAGATCACCATTTTAATGAGTGAGGCTCTACCCGCCATGGAGAGTGGCAGAGTGATCCACCTGTCTACTGAAGCAGCTAATTTGGTCATGGCCACTCCATAGTTGGCACGTAACGTCTCCTCTCTATCGCGAGAGACACGAATCCCCAGGTATTTAAGGTCATCGCTACACCACTCTAATGGGTAATCGAGAGGGAAGACCTGTACTGCATCAGTGAGGGGAAAAAACTGCGACTTTGCCCAATTGATGTGGACACCTGATACCCCTCCGAACATTATGAATTCTCTAAGCAGGGGATTGAGATGCGTCTCAGGATGCTTAACATATAGTGTGATGTCATCCGCATATAGGGACACATCTATTTGCCGCTGCAGACATAGCACTGCCCCCTCTCGGTGTAGCTGCCGTAAACGACAGGCTAGAGGTTCAACCGCGATGGCAAACAGTAAGGGAGAGAGCGGGCATCCCTGCCGGGTGCCTCTGGTAAGCGCAATAGGGAGTGACAGGCGGCCATTGATTAGCACTCGAGCAGTGGGGTCGGTATACAGGAGTCGAACCCAAGAGATAAACAATTTGGGGAAACCCATGCTGGCTAGAACCGAAAAGAGGTAAGGCCACTCGATCGAGTCGAATGCCTTAGTGGCATCCAGGAACACGGCTGCAACAGGGATGTCGGGGTGAACCGTGCGAAGCAAGGCAAAGAGGGTGCGAAGATTATGGGACGTAGATCTCCCCGCCACAAAGCCAGATTGATCAGGCAGGACCAACCTGGTCATGAGCAGCGACAGTCGGGTGGCCAAGACCTTAGCTAGGATCTTGACATCGCAATTCAGGAGGGATAGTGGTCGGTACGACTCACAGGTGGTGGGGTTTTTATCCGGTTTCAGAAGGGAGGTGATCACCACCTCGCGCATAGAGCGGGGGAGTATCCCATCAGCTAGGGATTCCGTGAAGACTTCGCGGAGCACCGGTGCCATTATGTCAATGTAAGTTTTATAAAATTCGGCCGGTAAGCCATCGAGCCCCGGCGCTTTACCATTCCGAAGGGACATGATGGCCTCGCGGATCTCGTCCAGCTCGAGAGGAGCCGCGAGAAACTCCCTGTTCCCATCACTGAGCCAACATAATGCCACCTCGTTAAGGTATTCAGTGTATGGGGTGTGTTCCACTGCCGTAGAAGTATACAGTGTAGAGTAGTGCATTGTGAAGGTGGACAGTATTTCCGCCGGGTCCCTGACTATAGTTCCGGCGTCGCCAGCGAGCTCAAGTATAGTGTTGTGCACCCGAGATGGTCGTGTGATTGCAGCGAGCACTTTTCCTGGCCTATCACCCTCACAATACTTACGAGCCACCCAGTGTTTGCCCCGATATTTCGCCTCCCTGGCTGCTTCCTCCTCAAACTCCGATAGTGTCTCCCTAAAGGTGGCGTGTAAGCGCGGGTCAGAATCTGTGGTCATGCGGTGTTCCAGAGTTCGCAGGCTGCGCTCCAGTGTGGCTATGGAGTGTAGGATATCACGCAGTACCCCGTGACTCTTGGAGATGCAGAAACCCCGGACGGTGACCTTAAAAGCCTCCCAGATGGTCTCGACAGAGTCAACCGAGCCTTTATTCCGTGGGAAAAAATCTGCTATTTCCTCACCCAGCTCAGTGCGGAAGACAGCGTCCAGAAGTATATCAGGACGCAGTCGCCACTGAGGTCGTGGATCGTCCCACCCAGGAATGCTGAACTGCATAGACACAGGGCTGTGATCGGAAAAGGTTCTAGGCAGGTGTTCTACTCCTATCAACTCTGCAGCAACCTCCCTGTCAACTAGAAAATAGTCGAGACGTGCCCATGTTCCAGTGTATGAGGTAAAGTGTGTCCCCTCCCGTCCCTGGGTATGCAGGCGCCTCCAGGCATCCAAGAGCCCACCCTCCTCTATGATTCCCTCCAATGTCGTTCTAGACCTGGGCTTGTAGGAGCTAACACCATCTGCCCTATCCATGTGGGGCACCAGTGCGAGGTTGAAGTCTCCACCCCATACAACATGTCGTGCCCCAACAGCTACAATCTTTCCCCATAGCGTAGAGAAAAAGGCAGGAGTATCAACGTTTGGTGCGTACATAGATACAAATACATAGACATCTCGGCCAATCCTTCCCCACAGTAAAGCATAACGCCCTTCTCTGTCCATCGCCTCTCCGAGACGATGAAACGGCACTCCGCGGGAGATGAGCACCGCAACCCCCCTTGCATAAGTCGAGTACGAGGAGAAAACACGGGCATTAGCCCACTTTGACCCAAAAGTGGCATCACCCTGAGCAGGCAGATGTGTCTCCTGCAACAGAGCAACTTGTACATGATGTCTGTTCAGATAAGCAAGTATATTTCTGCATTTCCTAGCATTATTCAGACCCCTGACATTCCATGACACGCATGTCAATCTTGCACTTGTATTCGATACTGCCATAGATGCAGCAAGACTATATGTGAAAACACACAAAAGGACACAGCCTCATGGCCACAGCCATCCCGCCCAAAACCCAAGGAAACACCATACCAGCAGAGAAAGATACAGTCTGAGCAATAGCAGCCTCGTAAAACCCAACCTCCCCCCACCCACCCCAGCATCCCAAACATGCCGGTAGCCATGAATCCCACCCTCTTAGTCCCTCCCCAACCTCCCCTCCAGCCGCAACAGCAGCAACAAAAAAACACAACCACGTAATGGGGAGCACCCAGTAGGGGTAAGGCATAGAGTGCGAACTGCCACCACCTGGTCCTAGCTCCAGTACTGTACTACCCTCGGTGGAGACTAAGACCAAGGGAGTGGTCCTTGGCGTACATTACCGCTGGGGGTGCAGTGTCCAAGCATGTCCATCTTCCTCCCACCTCTCCAGCGATCGAAGTCCCACATGCTGCTGAAAAGACAGCAGGCGTGGCTGGCGTTGTCAACACATACTGCAAGTACAGTTAGTTATCCTGTTGTCCAGGGGGTATATCAGCGTTCTCCAGGTCCTCGGCTGGCACATTCCCGCCCCTGCGCGCAGTACGCACAGATTTTAAAAAATCTTCTGCTTTCTGCGGGTTAGTAAAAAAGCGTTGCCTACCCTGATGGGTAACTCGCAGTTTCGCCGGATACAGGAGGGCATAGTCAATTTGGGCCTCTCGCAGCTTTTTCTTTACGGGCAGAAACTTGCGCCTCTCGTCTTGGACCATCGGTGTAAAATCAGGGTATATTGAAAAAGTGATCCCATTATACTGCAGCGACTGTTGAGTGCGGGCCGCCCGGAGGGCCGCGTCGCGATCCCGATAGTTCAACAGCCTTGCAATTATAGGCCTAGGAGGTAAGCCAGGCTGGGGGATCGGCGCCAATGATCGGTGGGCCCTCTCCACTATGAACTGAGGAGAAAAAGCGTCCTCTCCTATGGAACCCTTAAGCAACTTTTCCACATACAGCTCCATTCTGCCTGTGGCTGTGGATTCCGGAACATTCGTTATGCGGATGTTGTTGCGGCGACTGCGCGCCTCCAAATCTTCGTTCTTCGCCGCTATGACACGAAGCAAATTGTCCATCCTGGCCAATTGCGACGTATGGGCTGCGGTGGAGTCTAAGTTGTCGGAAATCCGCTGCTCCGCAGTTGTGATGCGTTCCTCATGGCGGTCAACCTTGTGCACAAGGGCATCCAGCCGAGCCGTTACTCCATCTACTTTTTCCACGACAGTGGCAAAGCCTTGTCGCATTTCTTGGATCAGACTCGTGAGGTCCGCCGCAGGGGCCGGGGGTGGGGGGGGGGTGGGTTGTGGAGAAGACGTGCTAGGCCCCGGGTTCAGCGGCGTCGACTTAGCGCCCCTGCGAGCAGTGTCAAAACTCAGTTTGGGCTGGCGGTGTTCAGGGCGCCCCATGGCAGCTGCCAGCGACAGGCCACAGATACGGGTGGCCAGTAGCAGGGCAATTCAATGGACCGGTGAAGGAGTGGTCAGTCGAGAGGGGCAGGACGGCCCCACCGCAGTGCACCTCAGTCAGATAGTACAGGAGAGACGGTGACAAACTCCGCCAGCCTGCGCCCTCTCAGGCTCCAAAGAAGCGATAGTGGTCGCAGGAGCACGCAGGGGACACCAGCGTCGCCCGGCGTGGGACCCAGGCCTCAGGGCCCGGGGCGGGTCCAGTTCAAGAGGATCCAGGCCAGTAGGACAGACAGCAGCGGCCAACAGCGAGAGGAGAGAGCCCCCCCGGGGACCGCCACGCAGGGGGGCAATCCAGGGCCCACGCTCAGGAGGGAGACACAGCAAGCCCCCGCACCGACAGTATCTTCAGGTCCGTCCCCGGCGTAGGAGCCCGTCAGCAGGGAGCACGGGGCAAAGGTAAGTCCCAGCGCGGTGGGGTCAGGCCTCGGACCCTGCAGGACCGCCGAGATCCGTCGCGCCGGCCAGGTACAGTGGCGGGGCGGGAAACAGCCCAGGCAGGCCGCAGCCCCGTCCAGCACGGGGGAATCAACCCCCCCCAGGCACCACTAAACCAGGGGCCACCAGCGGTGGGAAGGGGGGGGGGGACGCAGCACAGGGCAGGGCAGCCAGTCGTCTCCTACCCTCACGATGAGCGCCGCATGTCTTCCCAGCAGGATCTTAGGCCGTGGCGGCGAGGCGCGGCCCGCAGACTCGTGGCGATCCCCAGGGTCGCGTTAATACAGCAGCCGTTCCGGCGCCTGCCCGAGCTCCAGTGACAGGGCCGGTCAATCTTCAAACCTCCGTATCTCCGGTTCCGGAGCACTCAGAGCCGCCAGATTTGGAACGAGTGCGGGGAACAATGCAGGAGTCAGGATCCAATCTTCGTGGGATGATTTATCACCCCGTGGCGCAGGATAAGAGAAGGATCATGCGCCAAGGAACGGGAGCTGCACGTCTAGGCAGCCATTCCGTAAGCGCGCCCTCTAGCGCCCCTCAAAAAAAAAAAAAAAATAAAAAAAAAAAAATTTAACTTAAGTGTGCCTCCCCAATGGCGCTTCCCCTACCTTGAGTCTTTGCTACCATTCTCCTATGTAGTGGTGGTATATGGGAATCTAAAAAAATTGTTGAAAGTTCTGATTAGGTCCTTCTTTACATGACAAACATTGCAGGTTAGTCATATTCATGCATCACATCTCTTATTCTCTCATTCTCTACCCCGACACTTACCCCAATGGGAGGAAGATGATCTGATGGCGGACACACAGCGTGGGCGGCTCGCCTAAGGCTGTTGAGTAGTTTGGATGATCTTTTTCTGTAAGGTTAAAAAAGTAACCACCAATTACGGACTTGTGACCTGCGTTAGCACTTGGTTAGCGCCGAACTGGAAACGCGCTCGCATATTGAAACCTTTCTTTGCTGAGCTGCGCGCCACAACCGGTATTAAAATAGAAGTGATTCCACAATTTTCTTTTGCTTAGCGTCCTGCTTTCTGTTAAAGCAATCTCGGACTTGGATGCAGTCTTACCTGAATCAAGCAAAACTTTCTGAGTTAATCAGAGTCCTAGTTCGACAAAAACGTCCTGGTGAGCCATGGCACAGATTGAATTCAGTCAGTGCCTGAGTGAGTGTGGAAAATTACTTCCTGTATGTCACATGATCGGTCTCACGTAGCAAAGCATTCTGGGACCAGAAGTCCAATGTATATAAAAGGTGGTTCTAAACGAAATGAAAATGTTTTTAAGGTCGTCCTATTGTACCATAGATGGGGCTGTCTGTGTGGGTGTAGAACAATATTCCCTTTATATCGCATAGTCGTTGTTGCGTGAAGCATTGTGGGAACTGAAGTCCTGTATGTCCTGAGGTAGTCCAAATGAAGTGACTGTTGCGCACGGGCAGTGGGGGTTCTTAGAATTCAAGATATTGCTTTAGGTGAATGTTGCGAGGCACAGGTAGGTGGGCAGTTCTCATGGTGAACCCAATATTTAGTATGAAGGAAAAATATAAAGGTTCGCAGTTCAACACTTCTCAATCAGTATTCATAGTGTTAGAAAGGCAATGTATATCTTGATGTTATCATCCAGGGGTGCCTTCTGAAAGTTTTGAGGAGGGCCCTCTCAAAGCTTGAAAATTTCTGAAATTTCATTGAGGCCATTTATTGCGGTATTATATTTCATAATTAACAGAGCTTCCCGCTGGCTCAGTCTGGCATCCAGGTCACTGCCGCGTTTGTCATTTTCGATTTTTGATATTACCGTCCATGAGAGTTCAGATTCCTTATGCTCATTTGACATCCAATGGTTGACGAGTGGTGCATTTGCCACATGTCTTCTTATCCGAGATTTGTGCTGGGTAATCCTTTGACGGATCTCTTGCGTGGTCTTCCCAATATACAGTTTTGGACATGGGCATAATATCCCATAAACTACATTTTTCGTTTTGCAGTTAGTAAAGCTTTCATGCTTCCAATGAGTGCCTTCAAAAGAGAAAACTGATCCTTCTACTGTTTGCTCACAGCATGTACAGGTCCCACATTTATGATGTCCCAATATTGGAGGGAGTTGAAGCATTTGTCTGAGATTGAGTTGTTGTTCATTGGGCAATGCTGCCCTGACCAGATGGTTTGCCACGTTCATATCTTTCTTAAATGCAAACAATGGCAATTCCGAAAAGTCCTCATGTAGATCTTTAACTAAATGCCAGTTGGTATTGATCATTTTCTTTAGTTGGTGTGCATTGGGACAAAAAGCTGTTACGCACACGATTCTAGTGGATTCCTGTTTTTTCTTTTTTTCAAGCAGCGAGTCCCTGGGGACCCACCATGCTCGTTTAAGGGCGTGTCTCACAAGTTTCTTTGGGTACCCTCTTTCAACCAGTCTTTCGACGAGCTGGGAGGCATGTGCAAAGTACTCATCCTTACAACAACAATTCCTCCGTATCCTCAAGAATTGTCCGAAAGGCAAATTCTGTCGTAGACTTCTTGGGTGGTAACTTGTGTAATGGAGGCTTTTATTTCTGTCCGTTGTTTTCCGATATAGAGTTGTTCCTAAGCCGCCATTTAAGGGAAAAACTTTAACATCCAAGAATGTAATTGCTCGATTTGATGATTCCGCAGTGAATTTAATGTCCTGTGTTTTTGAATTAATCCAGCCGACAAATTCCTCCAGAAGTTCTTGGGATCCGGTCCAGATAAAGAAGACATCGTCTATGTACCTCATATATTTAGAAATGCTGTCCGAGTATGGGTTGTTATTGTAAATGAATTTTTCTTCATATAGTCCCATGTAGAGAACTGCCAGCTCAGGTGCAAAGGGGCAGCCCATGGCTACTCCTTTTACCTGGAAGAAGAATTCGGAGTCGAATGTGAAGAAGTTTCTCTGTAAAGCAAATTTTGCTAAATTTAACAAAAATTCTGTGGGGACCCTTCTGGGGCGTGGTCTAGAATCCAGAAAAAACTCCAACGTCTCCAATGCTTGTTCTTGTGGTATTTGAGTATAAAGTGAAGTGACGTCCATTGTCACCAATAATTGATTTGTAATGTCAAACTGTACAGTCTTTATTCGGTTCAAAAAAGCTGTGGTGTCTTTCAAATGAGCTGGTACTTCGTTGACAAATGGCTTCAGAAAGAAATCAATATATTTCGCCACTGGTTCTATGAGAGAATCACAGCCCGAAACAATTGGGCGTCCTGGCAGATTTGTGTCATCTTTATGTAACTTGGGGAGAACATAGAACACCGGTATTCTGGGACTTGTATTTTGAAGGTAGAGAAATTCTTTAGGACCAAGGATCCCACACTCAAAACCACTTTGAATGATCCTGAAAAGTTCGGATTGTAGATCATTTGTGGGGTTCTTGCCGATCCGACGATAACAGTTGGTATCATTGAGTTGCCTAAATATTTCTTCCTTATATTTGTTTACATCCCAGACCACTATTCCTCCTCCCTTATCTGCCTGTTTTATGACCACAGTTTTGTCATTTTTTAATGTCAATAGGGCATCCGTTTCACTTTTTTGAAGGTTGTATTTGATGTATTGCTTTTTATGTTCAATTGCTGATATTCCTGAAAGCAAAGTCCTTTCAAATGTTAAAACCTCTTTTGGAATTTTATACCCAGGAGGGATAAAGGTAGATTTCTTTTTAAGTCCAGTGACTTCCAACATATTGGAAGGGGGAAAATCTTTAAAGAAAGTTCTGAGTCGAATCATACGGCAAAACTCCATTGCTTCCAATTTCATCTTAACGAAGTTTGTAGGTTTTGTGGAAAAGTAAATTTTGCCATGTTGTATGTGCCTACGTGTTCCCCATCTTATGTTATATGTGCATGATCGATATGCATGTATTCCCTCCTGATCGATTAAAGACGCAATTACAGTTGTGTCCATCTCTAGTATGCCAGTTTCCAGTCATCGTGAAAGCAACGAATATTAGGCCTATGTAAACCTACGTTGCCACATTTCACAGTGTGCACGTTAATTCATTGAATTGTCCCCGTTTCTAGGCCTCAAAAGGGCCCGGACTCAGATTCAGCTCCTGTCTCCTGAACCCTCTCCGAGGAGCGATACAGCCCCCACCTGCATCCCTGACCCTTCACTTACTTCATGCCTCGCAGTGCCCGGCCCGGCCTGGCTCTGCATCCCAGTCTGCCAAGAGTATGTTATGCTTCTAGTTATCAGTCCAGCCCTCCTTCTCTGCATTCCTAAGCTACTGCATCGCATCAATAGTTTCCGTCATAGTCTAGCCTTTATGTCTCCATGTAAGAGAAATACTGTATTAATATTCATAGAATATTCCTCGCACACGCAACACATGTAGAATTATGCATGCACCAGTCTTAGTGTCTAGTAGCCTTTGCCCTGATAACTTTTGGATTCTATCAATATGTACTCCAAACACCAGATACCAGATATGCCTTGGGTACATGTCGCTCTGACACTCTAGACTTTAGTCTCCTCTTCTAGCGCAGATGTCATAGCCCCCAGTTCTCCCTGGTAACACGTCATTGCCCGTTTGCGCGCACCACTAGGTTAGAGGTCCCAGCTGCTCAAGTAGCCCCCTCCATGTTTCCGCCCCGTTTATGACATTTCTGTTACGTTTACATCACATGTCTATGTATACGCCCTGTACACGCCTTCTTGTTACATCATTTTGCCCTTATCTTTCGCGACTGCTACGAGTCACGCCTACTGCTACGCCTACTGTATTGAATGTAATGCAATTGTTTTAATATATATATACTGTGGACTGTTACAAAAAGTTACCCATCCTCTCTTGTCCTTTCCCGTTCCCTGGCAGCTGCCATTCCGTTCTATTGCAGGCTGTCCTGTTCCTGTCCTTTATGCCTGATTAAAGCCTGTCGACTCAAGATACCTCGAATCCTGACTCTTATTTATTGAGCTATCTGTTTTATTGATTGTATTAAAAAATAGTACCGGTAATTAATTATTTATTTACCACATAATGGCGCCCGAATAGGGACTTGCCCTTTCCCCACGCGCCGGCGAAGCCACGCAGGCCCCCTGACCCTCTGCAGCCGTGACGGAACTCTACTGCGCACCGGCAGATATTTCTGCTTCAAGTATCCCTCAGGCCCACGGAGGAGACGGAGGTTGCGGTCCAGCATCCAGACGAGGCGGTGAGGAACGCGGCGAGTCCCGACCAGAGCCCAAGCCGAGAGTCCAAGGTCCGAGGTATCCGGAGGCCCACCTGTAACTGAAGTCCGAAGTTCGTAGTCCGTCGTCGTAGCAGTCCAGTCCGAGGCCTTCCGTTCTTGCTGCCCGGTGAGTACCATTGCTGGGGTAGTATCTAGACAGGGTCAATTAATTTGTCTCTGGTCCGTGGGTTTGGGTACGCAGATCCAACACGAAGTGTTCACCTAGGTGGACGCGGGTCCTGACGTGTCTCTTTATGGGACCGGTAAGTTTCGTGCTGTTTTAGCAGTGCATCTAGTCATTCTAGTAAGTTCTGTTCTCGAGAAATTCATGTGTTCTGTCCGAATTGTTATTTTAAATGTTATTTCATGTGTTTTCAATGTCGTGGTATGAGTGTTTTGTTTTTCCAGTTATTATTGTGTTTATCGTGTATTGTATTGTGTCCAGATTCCAGCCTAGGCAATGCCTCTATTCTCGAAATTACGTCAGTTAAAAACCAGAAAAGGATTGCTCGAGGAAGCAGTTCCTGTCCCGCCTAGGGACAGTCCAGGTCATTTTATGTATCATAAGCATGGCCTAAGTGCCATATTATATCTAGACTTATGGGTGGATTACACCAAGGAATTAGAAGAGAAATATAGATGGCCCGTATCAGGTACGTGGGATGCCGAGTGCATCATGCGAGTAGAAGAAGTATTATGGAAAAAGAAAGCCAGACAGTCCCAGAAAGACGCCATCGAGTTATGGCGCAAAGAATCTCATAGAAGAACCGAAAAAGAAATCAGAAAAACAGAATTAAGTAGGGAATCCTCAGAAAGAGCCCAAGAAAGGGAATTGATCGAAGTAGGTGAACGAGTTAAAGCCGAACAGTCAGACAGACAGAGAAATGCCCTTATTAAGGGTATGTATCCTCTTCTTGCCGAGGGCTTGCCGAAAGCAACCCCGGAAGCACCATGTAATTTTCCGCCGCCATTAGTTCCGATCAAGCTACGTCACAAACCGACCGCAGCTGATATTTTTCTCTCGTCCTATTTGGACGACACAGTCCCAGAATATGCAAATCCTGTTCCGCCAGCTCCCGTAAATAATGTAATTCCTGTTCCTCCAGCCACCGGGGCACCCGTTACAGCACCTGTTACGGTACCCCCGGTCCAGCCTACAGTACATGTACCCGCTACATCAGTCACTCTCCCAGCACGTACAATACCCGTCGACAATTCTAGTCTAGGGGCCACGGGGGGAAGTCCTCCTGGAACCCCGCCTCAACACAGACGTCTAACGTTACTCGAGCTACATGAACGAGCGTTACAGCGTTCGCCCAAGCTTCAGTCAGTTGCAGATATCAAGCGAGCCCTTACCGAATGCCGTTATGATCCAGTCCCAGGCGATGATGATATGGTCCTGTATTCATTGCGTGTAAGACGGGTGACCGAATATTTGGACACCCTGCCGAATATGAAAGGATATCTAGACAGAATATATCGTTTCATCCGTACAGGAGTAGATCCAGAAAGTATTGGCAACGCCATGGTCCAAAGAAAAGTCGAGATTCAGCTCATGCTTTTAAAGTTTCTAATTAATTGTTTAATAAGGGAACAAGATTATCCGGATAAAGATCCGGAAGAAATGAAAGTCCTGACCAGGTGGAGTGACCATATAGCCGAGGGAAGACACAAGACACAGAACTGTATAGAGAGTATGTACAAGAAAATCCGTAGGGAAATAATAAAGTTACACGAGAAACGAGAAGCAGCACAAGTAACCGAGAAAGAAGACAACTCTGATACTGAAGAGGTAGACGACGAGAATCCCTCCAGAATAGCGTATGTAGGTAGAACTAGACTTCCCGACCGACATTCACGCCTAGAACACAAGAACGTTTTCCCTTCTCCAGCACCAGAACAAAGTTCTCTTGAGCAAGTATTTCAAGTTACCGATCACATTCTGAAATCACGAATCGGTTATAGTGAACTTAGTACCATGCATGAACAAGAACTAGCCCGATCAGCAGTCCGATGGACTACTGATTCTACCACTTTTCCAGACGAAATAGTGGCACGAATGTTTCTGAAACTGCCCCCAGCCGAGCAGCGACTGGTGGGTATGTATATGATCCAGCACCTCATTACACTGTATGAGGGACAGCATTCTGATCCAGGTCCGTTACATGATGTTCTGAACGAGTTACTCCAGTATAGATGGAGAGGTCTAGGTACTGATTTAATTAGTATCATTCTAGAACAGCGCCACAAATATCGAACGTTTCTGAATCCGCATTTTGTTCGTGTCTCACCTCCAGAAAGTAAATCATTTTACATAGATAGACAGCATCCGTTACGAGAAGTACACCCAGTTAGGACAGCGGGTGGTGAGCTAGAACGAGTATTTGTTTACACCCCTATCACAAAGATGGAACTCTTAGAGATGAAAAAGTTAATTCCCTGTCACGACAAAGATCCAGCAGGGTTCCATCGAGAATTAAAAGACATGCTCCGTATGGGAGAATACACGTATCCTGATATCATTAAAATGTTAAAGGTCCTGTTGCCCGCAGGGGTATATGAAAAACTCAAGGAAAAAGAATGGGAGGTGGGAGAGAAAAAGATAGATTGGACAGCTCTAGAAGCTGAAGATAATTCACGAGTACCAGGTACCGGTCTTGGGGGTAAAGTTAAAGAATTGCCCGAGTTATTGATACAGGTTTTGCCAAGGTTACTAGCCACGAAAAAGGAAGATTGGGATGCAATCTCAGCTTGTAAACAGAAACAGGATGAAGACACTAGTGATTTTTATTCTAGATTTGAAAAATGTTTTATTATTATCAGTGGTTTGAAAACAAGTAGTGAATCGTACCCTCATCTTTTTGTTACCAAACTAGTCGAGAATTCAAGTCCACAAGTTAAAAATCGAGTTTTGAAAGTCGAAAGTACCTGGCAAGCTAGTACTCCGTCGCAAATGCTTCAAATGCTCCAGTATCACCAGAACAGAATCAGGGAAGAGCAAGAACACGAAAGGAGACGTATGAAAGACACGAAAATGAAAGTATTAGTTGCACAATCTGTTCCACAAGACAGTCAGAAGAGGGGTCCGAATCAAGCCAGTCATCCTGCAGCTCCCGTTAAAGGGACTTGCAATTACTGTAAACAGCCAGGTCATTTTATAAACGAGTGTGCAGTTCTGAAACACAACATAGCTACTGGCAAGACTAAAGAAAGACCACGTCCGCCTAGACAAGAACAAGTTTCACAGACTTCTCAGCCACCACAGAATGCACAACAGACAGTTCCAGCACCGCAGCCTATCGCTGCAACACAGCATGTTACACAGCAAATGTACCAGTATGCCCAGACAGAGTATCCAGAGTATCAGCAGTATTCATGAAACAGCCTAGAGAGGGAGGTAGGCTTGCCTCTCATCGAGATACCTGTAGATCAAGAGGGTCCCTATGTACACAGTCAAGTATTAGGGAAAGACAGAAAGTTTTTGATTGATACAGGGGCAAGTAGGACTACTATCAGTCATGACGAGGTTCCAGGGGCTCCGCTCTCAGGCTCTAAAAATGTTTCCCTTGGATTTTCAGGAAAGCCGATTGTTAATGAAATTTCGAAACCAATCACTCTAGAAGTTGGTCCATTGTCCCGAACTACTGATTTGTTACTTACGAAATCATGTCCAGAAAATTTGTTAGGCATTAAAACATTAAAAGAATTAGGTGCAGTAATTTGCTGCTCCCCAGAAGGGGTCAGATTGTTTCTGAGAGACTTTAAAGATCATTATGTATTACGTGATTTTGATCCAAGATTATTGAATGTACCACAGCATTTATGGGCGCACGGTCCAACTGATGTAGGTTGTATGCATATCACACCCCATCGTGTGACTCTCAAGCAAGGTATAGTTTTGCCACGAATCAGACAGTACAGATTGCCACCTGAGGCTGTAGCAGCCTTATCCAAAATTATTGACGAACTTATTGTTCGAGTGGTTGTAGAAACTGACTCCAATGTATGTAATTCTCCTATCATTCCAGTCCTGAAACGTACTGATCCAAATGCACCTCCAGTATATCGATTAGTGATTGACCTTCGAGAGCTTAATAAATGTATCATACCGCAGTACCCAGTAGTCCCAGATATTTCTTCCCTATTGACAGCCATTGATTCTGAAGCTACATTCTTAACAGTTATCGATCTCAAGAACGCATTTTTCAGTGTCCCCATTCATCCAGACAGCCAGTACCTTTTCGTTTTTTGTTTAAATGGAAGAAGCTATAAATTCACACGAGCTCCTCAAGGTTTCATAGAAAGTCCTAGTATTTACAGTCAAGCACTTAAGAGACAACTAGACAATATTCACATGCCAACTGACACTGCCCTGCTCCAGTATGTTGATGATCTACTGATCACAGCCCGTTCTGAACGTGACTGCGAGCGTGCGTCACTCACGGTTCTGTATTTTCTAGCCGAGCAGGGGCACAAGGTGTCCCCTTCCAAATTACAATTCTGTGTCCAGCAAGTGGTCTACTTAGGACACTTACTGTCCAAGTGGGGTAGGCAGTTGACACCAGACCGTATCCAGTTAATAGCGAGTCTTCCACAGCCCAAGACACAGAAGGAGGTACGAGCTTTTATTGGCCTCACTTCTTATTGCAGACAATGGATTCCTCAGTATGCATTTCTAGCCAAGCCACTGATACAGTTAACGACACAGGAGGCAGCCGTATCGACTGTCCTCCCTTGGACCCAGGAACATACACTTGTTTTCAATGAATTAAAGAAAGCCTTATGCCAAGCACCTGTTCTAGCAACACCGAACTACAGTAAGCCTTTTACACTTTTTGTCACAGAACGTGATGGTACTGCATTATCTGTTCTCACACAAGATCAAGCAGGACAGTACAAACCCTGTGCTTATTTTTTGAGCACATTAGATCCAGTAGCCCAGGCTCTGCCTGCGTGCCTCAAGTCAGTTGCAGCCACAGCTCTAGCTATCAGACAAAGTGATTCCATAGTATTAGGACACTCCCTGACAGTACAAGTTCCACATTCCGTGGAAGTTCTTTTAAACCGAACACAGACTCAGCACTTGACAAATGCACGTTTAACAGGTTATGAACTGACACTGTTTCAGCCACACATAGAAATCAGACGCTGCAACATTCTAAATCCTGCTACACTGTTACCGTCAGTTACTTCAAATCCTGCCACACATGAATGTGTGGAAGTTGTTAACACTATGACAAAGCCAAGACAAGACCTGACAGACATTGCATTACCTAATCCCGACCTGACACTTTATGTGGATGGTTCATGTATGAGAACAAGTACAGGAGAACTAGTAGCCGCGTATGCAGTGACTACTGAAACTGAAGTTATAGAAACACATCGTATTGACACCCTGTCTGCTCAAGCAGCAGAGCTAGTTGCTCTGACCCAAGCCTGCATACGTGCCAAGAACCTGAAAGTAAACATATATACAGATTCACGTTACGCATTCGGAGTCGTACACGACTTTGGAGTGCTCTGGCAGGAGAGAGGTTTCATGACTTCTCATGGAACCAAGATTCAGCATGGTCTCCTCATTCAAGCTCTGTTAGAGGCAATACATTTACCGACAGCTATCGCTATCATGAAGTGCAAGGCACATAAGAAAGTTACTGACATCATTTCCCAAGGTAACTATCTAGCAGATCGAACAGCCAAGCTTACAGCTCAGACCCCAGACATTCTAGTTAACACGACACAGACACTCACTCCAGATCCGACTACTTGTATGACAGTCAAGGACCCTACACAAGATGTCATAGACATACAGTTACACGCTACTCCCGAAGAAATCAAGAAATGGTCCGAACAAGGAGGGGTCCAGACAGATCAAGGATGGTTGACGAAGGGAAAAGCCACATGGTTTCTCCCCGACTCTATGGTTCAAGTCATTATTAATACCGCACATAGTCCAGCACATCTAGGAGAAAAAGCTATGTTAGACAGTATTCAGAACCTTTGGTTCAACAAGCACTTACGAGCTGCAGCCAAGCAGAAAGTCCGTACCTGTATGATATGTTGTCAGTTCAATCCAGGTAAAAGTGTCCCGGTGGAACAAGGTGGATTCCAACCTCCTGACCACCCTTTTGAAGTCCTCCAGATGGATTATATTCAGATGGAGCGATGTCGAGGTTTCAAGTATGTCCTCGTAGTTGTATGCGCTTTGTCCAGGTGGACAGAAGCATATCCAGTTCCAGATTACACAGCCGCGACCACTGCCGGGCAGTTGGTTCGTGAGTTCTTTCCCCGCTATGGACTCCCTAGGGTCGTGTATTCAGATAACGGCCAGCCATTCTCATCTGAGCTCATGAAACATGTTTCCCTTCTGTTAGGGTACCAGTGGAAGTTCCATTGTGTACGCCATCCTGAAGCAGCCGGTCTCGTAGAGAGACATAATCAGACTTTGAAAATCCGCATTGCAAAAGTATGTAGAGAAAAAGGTGTAGACTGGCTGGTTGCCCTGCCAGTTGCTTTATTTTATATGAGGATGGTTGCACATTCCAGGTCAGGTCTGTCCCCGTATGAGGTCGTATTCGGCCGCCCCCCAAACATGTGGGGTACACCTAGACCCCGCAGTATTACAGATGTTTCCAGTAATATGCTGACAGATTACCTAGCTTCCTTGATGTCTGCCCTACACTCTTGTCGTTCACAGGTTGCCGCCGCATTTCCAGACAACACCGAGGTGAAACCGCATGAAGTCGTTCCCGGTGATCACGTATTTGTCCGGAATTTTGATCGTTCAAGTCCGCTGGAGCCCCGCTGGAAGGAGCCTCGCATGGTGTTGCTTACAACAAGGACCGCCGTCAAACTTGAAGGCAGGAAGGGGTGGGTCCACCTGGGCCATATCAAAAAATTCCATGGATTACGAGAAAAGACGTTTGCTAAGGACTGCCTTATTCCTAAAGACTGCCTAAAAACAGACTCTGAACTCAAGCTTCCCCTGTTAGAGAAAACTCCGCAACAGGAGTATAAGGAGAAGCTTCGGTCTAGTAAAAAAAAGTCAGCCAGTTTAATTGTCTAAGTCCCTCTCGGGTGAAACGGTTAGACAGGTTCCTGACATGTATGAGATAGACCCCCATAGTGAGAGAGTTAGTCAAAACTCTAAAAGATGTATTATCATTTTATTTTTCTTGATATTTTTGAGTCTTATGGTTACCTGCACAAGTTATGCTTTACATTTATGTTTTCCAATTTCACATGTACATATGTTTTCTAATGCTACAGTAGAGCACACATTTAGTGATCTGCCTCCTCACGAGCTATCCTATCGTCTTGCTATGCGAAATAACACATTCATTCGAATGTTACACTATTCACACCAGACCAGCAATGCCACTAATTGTTGGGTGTGTGGTCGACTCCCCCCTTTCCAGACACCGAAGGGAGTTCTGCCACTCTTTCCTTATCCGTTTTCACATAATGGTTCATGTGGAGCATGGCCCACTTTAACGTCATCCTCCAATGATATGTCCCTTCTGAATAGAACATGTTTTCCAGACAAGCAAGGTCTCTCCCATAGAACAGGGTTAGATCTAGAAAATGAAGTATATGATTTAGGTAATTATTCCTCGAATTTCATGGTCCTGAATGTTCAGTCTGATACTCCTCCAGATTTGCCTGCTATTTCAGTACTACCGGTCAAAGGCGAATTATGTGTCAGAAAGAATGGTTCCGCACATGTAGGACATAGTGATTGTACTACTACTGTCGAGTATAGTGACAGTGGGAAATCTATTTTTAAAGCCTCACGTCATTCTTATTTTGTTTGTGGTCAGACCGCATATGTTCGTCTGCCCCTCGATTGGGATGGAACATGTTACATTGCCTTCCTACTGCCACCAGTTTTTCTAGCCCCATCTGATTATCACAGAAACACACATCTAGTACACGTCAGACCTAGAAGGGAGATCGAGTCCCCAATTGTCGATCAAACTGAAACTACCCTAGAACAGTATCAAGACTTCAATAAAGGTTTCTTCTTCTTTATAGGACCTATCCAGAATAGTAAGTTAATACGTAGGTTAACCAGAACCCTTGAAGCAGTAGTGAATGAGACTACTTCTGCTCTAGGTAACTTAACTGAAGAGCAATCTGCTATGAGATTTGTCGTGCTCCAAAATCGTCTCGTTCTTGACGTCATACTGGCCGATAGAGGAGGAGCATGTAGAGTCATCGGATCTAGTTGCTGCATTTTCATTCCTAATAACGCGCCGTCTGTTTATTCAGCTATAACCAGACTTCATAAAATTGCCCATCAGTTACACCAGAATCCAGGCACCTGGACATGGTCCGGTTGGCTCTGGAGTATTATATCTGCCTGGGGATGGAAAGTATTGTCATTCCTAGGTATTGCAGTAATGATCATATTCAGTTGCTGCCTCTGTATACAATGTGGCCCTGCGATTTGCGGCATGTGTGCTACCTCTTGTATTCCTAGTCCTAAATCCCGTTCCAAGACAATTCGAGACGAGCAGATGATGCTATATGAAATGATAGATGGTATCATGAATATTGATGTTTCCTGATGGAAACGTAGGGCACAAGGAGGGAATGTGGAAAAGTAAATTTTGCCATGTTGTATGTGCCTACGTGTTCCCCATCTTATGTTATATGTGCATGATTGATATGCATGTATTCCCTCCTGATCGATTAAAGACGCAATTACAGTTGTGTCCATCTCTAGTATGCCAGTTTCCAGTCATCGTGAAAGCAACGAATATTAGGCCTATGTAAACCTACGTTGCCACATTTCACAGTGTGCACGTTAATTCATTGAATTGTCCCCGTTTCTAGGCCTCAAAAGGGCCCGGACTCAGATTCAGCTCCTGTCTCCTGAACCCTCTCCGAGGAGCGATACAGCCCCCACCTGCATCCCTGACCCTTCACTTACTTCATGCCTCGCAGTGCCCGGCCCGGCCTGGCTCTGCCTCCCAGTCTGCCAAGAGTATGTTATGCTTCTAGTTATCAGTCCAGCCCTCCTTCTCTGCATTCCTAAGCTACTGCATCGCATCAATAGTTTCCGTCATGGTCTAGCCTTTATGTCTCCATGTAAGAGAAATACTGTATTAATATTCATAGAATATTCCTCGCACACGCAACACATGTAGAATTATGCATGCACCAGTCTTAGTGTCTAGTAGCCTTTGCCCTGATAACTTTTGGATTCTATCAATATGTACTCCAAACACCAGATACCAGATATGCCTTGGGTACATGTCGCTCTGACACTCCAGACTTTAGTCTCCTCTTCTAGCGCAGATGTCATAGCCCCCAGTTCTCCCTGGTAACACGTCATTGCCCGTTTGCGCGCACCACTAGGTTAGAGGTCCCAGCTGCTCAGGTAGCCCCCTCCATGTTTCCGCCCCGTTTATGACATTTCTGTTACGTATACATCACATGTCTATGTATACGCCCTGTACACGCCTTCTTGTTACATCATTTTGCCCTTATCTTTCGCGACTGCTACGAGTCACGCCTACTGCTACGCCTACTGTATTGAATGTAATGCAATTGTTTTAATATATATATACTGTGGACTGTTACAAAAAGTTACCCATCCTCTCTTGTCCTTTCCCGTTCCCTGGCAGCTGCCATTCCGTTCTATTGCAGGCTGTCCTGTTCCTGTCCTTTATGCCTGATTAAAGCCTGTCGACTCAAGATACCTCGAATCCTGACTCTTATTTATTGAGCTATCTGTTTTATTGATTGTATTAAAAAATAGTACCGGTAATTAATTATTTATTTACCACAGTTTCGAGGGGACGAAGGATAAACCTTTGTTCAATATGGCAATTTCTGATGAGGTCAATGTGCGTGTGGACAGATTGAAAACTGAGTAGGTTTTTAATTCTTGTAATACTGTCAGCGCGTTCTCATTTCCCATGGTTGTTGGTTGTAGCGCATCCGTCCTCGTCCTCTCCGTTGGCCTCTCCCTAAAAAAGTAGTTTGATTTTGTTGTTGTTGTTGTTGGGGATGAGGTTGCTGATCTTGTTGGTTATCCCTTCTGTTTTGTTTGTTCCTTGATCCACCAGAATCAGACTCGCCTCCTGATGAGGATGATGAAGTGTCCGAAAATGTAAGGAATTTGTTCCGTGATCTCCCTTGGTTATCTCCAAGGTAGCGTCTTGATTCTGATCTTAAATAGAAGTCTTTGTGCAGATACGGATATTCTGATTCCAGAGAGAAATTCTTTTTGTCAAGATCAAATGTATTACTTTTCTGATTTACTGTAAAGTCCTTAAATTCTAAAATCTCTTTTTCAATTTTATCCAAAAGGGCTTTTGAGTCCGTAATTAATTGGTTGTTTTGGATTTCAGTTTCCAACACATTGATTTCCTCCAATTGTTTAAGTGAAATTCTGTGTGCCGTTTCAACAGTTAAGACCATGAGGTCTCTGCTGCATTTGGTCTCAATGCAGCTAAAGTTTCTTTTATATTCCGGGTCGTCCGTGAAAACCACTGGAATATTGTGTATTTGCAGTCCAGTTGGTATAGTCCCTGCCTTCAAATGTAACAACAAAAAATGTCCGTGCAAATCCGTCCGGATTTGTTTTTTGCATAATCTAATTAATTTTTCGGATTCGTTCTGAGTTTTAGCTGAGGTGCTCAATGTAGCAGAAGCGAACACCGGGGGGGCACTAATAAGGTTACGAATATGCTCTTCACTATAAGCGAAAGTATCTTTTTCAGCCATACCCAATATTCAGATATTCCACATAAAAATTGGTTAATGACAAACAAACATACAAACAAATGACACTTACTACCACAGTGGGCCCTACTAATGGGACATGTGTATTACGAACCTATAGCAGGGTTCTTAACTGCCTATTTGAAGTGGTAGCTTGTCACACTTCAAAGTAAGCCTCGCGAGCAGCTGCTCGCTCTTAGACCAGAAACCGGGAATGGGCTTTGGCTCTTAACCAGTCAGGCTAAACCGACCAAACTTTAGATAACAAAACGTGTGCCAGGACTGATAGGTTTTTTAGAGACTATTTACTCATGACCTCTATGAACATAACATAAACGTCTGCTTTAACAATTGCATCATTTAATGACCAAGAATTTCTTTTTTCAATTTTCAATCTTAGAAAACAAATATATATACTGTGTGTACAACAACATAAACAAGTATTATATATACAATTATATACAATAAATATACAACACATTTGAAATGACGAATTTTTCACTTATACCACATCCATACTTCTTTCATCCTTCCCAAACATACTACAAACAAAACAATCCCTAAGGGCACCAAAATCCAAATATAAAATGAAAATAGATTTAAATCCAAATCTCAATGGTCGAAATTATTCTGAAATGATGTTTAAGGCACTTTTTTTGTAACAAATTCTTGACAAAAAAGCGGATTGAGATGAGCTATGGTGATTCCTTAGAAAGGGTGACCTGGGATAATGGTCGACGCGTTTCGAACCCTGAAACTTGTGGGGTTCTCATCAGGACCAAGAAGACTCTACAAAAAACAAAACATAACCATTTGTAGGTGAACTAAAAAATTTACTTAAGTGTGCCTCCCCAATGGCGCTTCCCCTACCTTGAGTCTTTGCTACCATTCTCCTATGTAGTGGTGGTATATGGGAATCTAAAAATTTTTTTGAAAGTTCTGATTAGGTCCTTCTTTACATGACAAACATTGCATGTTAGTCATATTCATGCATCACATCTCTTATTCTCTCATTCTCTACCCCGACACTTACCCCAATGGGAGGAAGACGATCTGATGGCGGACACACAGCGTGGGCGGCTCGCCTAAGGCTGTTGAGTAGTTCGGATGATCTTTTTCTGTAAGTTTAAAAAAGTAACCACCAATTACGGACTTGTGACCTGCGTTAGCACTTGGTTAGCGCCGAACTGGAAACACGCTCGCATATTGAAACCTTTCTTGGCTGAGCTGCGCGCCACAACCGGTTTTAAAATAGAAGTGATTCCACAATTTTCTTTTGCTTAGCGTCCTGCTTTCTGTTAAAGCAATCTCGGACTTGGATGCAGTCTTACCTGAATCAAGCAAAACTTTCTGAGTTAATCAGAGTCCTAGTTCGACAAAAACGTCCTGGTGAGCCATGGCACAGATTGAATTCAGTCAGTGCCTGAGTGAGTGTGGAAAATTACTTCCTGTATGTCACATGATCGGTCTCACGTAGCAAAGCATTCTGGGACCAGAAGTCCAATGTATATAAAAGGCGGTTCTAAACGAAATGAAAATGTTTTTAAGGTCGTCCTATTGTACCATAGATGGGGCTGTCTGTGTGGGTGTAGAACAATATTCCCTTTATATCGCATAGTCGTTGTTGCGTGAAGCATTGTGGGAACTGAAGTCCTGTATGTCCTGAGGTAGTCCAAATGAAGTGACTGTTGCGCGCGGGCAGTGGGGGTTCTTAGAATTCAAGATATTGCTTTAGGTGAATGTTGCGAGGCACAGGTAGGTGGGCAGTTCTCATGGTGAACCCAATATTTAGTATGAAGGAAAAATATAAAGGTTCGCAGTTCAACCCTTCTCAATCAGTATTCATAGTGTTAGAAAGGCAATGTATATCTTGATGTTATCATCCAGGGGTGCCTTCTGAAAGTTTTGAGGAGGGCCCTCTCAAAGCTTGAAAATTTCAGAAATTTCATTGAGGCCATTTATTGCGGTATTATATTTCATAATTAACAGAGCTTCCCGCTGGCTCAGTCTGGCATCCAGGTCACTGCCGCGTTTGTCATTTTCGATTTTTGATATTACCGTCCATGAGAGTTCAGATTCCTTATGCTCATTTGACATCCAATGGTTGACGAGT
The DNA here is from genome assembly GCF_964261635.1 of Lissotriton helveticus. NCBI lineage: Eukaryota > Metazoa > Chordata > Amphibia > Caudata > Salamandridae > Lissotriton > Lissotriton helveticus. Next base: position 1,027,627 of record NW_027611723.1, on the reverse strand, counting down.
GGTGCATTTGCCACATGTCTTCTTATCCGAGCTTTGTTCTGGGTAATCCTTTGACGGATCTCTTGCGTGGTCTTCCCAATATACAGTTTTGGACATGGGCATAATATCCCATAAACTACATTTTTCGTTTTGCAGTTAGTAAAGCTTTCATGCTTCCAATGAGTGCCTTCAAAAGAGAAAACTGATCCTTCTACTGTTTGCTCACAGCATGTACAGGTCCCACATTTATGATGTCCCAATATTGGAGGGAGTTGAAGCATTTGTCTGAGATTGAGTTGTTGTTCATTGGGCAATGCTGCCCTGACCAGATGGTTTGCCACGTTCATATCTTTCTTAAATGCAAACAATGGCAATTCCGAAAAGTCCTCATGTAGATCTTTAACTAAATGCCAGTTGGTATTGATCATTTTCTTTAGTTGGTGTGCATTGGGACAAAAAGTTGTTACGCACACGATTCTAGTGGATTCCTGTTTTTTCTTTTTTTCAAGCAGCGAGTCCCTGGGGACCCACCATGCTCGTTCAAGGGCGTGTCTCACAAGTTTCTTTGGGTACCCTCTTTCAACCAGTCTTTCGACGAGCTGGGAGGCATGTGCAAAGTACTCATCCTTACAACAATTCCTCCGTATCCTCAAGAATTGTCCGAAAGGCAAATTCTGTCGTAGACTTCTTGGTGGTAACTTGTGTAATGGAGGCTTTTATTTCTGTCCGTTGTTTTCCGATATAGAGTTGTTCCTAAGCCGCCATTTAAGGGAAAAACTTTAACATCCAAGAATGTAATTGCTCGATTTGATGATTCCGCGGTGAATTTAATGTCCTGTGTTTTTGAATTAATCCAGCCGACAAATTCCTCCAGAAGTTCTTGGGATCCGGTCCAGATAAAGAAGACATCGTCTATGTACCTCATATATTTAGAAATGCTGTCCGAGTATGGGTTGTTATTGTAAATGAATTTTTCTTCATATAGTCCCATGTAGAGAATGCAATATAAAGGGAATATTGTTCTACACCCACACAGACAGCCCCATCTATGGTACAATAGGACGACCTTAAAAACATTTTCATTTCGTTTAGAACCACCTCTTATATACATTGGACTTCTGGTCCCAGAATGCTTTGCTACGTGAGACCGATCATGTGACATACAGGAAGTAATTTTCCACACTCACTCAGGCACTGACTGAATTCAATCTGTGCCATGGCTCACCAGGACGTTTTTGTCGAACTAGGACTCTGATTAACTCAGAAAGTTTTGCTTGATTCAGGTAAGACTGCATCCAAGTCCGAGATTGCTTTAACAGAAAGCAGGACGCTAAGCAAAAGAAAATTGTGGAATCACTTCTATTTTAATACCGGTTGTGGCGCGCAGCTCAGCAAAGAAAGGTTTCAATATGCGAGCGCGTTTCCAGTTCGGCGCTAACCAAGTGCTAACGCAGGTCACAAGTCCGTAATTGGTGGTTACTTTTTTAACCTTACAGAAAAAGATCATCCAAACTACTCAACAGCCTTAGGCGAGCCGCCCACGCTGTGTGCCCGCCATCAGATCGTCTTCCTCCCATTGGGGTAAGTGTCGGGGTAGAGAATGAGAGAATAAGAGATGTGATGCATGAATATGACTAACATGCAATGTTTGTCATGTAAAGAAGGACCTAATCAGAACTTTCAACAATTTTTTTAGATTCCCATATACCACCACTACATAGGAGAATGGTAGCAAAGACTCATGGTAGGGGAAGCGCCATTGGGGAGGCACACTTAAGTTAATTTTTTAGTTCACCTACAAATGGTTATGTTTTGTTTTTTGTAGAGTCTTCTTGGTCCTGATGAGAACCCCACAAGTTTCAGGGTTCGAAACGCGTCGACCATTATCCCAGGTCACCCTTTCTAAGGAATCACCATAGCTCATCTCAATCCGCTTTTTTGTCAAGAATTTGTTACAAAAAAAGTGCCTTAAACATCATTTCAGAATAATTTCGACCATTGAGATTTGGATTTAAATCTATTTTCATTTTATATTTGGATTTTGGTGCCCTTAGGGATTGTTTTGTTTGTAGTATGTTTGGGAAGGATGAAAGAAGTATGGATGTGGTATAAGTGAAAAATTCGTCATTTCAAATGTGTTGTATATTTATTGTATATAATTGTATATATAATACTTGTTTATGTTGTTGTACACACAGTATATATATTTGTTTTCTAAGATTGAAAATTGAAAAAATAAATTCTTGGTCATTAAATGATGCAATTGTTAAAGCAGACGTTTATGTTATATTCATAGAGGTCATGAGTAAATAGTCTCTAAAAAACTATCAGTCCTGGCACACGTTTTGTTATCTAAAGTTTGGTCGGTTCAGCCTGACTGGTTAAGAGCCAAAGCCCATTCCCGGTTTCTAGTACTATAAAAGCAGCACAAACGGCACTACGCGTTGTGCCAGAGGGCGCTGCTGCTTTCTGCAGCTCAAATTGACATTCTAATCGAGTAGCAGCTTCATCAACGAGAATGGCAGATTTCTACACTCGAGTGGTCGCGACCTACCGCAATGAGAAATCTCGCCAGGAGGAGGTCTAGTGCATTATATTTTCTCACAAGCGCTCGCCACCTTACCGTTGGAGAACTGCTAGAGAAAAAAACTCAGTTCTGCATTACTTCATGGAGTTTTTTGGAACTCCGCACTCTGGGCAAAAATTCGCGAGCTCCGCCGGCAGAGCTGAATTCTTCGCCCACCCCTAGTTTTGAGGCAATAATCTGTTGGACAAACTCTAAACTAGGACACAATAAGTGTTGTAGAAGAAGTGAGAACCACGGCCTTGTGAGTATCAGGCTGTTATTTGACTTCTGATATACCCCACAGAGTGAGTGAGCAGCCAGAGAGCAGTAGAGGGACCGAAGGCAGGAAATGAGATAAACTAGAAGATGTGAAATATGGAAAGGTGGAAATGCCGCATCACCTGTGGATAACTGAGACCTCCTCCCGCTCTGCCAAATGCCCATCCGGTCACAAAGTGGCATCCTGGGCCCCAAACGGACAACGTCATACCAGATGCCATGTAATGGTGGAAAAGGGGGGAAAAAAAGTAATATGCACACATCTGCTGCGGGGATATGGCAGGTAAATTATTGGGTGTGATGGATTCTCTATAAGTACAAAATGACTGATATTGTTGAATATTAAATTATATGAATCAACGTTTGTTTGCCATATCTGCGCTTATAATGTAAAGGACGGGCCTTACAGTGAACCCCTCGTTCGGTTTTACACAGAAGCCCCGGAAGGAGCTGCATCTTACAGAACTTTATCTACTTTAGGAAGAACTAAAGACCGCTTTTTAAAGTTGTCTTTCAGGCCAGAACCAGGCTCTGTAAGCTGCACTAGTTTCAGGGAGATGGACAGATGTTATGGTGATAGGAACCCCCCCCAACCCACAATAATGTTCCAATCTTCTAGGGTAGAAGAAACCAGAAATGCTTCAACCAAGGTAGCTGTTGAAAGTGTCAATGGTGACTTATGAACAGCGAGGTAAAGACAGGAGTTGGTATTTGAGATGATCGTAAGTGAATCGGAAAGAATAAGAAGAAGTGTGTAAATGGAGTTACTTTCGTTGTATACTTCGTAAAGAGTTACTGGAAATTTTGCAGCCCAGCCTGATCCATCTCTTTTTCTAAAATCTATTCTTGTTTAAATTAAATCTTGACCATATGCGTCTATCTTAAGCAAAACCTCAAGCACTTGGGTGCCCCGTGAGCGCCTTTACTTTGCTCAGTTACTCTGTGAACGCTGGTAAATCACCTCCTTTTCAGACATTAATAAGATATCACCTGATCAACAGAACCTTTAGTTAAATATCTGTGTATGATGAAATATTTCTTGCTAATTTTTAAAGGTGGTAAAGAAGAAGAGGGAGATTTACTAATATTTTGCGCCGTATTTGCATCACAAAAGTGGCACAAAACAGCGCGAAATCTTTTTTTCCTAATTTACTTTCCAGCGCTAAATTTTTTTAGCGCTGGAAATAATGTAAAAGTAATGTGAAACTGCGCATAGCACTGCTTCGCATTACTTCACACATTGGGACCTGCCAAGGGGGGTGCATGGGCATTCCCGTGCAACCACCCAAGATTTCTCATGCTAAACCCATTTTACCAAAATCAGTAGATTGGGTTAAGCATGAGAAAACTGCACCCTTTTAAACAAGACACAAGGAAGGAGAACTGAATTAATTTCTCCTTCCTTCTCTGACTTTGCATGTGTGCTGCACTGTGCAACATGCATGCAAAGTGGGAAAAGCCTTCCCTCATGTCTGACATAGTATTTTGTACAGGAACGGTGTCCTTCCTGTACAAAACCGATGCTGGACTCACACACACACCCTAGCGCTCTGGTGCTAAGGTGTGTGCATGGCGCACGGCTGCTGTAATCAGTGCCGACGCAAGGGAAAGGGAAGGAGAGAGCCATATCTTTGAAAATATGGTGCTCTCCTGTTCCCTTCCTGTCACGCCACACAGCGCTGCCTCGCGGGGGGAGGGCTGTGCTGCATTGTGTGGAGATTTGGTAAATCTTCCCCGAAATGTCTTTTACCACTATTGTGAATTCTCATTCCATTATGTTTCAATTTAGTAATTTTAAATATTTTTACATCCAACAGAAAACAAGCCTTGAATGTGTGAAATGACCATCAATAATAAAGCGAATGCTGTAAATCTTCAATAATAGCAGAAATATTGAGCTACAGTATTCAGGAAAACATCAGCGCAGTCTGCGACAGAGGAACCTGCACACAAACTGACAGATCCCGGATCAAGCATCAAGGGCAGTTCAGTGATTGTAAGACGCTGAGCTGTGCACCTCCATGCCACAAGACGAAGAAATGACCTTAGGAAAATTAAGGCAACAACAATAACAAACCGCCTCCTGTATAAACAAGTGTCCAATATCATGGGATCTGTATGGTGTGATTACCGCAGAGCTCTGTTTTATAAAATGCTGACAAGCCATCATTCCGTGCTCTAGGAGAATTGTAAACTCTTTCCTGACAAACCACAGTAACCAGAGAAAAGCACAACAGAGCAGAGCCGGACAACTGACGGGTAAAGGAAAGAGGAGTTCTTGTAGCTACAATACAATAGACTGTCCTAATTTGCACCGGTCAGAAGGAAGATACATCTTTACCCGCAATCGTGCATAGCCATAATCCAATCTAAAGGCACAATCGCCTACAAAGACACCTTCTACGTATTAGGAGTGTGGCAAATATTTGGTGGCTATCGCATTTTTTGTGAAAACAGAAATAAAACATGCAAAATACTGCACACATATAAAGTGTGTGAGAAAAACACAAGTGCTTTATAAGCCATGTCGGCCCATCAGGAAATGCAGTCATGGGATGTAGACAAATATGTACCCGACCCACAGACACTAACCAAGAAAGAAGAATCATACACATGCAGCAAGAGCTTTAGTTTGTCATCACTACGCAAGCTTCATCAGCACATGTACACAGGACAAAAACCATTCAAGTGCAGTGAATGTGTAAAGAGCTTTAGTAGGTTATCAGAACTACAAAGTCATCAGCGAACACACACAGGGGAAAAGCCATTCAAGTGCAGTGAATGTGCAAAGTGCTTTAGTCACTTATCAAGCCTTCAAAGTCATCAGCGAACACACACAGGGGAAAAGCCATTCAAGTGCAGTGAATGTGCAAAGTGCTTTAGTAGGTTATCAGGACTACAAAGACACCAGCGAACACACACAGGGGAAAAGCCATTCAAGTGCAGTGAATGTGGGAAGTGCTTTAGTCAGTTATCAAGCCTTCAAACACATCAGCGAATACACCCAGGGGAAAAACCATTCAAGTGCAGTGAATGTGGGAAGTGCTTCAGTCAGTTATCAAACCTCCAAAGTCATCAGCGAACACACACAGGGGAAAAACCATTCAAGTGCAGTGAATGTGCAAAGTGCTTTAGTAGGTTATCAGAACTACAAAGACACCAGCGAACACACACAGGGGAAAAGCCATTCAAGTGCAGTGAATGTGGGAAATGCTTTAGTCAGTTATCAAGCCTTCAAACACATCAGCGAATACACCCAGGGGAAAAACCATTCAAGTGCAGTGAATGTGGGAAGTGCTTCAGTCAGTTATCACACCTTCAAAGTCATCAGCGAACACACACAGGGGAAAAACCATTGAAGTGCAGTGAATGTGGGAAGAGCTTTAGTTGGTTATCACACCTTCAAAGTCATCAGCGAACACACACAGGGGAAAAACCATTCAAGTGCAGTGAATGTGGGAGGAGCTTTAGTTGGTTATCAACCCTTCAAAGACATCAGCGAACACACACAGGGGAAAAACCCTATCATTGTAGTGAATGTGACAGTAGTTTTCGCTTCTCTACAGCATTAAAGGATCATCAGCGAACTCACACAGGAGAAAAACCATTCAAGTGCAGTGAATGTTTGAAGAGCTTTAGTCGATTATCATACCTAAAAGAGCATCAGAGAACACACACTGGAGAAAAACCATATAATTGCACTGAATGTGGGAAGAGCTTTAGTCAATTATCAGTACTACAAAGACATCAGCGAATAAAACACAGAGGGAAAACGCTATAATTGTTCGGAATGTGACAGTAGTTTTCGCAGCTCTTCAGCATTAAGGTATCATCAGCGAACTCACACAGGAGAAAAACCATTCAAGTGCAATGAATGTGGGAAGAGCTTTAGTCATTTATCACACCTTCAAAGTCATCAGCGAACACACACAGGGGAAAAACCATTCAAGTGCAGTGAATGTGCAAAGTGCTTTAGTCAGTTATCACACCTTCAAAGTCATCAGCGAACACACACAGGGGAAAAACCATTCAAGTGCAGTGAATGTGTAAAGAGCTTTAGTCAGTTATCACACCTTCAAAGACATCAGCGAACACACACAAGGGAAAAACTATATGATTGCTGTGAATGTTTGAAGAGCTTTAGTCAGTTATCAACCCTACGAAAACATCAACAAACACACACAGGGGGAAAGCCACTCAAGTGCAATGAATGTGGAAAGAGCTTTAGTCGACGATTAGAGCTACAAAGTCATCAGCAAACACACAGGGGGAAAACATAGAAGGGCACTGAAAGTGAGAAGTGCTTTTGTCAATTTTCAATCCCACACAGCCCTCAGTGAATTCACTCCTTCATTTAACTCACATGGAAATAATCCTAGAGCTGCAGAGATTCCGGAAAGAACTTAAGAACATCAAAAATAATATTGACCCTTGTAAATGTAAATGTAATTTGTACTTGTAAAATGCACTAATACCCCAACTGGGGTGTCATGGTGCTGTAACGCATACCGCTGTGGAACCCTTCCTGGCTTTCCTGTGAAATGTCCACTCCTGGGCACCCCCAGGGTGAAGCCAGTCATCCCAGCGCTGTTGGGGCCGTTGTGGAGATTAAGCAAGCTATTGCCCAGAGTTGCAGAGTGGGACCCATGATTAGAATAGGCACCGAGGCGAGAATTATCAGGTCCGAGGAAATTGAGCCCAAGACCCGCCGAGGCGGGAATTGAACCCAGGTCCCGGGCCAGACCTCTGCATCAGGGTCTGCCGCTCTAACCATTGAGCCACATTTCTCCACTTCTGACCCTTCTGAGGACATAGAAAAGAGCAAAACAGTGCAGTTATTGTGAGAGGAATGAATTACAGAAAAAGATCCAATGCAAATTATGTGGGACATTGAAATACCAGATGATAAAAGACCCGAATAGCAGTAAAGAAGTAAAACAGATAACAGTATTTGCAGGATTATAAAAGTGTTTGTTTCCAGTGATTGTTCACTTCCGTACACATAGCAAAGTGACATTATGTACCAGGATACACAGTGGGAGACAAGCACAATGTGGATTAAAAGAAAAGAAACATTGTTGATTTTTATTTGGTGAAGAAGAGATACAAAGAAAAACATTTAATCGCACCTGATCACACAACCTGTAAAAGCAACACTGAACAATACTGGGACTAACAGTGGTATTTTCAGCTAACTTGTCGGATTAGTGATAAAACCTATAAACCCAACACACCCAGAGTGGACATGTTGTCAGGGATCTGGAGATGAGAAACTTCATTGGTAAAATGCATGTATTACTATTAACAAATGCCACTGCAGTGTAGATAAAGAATTAAAGCGAAGCACAGGTGTTCAAGAAATAACCTATTTTCAGATATAAAAGAGCATATACCTTGTTTTTAAGTAACGTTTGCTGCATCTCTTACACACTGTTTTCGGTCGATGGCTCAGCTCGTGTCTCGGGCCTTATAACTAAGTGTGACCCATGGCTCCTCCCCGACTTGGCTCTCCCTATTCATTTTGTGACTTGCCAAACTCTACTTTTTACCAGAATTGAGCCACTGTAAGCAGTAGACTCTGTTTGAAGAATGTGGTGAAATAGCGAAATCCCACATCAAAAGCATATATGTGCCAGGACAATCAGTTGCACTCCCAGCAACTCATCTTCCACACTTGATTGTCCCTTGTCCTCAAATGTTCTGAAGGATTTGTCGTATGAATGCCAGAAGTGGCAGTGACATTCATGAAGCTAAAGCTAACAGGAGTGTGTGGGAAATAAAGAGGGGGAGAGATAAAGAGAGTGAGAGAGACAAAGAAATGGGGAGAAAAAGAACGAATTGGAAGGAGGGGGAACGTACGTTATTTGTACTCATCTAAAAATAGAAGAAGCAGCCGAATACATGCCAATATGTGACATCACCAGAGAAATGGGCTGAACACCTGTGAATTTAATGTTTATTTTTAATACCTATAGACCCATGTCATGCCAATAAACAGGGCACAAGTAAGGAAAATAGTGAAGGAGCCCATTATCATATGCAAATCACAGTGACGTCACAGGTAGTGACATCACAAGAAGTGATGTCAGGCCCTTATAATTTTCACGTGAAAGGTTGATGGACTGTTTTAAAAACAATAAACAAGAAACATAAAATAATGTAAAAATAAGTTTTTGGTTTCAGTTTTTATACATCATGTGTTTTGCCCACTATTAGTTTGTAACTAAACTCGAAAAAGGACTGAAAGTGTAAATATTTTTAAACAGATATGTGGAACTTGGAAATTAAATTTTTAAACAGTTTTCAGCGAATAAATAAAATATGCTTTTAATTTGCGCTTGTTTCCTGACGTTATTCTTTATCCAGCCAATGTATTAAGCAATAGAAGGACTAATTGTGTCAAGTTCTCTGTTCCTCTCTTGCGCCACTCACACAAACAAACACTCAGAGGCCTGTGTCTGCAGTGCTGGGGCACGAAGTAACAATTACCAGTTGCAGGCTAAGGAGCTATGTGGAACTGAGTCCCGTTTCTAGATAATAGTTGGGGGACCGCTTCAAACTGTGGCTACCCCCCGACTTGTGCCGTGCTGATAAAGCAATAATGAATTTGAGTAATTTGCTTTGAATTGAAATGAGAGAAAGAGAAGAACAGAGCAAGGTGCAGGATATATTAAAGAAAATGAAAAAAAGAGACACAAGACTGTAACCTGTTCTGTGTACTAGCACTTTACGTAAACAAGTTGTGCTGTGCGTTGTGAACAGGCTGTCACCCCCTTTGTATGTAAATGAGCTTCTGTGACCAGACACCCCAGGCTCCCATCTCTTCTAGCGTGGATGATAATGTGAGCACTGTAAGGTAATCACAAACTAGTACTATATTGAGAAACAATCGGCTTCCAGGTCACCCAGCTGTTGTTATGCAGTTCTTTATTATTATTTTTTCATTTACAGCAATCCTCCAGGTTACTTTTTCTCAGTATTACACTTCAGGTCGCTCATTTGTCGGCATGGGTTTTGTCCTCACACTGGTCTAGGACGGGCCTTCTCAAGGTAGAAGGCACTGTAATAGGAATAATAAATCAGACATATATGAAATTGTATGTAAACAAATGTGTGCCTTTCAGTTATCAGGCACCACCAGACTTACATCTACACATGGAATTGAGCACCAAACTAAAGTGACTCCTCCCTGAATAAATATGTGCCATCAGTAATCGGGCTGATCGTTCTACTGATGCGCACAGCAAATACAGTTTCTGGCATTGTGCGCATAGGCCGAAATTTTAATTGCTGAAGTTTCACGCAGTTCCCCTGATGCGCACAGCTTATAAGGTATGTGGATATTGTGCACTGTACGCAGATCACTGAAAATCACCCTTAAGTAGTAACTAGGTCAAACATAGCTCGTACATCATGCAAAATGTCACTGCCCCTCCCTTCTTGTTGACATCTCCAGAAGTTCCTCCTCTCTCGTGGAAGAAGGTTTCCACACATTATGCTCGTGTCTGTGGCACTTCCTTAAGTGCAGAGAGAAAAGCCTCATTGTTAATGCATTGCTTGGGCTCTGAGGGACAAGAATTCTTTGAGTACCTTCCTGAACTCTCTGATAGTGACTCCGGCACTCTTAAAGAATACGAGATCTGCTTCAACAAGTTGGACTTGCACCACCTCCCCAAAGTGAGTACTGTCCTTGTAAGATATAACTTCGGGAGAAGGATGCAAAGGCAGGATGAGTCGGTCGAACAGTACATAACTACCTTGTGCACATTGGCTTCCACATGCAATTTTGGTGCCGCTTTAGAGGATCGCTTAAGAGATTAGTTCATGTTAGGATGCGCCCTCGACAAAACGAGACATGCCCTGTGGCAAAAAGACACACCATCGCCTTAAGAAGTGCTGACCATATCCAAAAGTCAAGGGCATTCAAAAGTGTGTGTTGATATTATACGCAAAGACAGTTCAGGTGATAAAAAGGAGAACATTAATGTCAAGGTGGTGGTGGATAGATTTGTTAAACCCAAATTGAGCACCACTTCAAAGCCCTTTAACACAAAGAATTTTCAGAGGAAGTGCTTCAGGTGTGGCAACTCTGGCCATATGGCCAACTTTAACCCGTTGCGTGCGTCGGACGGCCCCCTAACGTCACAGTGGGCATGTGCGGAGGACGACTAGGGGCTGTCCGAACTGCACCCACTCATTAATATGCCCGCACAGCGGTGAAATTCGCACCACTGTCAACGGGTTAAAGACTGCCCAGGTTGGAAGGCCATGTGCAAAAAGAGAGAAAAGGTCACGTATCAAAGAGCTGCAGATCGGGCCACGGGCATAAAAAAGTCAGGGAAGTTTATCTTTATGAAGAAGATTTGGAAGGAATCAATGTTCTCCCTGTCACAGGGAATGCTAGAGATGGCCCTCAGGAGCTAGTTTTGTTCAATGATGCTCCAGTGAGCATGCTCTTCGACTTTGGGGCCAAGATACTGCTAGTCCCCAAAACATTTTATGAGTGTAATCTGCTGGGCAAACTCACCCTGTTGAAGCCAGACATTAGACCAAAAGGTTAAGGTATGGTGACTATTGAGTTGCTGGGTTATTTCTGGGTCACAATTGATTTCAAAGGGAGAGTCATCCCTGGTAAAATCTATGTCTCGATGAAGCAGGACTCGCTCATAAGTTGCTTCCATCATCGTGATCTACTTAGCTGCCTTTATCCCAATGAGATCTGTCTGCCTAAAATAATTACCACCAGTTAGGGTTGTTAGTAATGCTAATCGAGACTGGATCAAGGAATTCCTTGAGGTCTTTGCTGGTGGACTGTGTTTGTTTCAAAAACTACGTACATTGGATAAAGGTCAAATCTAACTCTGTTCCAAAAACAGCTAAGGTCAGAAATCCACCTCTGTAAGTAAGGGAGAGCATGAAAGTTGAATTAGGCAATCTCTTAGCCAAGTTTATCATTCAAGAAGTTGAAGCAACGGAGTGGGTCTCTCCTGTTGTTATGGCCTGCAAAGCCAATGGGGAGGCTAGGCTCTGTGTCAGCTTGAGGGAGCTCAACAAAGCAGTTATTGTTGATCATTATGCTTTCACCCACATAACTAAAATGCTGTGTTCTCTTGAGTGGGCAAGGCATTTTTCTTTCTTGGACTTGACCTCCGCCTATCACCAGGCCGGCCTTCACTCCTCTTCAGAACATTCAGAGCATTCACACCTCTTCCCAGCACCTTACCTCCTGGGTAACACCCTTTGGTACCTTTAGGTTTCTAAGAATGCCTTTCGACTGATTTCTGCAGCCTCCATTTTTTAGAGGGCGATGGAGGGCATTCTTGGAAGCCTTCAGGGTTTCAAGGTGTACCTAGATGATGTGCTCATCTTTGGTGTGGATCTTGAGGAACATAATGGGAGGCTGAGGTCAGTATTGAAGAAGTTATGTGATGCTGACCTCACCCTTATTATTGACCAGTGCAAATTTGATGTCAAAGAATTAGAGTACCATGGGCGTTTTGTGTCCGCTGCAGGCATCAAACCTAAACACTCATTGGTAAGCACCATTTTAATTTGCACAGCCCTTTGAACAAAGAAGAGTTTGTAAAGTTTCTAAGCATGGCTGAATTTATTACAAGTTTGTTCCGAACTTTGCAGGGAAAACCTCTTGTTTGAGGTCTCTCCTCAAGAAGGGAGGCACATGTGTTTGGTCCAAGGGCTGTGAGGAAGAGTTTGAGTGCATTAAGAAACATCTGAATGAAGCACCTTGTCTAGGAAGGTTTGACCCCACAAAGGAATCTTATCTCATCACTGATGCCAGCTCAAAGGGGTTAGGAGCAGTTCTTTTGCAAAAGGTTGATGGGGAGGTTAAAATGATTATTTTCCTCTCTAGGCCCTTGAGGTGTGCTGAATGCAACTGTTCTGTTGTGGAAAAAGAAGCTCTGGGTTTTTCCTGGGCAGTGCACAAGCTGAGAAAGGATTTGTGGGGGAAAAGGTTGAGAATTCGTACTGACCACAAACCTCTTAGGGAGGTCTTCTCCAAGAAAGGCATTGACTCTGTCTCCCATGGGATACGGAAGTGGGTTGTGGCTCTACAGTTCTGGCACACCGTCTGTCAAGACTCGTGGTGTGGAGTATGAAATGACAGATGATGTTGAGAGGTTTGGAGGTGAATAATTGGAGGAAGGAATTAATTTGTGTGTGATTAGCGAAGGGTTGATTTCAGAGAGAGAGTGGAGGGAACATCACATGATCGATTTAGACTTGCAGAAAGTCCTCACCTTGGTCAAAGGTGGTTAGTGTGAGAAGAAGGACTGTGAGGAGGTCCTCTAAGGCTTTTGGCAAGTTAGGGAAGATCTGGCGGGGGAGGATGGTCTCCTCGTGTGTGGTAGTAAGTTGGTTGCACCCCTTGCACTAAGGGATAAGCTAGTAAAGACTGCTCACACCTCGCACATGGGCATTGCCAAGACAAAGCAAAGTATCAGGTAAGAATATTGGTGGCCTGCCATGGATGTACATGTAGAGAGGTTGGTGCGTGAATGTGCTGAATGTGCGTGTTATGACAGGATATTGAAGTGCAGGACTCAACCCATGGTTATTAGAGAACAGGCTAATGGTCCGTGGTGGACACTTCTATAGATATTTTGGGACCTGTGAAGTTGAAGACTCAGGATCTCTATTTGATCGTGTGTATTGATATGTTTTCCCATTGGCCTGATATCAAAGGTGGTTTATTCCGTTGAGTCTGGTGAAGTGATTGAGTTTCTAGAAGAGTTATTTGAACGTGAGGGTTTCCAGTTAACACTCTTGTCAGACAATGGTGTTCAGTTCACAACCTTAGTCATGGAAGAGTTTCTGAGTTCCAGGGGGATCAAGCATAAGAAGGTGTCCCTGTACCATCCACAAAGCAATGGTGTGGTGGAAAGGTTTGTCAAGGTTGTTAAAGAGACTCTGCAACAAGCTTTTGTCTGTGGTGAAAGTTGGGAGATGGCCATGAGGAAGTAGATTAGCGAGTATAGGTTCACTTCTTGTTCGTCCACTGGTGAAATTCCCTTTTGTTTATTTAAAGGAAGGGTCCCCAACATGGAGGTCACTCTGTTGTGGGTAATGATCAAAAGAACCTTAGTGGATGAAAAGGTGGGTTTTAGAACTGGGGGTCTCAGACTCTCTAGTCGGCAATGGCTTGCACCTTTGTCCAAATAGGGACCCTTGATTCTAGTCAGAGTAAGGGAGTGACACTCCTAAAATAACCCCTGCTCAACCCTGTGGTACCTTGTCACGAGCAGGAAGGTTTATCTCAGAGGCAGTGTGTGAAGCATTTGTGAACACTTACAGTAATACAGGGAAAACACTACAGATGTACACCACACAGGTTTTATAAAAATAAGTATTCTTAATATAGACTTAACACAAGACTCAAACGACAAAAATCCACAATACTGTAAGCAGAAATAAGATGGTAGAAGTAGCTCAAAAATAGGTTATTCAATTAAACGCAGTTTTTAGCAACGGACGAGTTATCACAACGTCGAGGTCAAAGAAATCCCAAAGTACGGCGCCGACCGTGAGGTGCAAGGCTTTGAGCGCGTAGTCAAAACAGACCCACAAAGAACAGTACCTTGGGAAAAGTGAAAACAAAGACAGCTCGCAGCGTAGTTGGCGCTGTGCTGCGTCGGTTCCTTGTTTCAGGGGAGGCGACGCGTCAGGTCCTCGATGCTTGCACAAAGCAGGGGAGTTGGTTCCTTACGATAGCGCCAAAACCACGGTTCTGTACAATGTCACGATGTCGATGGATTCTTGACCACCCACGTCGAGGATCGGCTCCACAATGATGTCGGCTTTGGAGGCGATGCAGCATAGCAGCTGGCATCGGGTCTACGTCACAAAGTCGGAGCAGCGCTCAGGGCTTGTGGCAGGTTACGATGTCGCTTGTTGGTGTCGATATGGCACGGCGGCCGGCGTCGGCTCGACGTTGTAAGTCAGAGCAGCGCTCACGGCTTCGATGCAGATTATGGTTTTGCTCGCCGGCGTCGGTTTTTGCAATTTCCTTCTGTAGCAGCAAGAAAAGAAAGTTCCAGATGGGGTGAAGTCTTTGTATCCCTGAGATTTCAGACAGAAGGCAAGCTCACATTCTAGCCATTAGAGATTTTCTGTAAGATGATGAAAGTTTCAATAAAAGTCTTTTCTCCTTTCCGTGGCAATAAAGAAACCACTGCAGGCCATCCCCAGCAAACAACACACTGGTATAGGGGTAGTCAAATAACTCCTGCTGATTCTCTTGTTCTTCTCCTTGTTTCCCAGAAGGGATCTAAAGTTCTGGGGTCTAGGTCCCCCTTTTTATACACACAAATCCTTTGTCTCTGAAGGCAGAGAGTGTCTGTACCTAGTATAAACCAGTTCTGGGTGCATCCTGCTAGTGCACAGCTTCTTCCTTTGTCGGGGTGGGCCAGGGTCATCAGACACACCACAGGAGGTGGAGCCAGCATTGTGGAAGGCAGACACAGCCCTATTCAGGCCCAGGTGCTACTTCCCCCACCACTCTACATGCAGATAGGTCTATTCAGCCCAGTGCTGACTCACCCTGTCTCCTGGAGCCCCCTCAGCCCCTGTCACTCACAAACCAGACATGGAATACACAGCCTTGCAGAAGCAGGCTTGGATGGTTAGGCAAGAAAATACCTATTTCTAAAAGTGGTAGTTTCAAACACAGAATGTTTAAAACCAACTTCACTAAAATATGTATTTTATGATACTGAGTTCAGGCATATTAAATTCGTTTTTCTACCATGTTCCTTGGGATAGTTAAGATTATAAGGTGTTATAACCAAACTGCCATTCTGGCCATTCTTGCAGTAGTGAAAAACAAAATTGGCTGTAATTCACTACCAGGACATGCTACACACATCAGTACATACAATGCACCCTGCCCTAGGGCCTACCTTACGGGTGGCTAACATGTAGAAAAGGGACGGTTTAGAGACTGGTCAGTGGGTGCATTTTATAAACAACATAAGGCCTCACCTAAAAGACACTTAGTCCTAACGTAAATAACAAATCCAGGGTTTTCAATACTCTTCTCAATTCCCTCAAGTGTGTACAGTTCAACTACTCTTGTTTGTCACAGTGTCTCACTAAAAACAACAACTGCTACCATCCAGACTCCCCACCTTCCAGCAGTAAAAAAATGTGAGAGAAGGGAGAAAGTACCTCATGGTAGAACCGCCAACGGGGTTTCTGACTAACAATCGCCAGCTTACCCACTTCTCATCATCGGTAACTCTCTCTCTGAGTGTGTAAGAAGTAAAGAAAAGACAGGAAAAAACTGTGTTTGTTCTCCTTTTCGAGAACCACAAAAAAGTGGTGACACAAGTGATAGTGAGACAAAATAACCGTGCTTACTATTGTGTATATGTGCCCAATGAACCCCTGTGAGAAATAATGAACGTAATTCTGTGAGTGGGTGCACTTACCAAGTCCACATGGCAGTACTAGACTGCATACAGGCTCTGCAATAACAGGCCTGAGACACACTTTACAAGCTGTTTCTGTGGGTGGTACAATCAGTGCTGCAAGCCCACCAGCAGCATTTGACCTACAGGCCCTGGGCACACGCAGTGCACTGTACTAGGGACTGACATGTAAACCAAATAAGCCAATCATACAGTCATTAATCCATGACATCAAATTAACATAGGGAGCACTTGCACTGTGGCACTGAATAGCAGTGGCACAGTGCTCACATACAATGCACCCTGCCCTAGGGCCTACCTTAGGGGTGGCTACCATGTAGAAAAAGGAAGGTTTAGGGACTGGTCAGTGGGTGCACTTACCAAGTCGACATGGCAGTACTAGTGGAAGGGAGTCTCATGCCAATGCTACCAGGTCTAACAGTGGGCAGTATTGAGGACTGGAAAGAGAGAAAGAGGTGATAAAAAAATACAGATCTTGTATGATAAAAGGAGGGCTGTGAAGAGAACAGTGGTCGACGTGGGAGACTGGGTCAAGATGAAGTCTCCCAGATCCAAATTCAGTCTTCCGTTTAAGGGTATCAAGGTTTTCAAAAATGCAATAAAGACGAGTGAGCCTGATTCAGGCTCTGAGGTGGAAGAGCCTGTTGCAGGAGAAAGGGGCTCTGGGCCACTTCACTTGAAATGTATTCCCCGACGTTTGCACGATTGTGTTTCTTAAAGTGAGCTCTTTTCCCATTTGCCATGCACCCCAGTTTTCTCTTTGCCTATAAAATCGCTTTGTTGAGTTTTTCAAAGATCCTACATGCATTCTCTTTTATGTTCTTTGTATCCTTTGCATTCATAGTTAAGTTTCCTTTTATTTTCTTTAAGTTTAGAATGTGTGAGGGGGAGAAGGTGTGTCGTCCTGTGTCATGATACTCTGGAATGTGAGGATGGGTGCTGGGCCGTGGTCTGGGATAGAGACATTTGTCATTCAGTCTTAGCTTGATGAAGGATGGGGGTCTCTGTAGCTGTGATACTTAAATAAACCTTTCTTGACCCCCGTATGATCTACTCTGCTTTCTGGAGGGACACACTTCCACAGACGTCCATGTTAAATCTAGCAGCGCACAACCCACTGAGCATTCCTGCATGTGTGGTACTTGATGGCAAAGGTTTATTGTCAGCGGTTTATGCCATAACCACCGTTCCCTCTAAGGCGCGTGCGCACGCGCTCGCACCACTCCTGACCTCACCACGCACCACCTAGCGTGGAGCGCGCACACGGTCAGGAAGTCGAGCCGCCGGCCGCTTTGAAAGAGAGCGGCGCGAATGAGGCGGAGCGGTCGTGAGGCGTGCAGGTAAGGAAGTGGGGGGAGGGCTTGTGGCGCTTGAGGCTATGAGGTAGGGTGGGTTAGACTCTGGCCTTTTGTTTTAGTATTGCTGTTAATCAGAGCCCCTTCACGGGCTCCGATTAACAGTAATACTTAAACAAAAGGCCAGAGTCTTCCCCGCGCTTTCCTAACAAAAGAGTAGACAGTTTCGAACCACAGCGTGTGTTTGGAAACTGCCTACGCCCTGCCTCATAGCCTCAAGCGCCACAAATTGCTATGTGTTACATTTTCATAATTTCATTGTGATTTCGAGTGACATTTCAACAACTATGAGTGACGCTTTATCGGAAGCAAAAATCAAGCATGAAACATATGGAGAAACATATAATTATCAAAAATGACACCCATTTGAGCAACAAGAAACTCTAAGAAGTGCACTAACAGGGAGGGGCCTGCCTGTGAAGAGCGCGCTGCTCTGCCAAACAATGCTGCCCGTGCTGAGTGGCGCCCTGAGTAAAAGCAACCACGAAAACTAAAATAAAACATCAGCAAAAACGAGTGGGACAGAGGGCAGGAGGGCACCAAAAGCGAGTGGGACAGAGGGCAGGAGGGCACCAAAAGCGAGTGGGACAGAGGGCAGGAGGGCACCAAAAACGAGTGGGGCAGAAGGCAGAAGGGCACCAAAAGCAAGTGGGGCAGAGGGCAGGAGGGCACCAAAAGCGAGTGGGCAGAGGGCAGAAGGGCACCAAAAGCGAGTGGGGCAGAGGGCAGGAGGGCACCAAAAGCGAGTGGGACAGAGGGCAGGAGGGCACCAAAAACGAGTGGGGCAGAGTGCAGAAGGGCACCAAAAGCGAGTGGGGCAGAGGGCAGGAGGGCACCAAAAGCGAGTGGGGCAGAGGGCAGAAGGGCACCAAAAGCGAGTGGGGCAGAGAGCAGGAGGGCACCAAAAGTGAGTGGGACAGAGGGCAGGAGGGCACCAAAAACGAGTGGGGCAGAGGGCAGAAGGGCACCAAAAACGAGTGGGGCAGAGGGCAGAAGGGCACCAAAAGCGAGTGGGGCAGAGGGCAGGAGGACACCAAAAGCGAGTGGGGCAGAGGGCAGAAGGGCACCAAAGGCGAGTGGGGCAGAGGGCACCAAAAGCGAGTGGGACAGAGGGCAGAAGGGCATCAAAAGCGAGTGGGGCAGATGGGCACCAAAAGCGAGTGGGGCAGAGGGCAGGAAGGCACCAAAAGTGAGTGGGACAGAGGGCAGTAGGGCACCAAAAACGAGTGGGGCTGAGGGCAGGAGGGCACCAAAAACAAGTGGGGCAGAGGGCAGAAGGGCACCAAAAGCGAGTGGGGCAGAGGGCAGAAGGGCACCAAAAACGAGTGGGGCAGAGGGCAGAAGGGCACCAAAAGCGAGTGGGGCAGAGGGCAGGAGGGCACCAAAAACGAGTGGCATTTGGCGCTGCAGACACGCGAGGTTCGATTCCTGGCGCACATAGCCATGGTTGCAGCGCACAGAGACCCTCCACTGCCGTACACAGAGGAAACAAATTAGAGGGAACATTGGCCATAACGCCTAAAACGTTGATATTTACAGCACGTAATAAAACAATCACAATTCTTGTTTATTTAAAATGACTTAAGCATAGATCATATAAATACTACACTTTGCGCATAATCCATGATCTGACAAGTGCAAGTGCAAACGGATGACGTACATCACTATTAAAACCAATCAATTAGATAGAGCGGTCATTAGATCTTACAAAGCGTCCCAAATAACAAGCGCATACCGAGGTGCAGACACCGGCGTCTCCGTCTGCTTGTTGCTTACTCAGAGCAATTAAACCTAATAGGAAGCCTGAAAGCTGTCTTATAAACAACAGAAATAAAACAAGAGCACAAGCCTGCTGCGCAAACGTTATCTATTATGTTACAAAAACGAGGATTTGACCAAATAGTTACAGTTTTGCTGACAGCCCTATGGAAATTAACCCTTAGATATGGGCCAAAAACGTCCAACACCTAAGCGAGCATTTTATAAAGTGCAGGTGCAAGTAGAAATGTGCAACAATACCTCTCGATGCTCTGTCCAGTCAATAAGGGGCTCCTGGTCGTCCATTTTGCCCTAGGGCCTTTAATGCCAGAGTCGAGCCACACTCCAGTTTATGAGGGCAGATCTATCCAAGGACGACCACAGCCCCCAGAGACAAACGGAAAATGGCAAAAACATCACTACAGTTGGTTTATGGTTTGCATTCACTTCCTTCGCTGCTGTTAGTAGTAGGTCTGCATATACGAAGCAACTGCCTGGCAAATCTCCATACGATCAGTTCTATAACATAAGAAAAGTGCTGCACTGCAGCATCTCAGATTACGTTTTAGAAAAAGAGGACCTAGGTAGTACCTTTGGATTTTAAGCGACATATCACACAGCAGCATAAAACACATAAATGACTCAGAGCCCCCTTATGTACTGGGACACATGTTAGATCCGCCTTTAGGGGCTTTACCCATGATTTAGCAAAGGCCCCCACTGGAAGAATTCCTAATCTGAACTTGAAATATAAAGCCCTTTTCTCATGAGGGAACAGCAAGTCCTTAAACAGCTCCCAGCGTGGTTCACATTTTACTTTCTGGTAATTAGTCGCAAGGATGCCTTTCCTGGCTTCTTGCTTGTGCCACATGAATGGCCAATATTTCTTTTTAACCAGTTCTATGGTTGCCTTATTCATCAGTTCCAGGTTATTCTATTGCTCTACTAAACTACTGTATGTTAGAACGTTTGTAACGTACTTTAACCAGGGTAAAGTATTGTAATCCTGCATCGTCTATATGAGGGAAGAGCTGGAGTCGACCACACTCGCACCCGGTGTCTTACAGGTTGAGATCCTCCGGTGAACCCCAGCTCAGCTCTTAATACTGCCACTGGGTGCCAGGACCCAGGATCAGTACACGTTACAAGAACATTTTCCAAGTTTTTGAACAGCGTGAACCTTTGTAAAATCCCACAGTTAGCACCATAAGAGCAGGCCACCCGTGCATTTGTCTTGAATGTGTCAGTGCTAGTTTTATTGGTCTCTTGCTGCTTGAGTTAGCAAAATGTAGAATCGTGGCGACAAGTTTGTTTCCGACTTCGCTAGATGAGCTTTCCAATATAAATGGTAATCCATTCGTATGCCGAGGTAGCCATGTTTTAATTAGCTTAGTTGGTTTACTATCAATCCTGAATGTCAACAATAACTTTGATTTAGGATTAATTATCATATATTTTTCTCTTTATTGATTATTAACTTCTGTACTTTAGAGAATAGCTCGAAGCCTTCCAAAAGTTGATGCATTGATTTTTCAGTATGCTCTAATATTACTGCATCACCTGCGACCAGCGGGATTGGAATATTCTCCTTCTCCAATATCGGAACATGGAGACCAAGATTCCCGAGAGAATCAGTTCCATTGATGTGAATGTTGAATAAAGCTGGGGCAAGTACGCAACCCTGCCCAACGCCAATGTTTATTTCAAACTTCTCTGTGCATTCTCCTTTTACAGTGATTCGTACTCTGGAATGATTGCCGTGGGGCAGATCCTTTCGGATACTCAAACAGTTACTTGAGAACTTCCTTCCTCCAGAAGACTCCAAAGGACGGAGCGCCAACAGAATAGAATCCTGTTTTTAGGTCTCCAAAGACCACAAAGAGCCAGGAGTTTCCAGGGACACGTACTTCATACAGATCATGTACAACCTCAGAGCCAGGTCGATTCTACTTTGGCCTTTCCAGGATCCGGCCTGAAGGTTAGAGAGAATCAATCAATCAATCAATCACAGCATTTATAAAGCGCATTACTCACCCGGTGGGTCTCAAGGCGCTAGGGGAGGGGAGGTCCGCTACTGCTCGAACAGCCAGGTCTTGAGCTGTTTCCTGAAGGCGAGGTGGTCCTGGGTCAGGCGGAGGTGGTTCGGGAGGGAGTTCCAGGTCTTGGCGACCAGGTAGGAGAAGGACCTTCTTCCTGTGGTGGCTCTTCGGATGCGGGGGATGGCGGCGAGGGCGTGGCCGGTCGATCGAAGTTGGCGTGTGGGAGCGTAGAAGTTGAGGCGGCTGTTGAGGTATCCCGGGCCTTGGTTGTGTAGGGCCTTGTGTGCGTGGGTGAGGAGACGGAAGGTGATTCTCTTGTTGACCGGTAGCCAGTGCAAATCTTTCAGGTGTCCGGAGATGTGGCTGGATGAGTCGTGCTGAGGCGTTCTGGATCCGCTGGAGTCTCTTCTGGAGTTTGGCGGTGGTTCCGACGTAGAGGGAGTTGCCGTAGTCCTGGCGGCTGGTGACGAGGGCCTGGGTGACCGTCTTCCTGGTCTCGGTGGGGATCCACCGGAAGATCTTACGTAGCATGCGCAGGATGTTGAAGCATGATGAGGAGACGGCGTTGACTTGTCTGGTCATGGAGAGGGAGGAGTCCAGGATGAAGCCCAGGTTGCGTGCGTGGTCTGTTGGTTTGGGTGCGCTGCCTAGGGCGGGGGGTCACCAGGAGTCGTCCCAGGCGGAGGGTGAGGATCCCCGGATGAGACCTCCGTCTTGTCTGAGTTCAGTTTCAGGCGGCCAGTCATCATCCACTCGGCTACGTCTTTCATCCCTTCGTGTAGGTTGGCTCTGGCGGTGGCGGGGTCGTTGGTGAGGGAAAGGATCAGCTGGGTGTCGTCGGCGTAGGAGATGATGTTGAGGTTGTGTTGGCGTGCGATGGCTGCGAGGGGGCTCATGTAGACGTTGAAGAGGGTTGGGCTGAGCTAGGAGCCTTGAGGAACGCCGCAGATGACTTCGGTGGCTTCTGATGTGAACGGGGGAGGTGGACTCTCTGTGTCCTTCCGGCGAGGAACGAGGTGGTCCATTCCAGTGCCTTCTCCTGGATTCCGACGTTGCTGAGACGCTGCACTAGGGTACGGTGGCAGACAGTGTCGAAGGCTGCGGAGAGGTCTAGGAGGATGAGGGCCGCTGTTTCTTCGTTGTCGAGCAGGGCTCCGTTGTCGAGCAGAGTTCTCCTCTGTCCAGGACTCGAGTCGTGACTGTAAGAGTTTCCCAAAAATTTTCCTGATGTTGTCTAGGGAGGAAATTTGCTGATAGTTGGAGGGGTCATCTCTCCCCCCTTTCTTGTGAATCACCATAGATATGGAAGGCTTGCATGATTCTGGAACCAAACCAAGAGTCATTACGGTGCTAAATAAAGCTGTTTAAGTCCCTGAAGCACTGAACGTCTGAACTGGCCATCCCTCCTTTCCTCTGAATCCATGCAATAACGCTTAGTGGAGGTGTGGAGGGGGAAGCCCATGTTACCGCACAGTAAACAAAGTGATGCTATCAAGAGAACAAAGGTATGCCCAAACTAGAAGACCAGGAACCTGGAGGAACAGCAGGTAACCAGTAACAATGCTTCGCTGTAGACTGATTTCTGAAAAATACCAACTCGATGACTGTGTGGATGCCGCCGCTCTCCACGAACGGTCCATTAACCAGAAATGTACAGTTTTGACATTTGCTGACACGACTTCGACAATTTGGAAAATACAGTTAAAACGCAATGATAGAACAATAGCACTTGATTCCATTTATTCACAGAATTTAGCAGATTATCCCACCCACCAATAGGATCATGAGACCACCATGAGACAGACCAGATTAACCCCCTACCATAGGGACCACCATGAGCCAGACCAGATTACACCCCACCCGTAGGATCATGAGACCACCCTGAGCCAGACCACCCGTAGGATCATGAGACCACCATGAGCCAGACCACCCGTAGGATCATGAGACCACCATGAGCCAGACCACCCGTAGGATCATGAGACCACCATGAGCCAGACCACCCGTAGGCTCATGAGACCACCATGAGCCAGACCACCCGTAGGATCATGAGACCACCGTGAGCCACACCACCCGTAGGATCATGAGACCACCATGAGCCACCACCCCTAGGATCATGAGACCACCATGAGCCAGACCACCCGTAGGATCATGAGACCACCATGAGCCAGACCACCCGTAGGATCATGAGACCACCATGAGCCACCACCCCTAGGATCATGAGACCACCATGAGCCAGACCACCCGTAGGCTCATGAGACCACCATGAGCCAGACCACCCGTAGGATCATGAGAACACCAAGAGCCAGACCATAGGCTCATGAGACCACCATGAGCCAGACCACCCGTAGGATCATGAGACCACCATGAGCCAGACCACCTGTAGGATCATGAGACCACCATGAGCCAGACCACCCGTAGGATCATGAGACCGCCATGAGCCACACCACCCGTAGGATCATGAGACCACCATGAGCCAGACCACCCGTAGGATCATGAGACCACCATGAGCCAGACCACCCGTAGGATCATGAGACCACCATGAGCCAGACCACCCGTAGGTTCATGAGACCACCATGAGCCAGACACCACCATGAGCCAGACCACCCGTAGGATCATGAGACCACCATGAGCCAGACCACCCGTAGGATCATGAGACCACCATGAGCCAGACCACCCGTAGGATCATGAGACCACATGAGACCACCATGAGCCGGACCACCCGTAGGATCATGAGACCACCATGAGCCATACCACCCGTAGGATCATGAGACCACCATGAGCCAGACCACCCGTAGGATCATGAGACCACCATGAGCCAGTCCACCCGTAGGAGCATGAGACCACCATGAGCCAGACCACCCGTGGGATCATGAGACCACCATGAGCCCGACCACCCGTAGGATCATGAGACCACCATGAGCCAGACCACCCATAGGACCATGCGACCACCATGAGCCAGACCACCCGTGGGATCATGAGACCACCATGAGCCCGACCACCTGTAGGATCATGAGACCACCATGAGCCAGACCACCCGTAGGATCATGAGACCACCATGAGCCAGACCACCCATAGGATCATGAGACCACCATGAGCCAGACCACCCGTAGGATCATGAGACCACCATGAGCCAGACCACCCGTAGGCTCATGAGACCACCGTGAGCCAGACCACCCGTAGGATCATGAGACCACCGTGAGCCACACCACCCGTAGGATCATGAGACCACCATGAGCCACCACCCCTAGGATCATGAGACCACCATGAGCCAGACCACCCGTAGGATCATGAGACCACCATGAGCCAGACCACCCGTAGGATCATGAGACCACCATGAGCCAGACCACCCGTAGGATCATGAGACCACCATGAGCCAGACCACCCGTAGGATCATGAGACCACCATGAGCCAGGCCACCCCTAGGATCATGAGACCACCATGAGCCAGGCCACCCCTAGGATCATGAGACCACCATGAGCCAGACCACCCGTAGGATCATGAGACCACCCTAAGCCAGACCACCCGAAGGATCATGAGACCACCATGAGCCAGAGCACCCCAAGGATCATGAGACCACCATGAGCCAGACCACCCGAAGGATCATGAGACCACCATGAGCCAGACCACCCGTAGGATCATGAGACCACCATGAGCCAGACCACCCGTAGGATCATGAGACCACCCTGAGCCAGGCCACCCGTAGGATCATGAGACCACCATGAGCAAGACCACCCGTTGGATCATGAGACCACCATGAGCCACCACCCCTATGATCATGAGACCACCATGAGCCAGACCACCCGTAGGCTCATGAGACCACCATGAGCCAGACCACCCGTAGGATCATGAGAACACCAAGAGCCAGACCACCCGTAGGCTCATGAGACCACCATGAGCCAGACCACCCGTAGGATCATGAGAACACCAAGAGCCAGACCACCCGTAGGATCATGAGACTACCATGAGCAAGACCACCCGTTGGATCATGAGACCACCATGAGCCACCACCCCTAGGATCATGAGACCACCATGAGCCAGACCACCCGTAGGATCATGAGACCACCATGAGCCAGACCACCTGTAGGATCATGAGACCACCATGAGCCAGACCACCCGTAGGATCATGAGACCGCCATGAGCCAGACCACCCATAGGATCATGAGACCACCATGAGCCAGACCACCCGTAGGATCATGAGACCACCATGAGCCAGACCACCCGTAGGATCATGAGACCACCATGAGCCAGACCACCCGTAGGTTCATGAGACCACCATGAGCCAGACACCACCATGAGCCAGACCACCCGTAGGATCATGAGACCACCATGAGCCAGACCACCCGTAGGATCATGAGACCACCATGAGCCAGACCACCCGTAGGATCATGAGACCACCATGAGCCAGACCACCCGTAGGATCATGAGACCACCATGAGCCAGTCCACCCGTAGGAGCATGAGACCACCATGAGCCAGACCCCCCGTAGGATCATGAGACCAGCATGAGCCAGACCACCCGTAGGATCATGAGACCACCGTGAGCCAGACCACCCGTAGGATCATGAGACCACCATGAGCCAGACCACCCGTAGGTTCATGAGACCACCATGAGCCAGACACCACCATGAGCCAGACCACCCGTAGGATCATGAGACCACCATGAGCCAGACCACCCGTAGGATCATGAGACCACCATGAGCCAGACCACCCGTAGGATCATGAGACCACCATGAGCCAGACCACCCGTAGGATCATGAGACCACCATGAGCCAGTACACCCGTAGGAGCATGAGACCACCATGAGCCAGACCACCCGTAGGATCATGAGACCACTGTGAGCCAGACCGCCCGTAGGATCATGAGACCACCCTCAGCCAGATCACCCGTAGGATCATGAGACCACCATGAGCCAGACCACCCGTAGGATCATGAGACCACCATGAGCCAGTCCACCCGTAGGAGCATGAGACCACCATGAGCCAGACCACCCGTAGGATCATGAGACCACCATGAGCCAGACCACCCGTAGGATCATGAGACCACCATGAGCCAGACCACCCGTAGGATCATGAGACCACCATGAGCCAGACCACCCGTAGGATCATGAGACCACCATGAGCCAGTCCACCCGGAGGAGCATGAGACCACCATGAGCCAGACCACCCGTAGGATCATGAGACCACTGTGAGCCAGACCACCCGTAGGATCATGAGACCACCCTCAGCCAGATCACCCGTAGGATCATGAGACCACCATGAGCCAGACCACCCGTAGGATCATGTGACCACCATGAGCCAGAGCAGATTACCCCCCCCCCCCGAAGGATCATGAGACCACCATAGTGTTTGAGCGAGAAGCAACAGCTAAGACGCAGACACTCGCTGTATCTGAAGTCCACAGTGATGGGTCGTGGAGACGCGGTCATAGAGTGACTCGCGCGTATTCTCTTCCTTTAGCATTCTCTTTTTTGTGTTTTCTTTCCTTTAATTCTTCTCCTTCCTGTCTGTTTTTCTTCTTCCCCCACCCCGCCAGATTGCCCTAAATCCTTTTATTTATCAACCAAGGGGTAAGATGTTGATTAAAGCTTAATTTGAGCCGGAGGTCGCAGGCGGCCCATCTGCACTCTCGTTTTGAGGGCCGGCAGTTATTTTTCCTCATCAGACTTTGACCCATAACGAGGGAGTGAAAAACACACAAGAAAGGGAAAGAGAAAGATGAAACAAAGTAACAAAGGGAGAAAGCAGGGACCTACAGGAGTGAGATAAAGGAGCCGGGAGTGTCTGGGGGTGGATTAAAGAGCCCGCGGTGGAATCAAGAGTCATATAAAGGAGCAGAGAGTGTCTGGGGGTGGAATAAAGGGTCATGAAGTGGAATCAAGAGTGAGATAAAGAAGCCGGAAGTGGCTGGTGGTGGATTAAAGAGCCATGAGGTGGAATCAGGAGTGAGATAAAGGAGCCGGGAGTGTCTGGGGGTGAATTAAAGAGCCATGAGGTGGAATCAAGAGTGAGATAAAGGAGCAGAGAGTATCTTAGGGTGGATTAAAGAGCCATGAGGTGGAATCAATAGTGAGATAAAGGAGCCGAGAGTGGCTGGGGGTGGATTAAGAGTGTCGGTGGTGGATTAAAGAGTCATGAGGTGGAATCAAGATGAGATAAAGGAGCCGAGAGTGGCTGGTGATGGATTAAAGAGCCATGAGGTGGAATCAATAGTGAGATAAAGGAGCCGAGAGTGGCTGGTGATGGATTAAAGAGCCATGAATCAAGAGTGAGATAAAGGAGCGACCCTTGACCCTGATCCAGGCAGGTCGCTCCCCACGCCGCACAGCTCTACCTGTCTGTGCCAATATCCCTGCTCCCTGATCTCACTGCTGCCGCAAGTTCAAGTTCCTCATCCACCCCCAGGCTCCCACCTGCGCCTCATCCCTGGTGGCCCAGTGGTGAGCCGTAAGTATCTGTGTGCTCACTCTGTTCCTTTTTGCCTGTTATTTGTCTGCTGTTGTATTACTTTTTGCGGTATCTGTTACCCACTGTTGTATTACCACTTTGTATTCTGCTGCTGTATTATTTTGTGCCCACTGTTGTATTCCTTTTCTTTGTATTCTGTGCTGCCGCCCGTTTTTTGCGTACCTCAACAGATGACTCAGCTTCTACACCCTGAACTGCCAGCTTAGCTCCGCTGACCTCACCCTCGCCACCGTCCCTGTGTGGGTGAAATACCCCCTCCGTCCTCAGACCCCATCCACTGAGTGAGAGACCCTTGTGTGGGTGAAATACCCCCTTCATCAGACCCCGTCCACTGAGTGAGAGACCCCTGTGTGGGTGAAATACCCCCTCCATCAGACCCCATCCACTAAGTGAGAGACCCCTGTGTGGGTGAAATACCCCCTCCATCCTCAGACCCCATCCACTGAGTGAGAGACCCCTGTGTGGGTGAAATACCCCCTCCGTCCTCAGACCCCATCCACTGAGTGAGAGACCCCTGTGTGGGTGAAATACCCCCTCCATCCTCAGACCCCATCCACTGAGTGAGAGACCCCTGTGGGGGTGAAATACCCCCTCCATCCTCAGACCCCATCCACTGAGTAAGAGACCCCTGTGTGTGTGTAATACCGCCTCCATCCTCTGACCCCATCCACTGAGTAAGAGACCCACAGATACTAACCAAGAAAGAAGAATCATACACATACAGCGAGCGCTTTCGTTTGTCATCACTACTCAAGCTTAATCAGCACACGTACACAGAACAAAAACCATTCAAGTGCAGTGAATGTGTCAAGAGTTTTAGTAGGTTATCAGATCTACAAAGACACCATCGAACACACACAGGGGAAAAGCCATTCAAGTGCAGTGAATGTGCAAAGTGCTTTAGTGAGTTATCAAGTCTTCGAAGACATCAGCGAACACACACAGGGGAAAAGCCATTCAAGTGCAGTGAATGTGTAAAGAGCTTTAGTCAGTCCTCACACCTTCAATTTCATCAGCAAACACACACAGGGGAAAAGTCATTCAAGTGCAGTGAATGTTTGAAGAGCTTTAGTTGCACCGCTCTTTCCTTCTTGCAGCCAGCAAATCCAACGAAGAGCTGGTCGTCCACTCGATAGTCTCTTGTTCTATCAAGATAAAAGCTCACCACCCTCTTAGGGTCCAGACGGTGTAGTCTCTCCTCCTCCTTGGAAGGATGAGGGGGAGGATAAAAGGTAGGAAGGGTAATAGACTGTCCTAGATGGAAGGGAGTTACCACCTTAGGTAGAAAAGCAGCCCTGGTCCTAAGAACCATTCGTCAGCATGAATGGTCAAGAACGGGGGCTTGGACCTAAGAGCTTGAAGCTCACTTACCCTCCTTGCCGAGGTGATCGCAACCAGGAAGACCGTCTTAAAAGACAAAAGCCTCATGGGACACTTGTGTAAGGGTTCGAAGGGAGAACCCTTCAAGTAGGTTAAGACAAGATTTAAGTCAACCCATCAAGTAGGTTAAGACACGATTTAAGTCCCATTGAGGTACAATAAAGGGAGTAGGAGGGAACTTATTAGTGAGGCCCTTCAGAAACCTCACAACCACAGGAGACTTGAAAAGAGACGGCTGATCCGGCAAACAGAGAAATGCCGACAATGCCGAAAGATAACCCTTGACTGTGGCGACACCAAATCCTTGCTGTGCCAAAGAAAGAGCAAACTGTAAAATATCAGACAAATGAGCCTTCAAAGGGTCAACAGACTTCTCCCCACACCAAGAGACAAATTTAGACCATCTGTATGAATAAATGGATTTAGTGGAGTCACGCTTAGCCGAAAGAATGACATCCACCACATCGTGTGGGAGAGAACAGGAATTCAGGTTGCCCCGTTCAATCTCCATGCATGAAGGTGTAATGTCTGGAGGTGGGGGTGTAGAACCTGCCCCTCCATCTGGGAGAGGAGATCTGCCCTGAATGGGAGACGGAGCGGTGGGCGAAAGGAGAGGTGGAGAATATCTGTGTACCATACCCTTCTTGGCCAATCAGGGGCGATCAGAATAACTTGGGCCCGGTCTTGGCGAATCTTCCTCAGAACCTGAGGAATCAAGGGTATGGGAGGAAACGTGTAAAGGAGTTGACTTCCCCAACTCAACTGAAACGCGTACCCCAAGGCTCCCTGCATCGGATACTGGAGACTGCAGAATGACGGGCAGTGAGCATTCTCGTGAGTGGTGAACATGTCCACCTGAGGAGTCCCCCACGTCCAAAAGACGTGACAAACCACCTCTGGGTTACGGCTCCACTCGTGGTCGGCAGAGAACTGCCGACTGAGACTGTCCGCACGCACGTTCAGAACTCCGTCCAGATGATTTGCCATCAGACAAATCTGATGGTCCTGAACCTAGGACCAGAGGCGCAGAGCCTCTCTGCAGAGACACTGCGACCCCACTCCTCCCTGCTTGTTGATATACCACATCGTGGTCGTGTTGTCCATCAGGACTTGAACTGACTGACCGTGAAGGGAAGGGAGGAAGGCCTTGAGTGCTAAACGAATCGCCCGTAATTCTAGAAGGTTGATGTGAATCAACCTTTCCTCTGTAGACCAAAGACCTTTGACCTCCAGATCCCCCAGATGAGCACCCCACCATAGAGTGGATGCATCCGAAATCACTGTGGCCACCGGAGGAGACAGATGAAAAGGCTTTCCCTGAGACAGATTGCCTTCCACGCTCCACCAAGATAGATACACCGCAGTTTCTCTGGAGATCCTCACAGACTCCCTGAGATCTCTGTTGTGTTGATACCACTGCCTGCGGAGGCACCACTGGAGCGCCCTCATGTGCCAGCGTGCATGGTTGACCAACAGAATGCATGAAGCCATCAGACCGAGCAGGCAAAGGACCTTCAGGACTGGAACGACCGTTCCATTGTAAAATAAAGGAATCATTTCCTGTATGTCGCGAATCCTTTCAGGTAGAGGGAACGCACGACAAACAGTTGTGTCCAGTACAGCACCTATGAACAGGTTGCGCTGGGAGGGCACCAGGTGAGACTTTGGTACATTTATTGAAAAACCCAACCAGTACAACAATTGAGTTGTCTCTTGCAGATGCTGGAGCACTTTCTCTGATGACTCTGCTTTGATCAGCCAGTCGTCCAAATAGGGGAATACTGGAATCCCCAATCTTCTGAGATGTGCTGCCACCACCGCCATCACCTTGGTGAAGACTCAAGGGTGCAGTAGTAATTCCAAAAGGAAGGACCGCAAACTGATAATGTTGCGATCCCACCGTAAAACGGAGATACTTCCTGTGCGACTTCAGGATTGGGATGTGAAAATACGCATCCTGCAAGTCGAGCGACACCATCCAGTCTTCTTCCAGCAGCGCTTGAAGAACCTGCGCCAGGGTGAGCATCTTGAACTTCTCTTGTTTCAGATAAAGATTCAATATCCTGAGATCCAGGATTGGACGAAGCCTGCCATCTTTCTTGGGAATCAGGAAATACCTGGAGTAGCATCCCTGACCCCTTTCCTGCTCTGGAACCACCTCTATCGCACCCTTTCTTAATAGCGTCTGTACTTCCTCCTGCAGAAGTAAAAGGTGTTCCTCCGTGCAAAAACCTAGACAAGGAGGGTAATTGGGAGGGAATTCCCGAAAGGGAAGAGCATCCCCATTTTCTACGAGATTGAGAACCCAAAGATCTGATGTAACCGATTCACAATCCCATAGAAAGTAGGTAAGCCGGCCCCCCACCGGACCCGCATGATCCTGAATGGCGGATCTAGGGCTGCTTTTCTGAGGCTGGGGGGTTGGAGGAGGAGGAGGAGGAAGAGGCTTGACGAAATCGAGGTTGAGCTCTTTGTTTACCCCTATATGTTCTGTACAAGAGATTCTGCTGCTGCTGTTGCTGCTGCTGCTGACCTTGCCGATAGGTACGAAAGGAAGAGCGTCCAAAAACTCTGTATCTCTTGGTGGAAGAACCCCTGGTCTGAAGACCTAAAGATTTGGCAGTAGCCCTACTGCCCTTAAATCTTTCTAGGGCTGTACCAGCTTTTTTCACAAAGAGTCCAACACCATCAAATGGCAGATCCAACAAAGCAGCTTGAACATCTGCCGAAAAGTCTGAAGATTTCAGCCAAGCTGACCTTCTTGTGGCAACCGCAGTACCCATGATACGTGTCACCGAATCCGCAGTGTCTAGCCCACTTTGTATCACCTGGCGAGCCGCTGCCTGTGTATCCTTCAACACCTCCTCAAAATCCTTCCTGTTGTCAGCAGGGATCTTAGGAGCCAGAATACGCAGTGTATCCATGAGAGCATGCACATATCTCCCCATAAGGCAAGTGGCATTGGTTGATTTTAACGCCATACTCCATGAAGAAAAGGTCTTTTTTGCAACCTGATCTTGTTTCTTGGTATCCTTATCCCCAGGCACTTGAGGTAATGCACCCACAGTCTTTTTGGAACAGGCTGCCTGGATTACTAAACTCTCAGGTGAAGGATGAAAAACAGGGTCTTCAGGAGCAACCCTGTACCTTCTTGCCACACTCTTGGAAACTGCTGGTGCTGTAAGAGGCTTTTTCCAAACTTCCATGATAGGCTCCGTTAAGGCATCTTTAAAGGGGAGCAACGGTTCTACCACGGAACTGGGTGAATGCAGAACCTCAGTCAGTAGATTCTACTGTGGGTAGAGTCAAATTCAAAAGTTCTGCTGCCTTCCTCATAACCATGTGATAAGGCTGAGCGTCTTTTGAAGGGGGATCAGACACAGAAGGTAACTCCCACTCGGGAGAAAACTCCAGGCCACTAGCCTCAGCCAGATCCTCGAAACAGTCATCCTCAAGCTCACCTTCCTCCATTTCAGCTTGAGCCTGTGTATATCTCTGCTCCTCCATGAGGCACTGAGCCTCCCTCCTGGACCTTTCCTTTACAAGCCACGTCGTCAGATCCACCAACGACTCTGACGGAGCCGGCGTCGATATCGAATCCGATGGCACAGAGGGTTGGTCTCGAGGTCGATTCGGAGGAGTCGACGTCGGAATCGGCGTTGACGACCTCGGCTGAGCCGGGTACTGCCACGGCGGTGTCAGAGCTGGCATGAACGGCATAAATGGAGCCGGAGCATGGGAGTGAGGAACTCCTAGATTGAAGGCTAGTGGACCCACGGGACCCGAAGGTGCACCAGAGGGGTACCAAGCCCTTGAAAAAAAACGCTGACGGGTCTTGGCCTGGGGCTGGAAAAGGTGGCTGAAGGCTGGTCTTGAGGTGTTTCCGGATTCGACTCTTCCATAGGCGCAGAATCCTCACCCACAGGAACTTTTTCCTCATCCACTCGGGCCGGGGACGGAGCCGTAGATGGAGCCAGAGACGGAGCTGGCGACTGAGCCTGCGACTCCGAAGGCGAAGCCTCACCTTCAGGATCCAAGACCTCCTCCGGAGGAATCACCTTCGAACGTACCTTCTTGGGTGACTTCGACCTCAAGTCCGAATCCCTACCGGAGTGACGTCGGGACTCATGTCTTCTTTTCTTATGCTTCTTCCTCAACTTCGAAGCATGATCGAAGTCGACTCCACTCGAGACCTTGACCTCGATCTCGACCTCGCCCTTCTCGAACGAGACCTCGAAGACTTTCTCTCCTTGTCAGCTTTCAGCTTCGCCACCAGAAGTTCGGCCTCTCTCTCACGCAGAGCCTTCGGGTACATCTTCCGACATGAAGAACATCCATCGACATCATGGTCCGAACTCAGACACCAGATGCAATCTTCGTGTGGGTCCGTGATTGACATAATTTTCCCACATTCTCTGCAAGGCTTGAAACCGGTCTTCTTTGTCGACATCGTGAAAGACACAAAGAAGCATAAAAGTGATGAAAATAGCAACAAAGTTACTAAATAGCTACAGAGATTCCCCGAAACCGTTAGCGTCGACGACGTGGAAAAAATGGAACTGATGTCATCACGCCGGCATGGGCCTATCATGGCGTCGGTGACGTCAGCGGAGTTGCGAGCGATGCCGTGCCTCTATGACGTCCACGTCCACGTCAGCGCGAAGCTACAAAAAAAAATTCTGAATGTTGCTGACGCAAGGGGGATATTCACAAGGTGAGGAATCCACTGGCCTATGTATCTATCAGAATGAATATTCTTCAGAGTTTTGGTCATTTAGTGCATCATTAATGGTTCTCTGACAGCGGCCAGAGAACAGTTTAGAAGAGCAGAAGTGAAAGCAGGAGAATGTGAGCTGCAGCTCTCTGGGTTAACCCGTGCAGTGAATGACATTTACCTCAGAAGCAGGAGAATGTGAGCTGCAGCTCTCCGGGTTAACCCTTGCAGTGCTGACATTTACCTCTGAAGCAGGAGAATGTGAGCTGCAGCTCTCTGGGTTAACCCTTGCAGTGCTGACATTTACCTCTGTAGCAGGAGAATGTGAGCTGCAGCTCTCTGGGTTAACCCGTGCAGTGAATGACATTTACCTCAGAAGCAGGAGAATGTGAGCCGCAGCTCTCTGGGTTAACCCCTCGCAGTGCATGACATTTACCTCTGAAGCAGGAGAATGTGAGCTGCAGCTCTCCGGGTTAACCCTTGCAGTGCTGACATTTACCTCTGAAGCAGGAGAATGTGAGCTGCAGCTCTCCGGGTTAACCCTTGCAGTGCTGACATTTTTCTCTGAAGCTCTGATGTAGAACAAATGATGATCATTTCCATCATCATTCAATCAAATCCGAGGAGACAGAGAAGTTGAAACATTTAAGGCCAGGTTTAGAACTCGGCGGACGGGTTACTCCATCACAACGATGACAGATATTCCATCCGCCGAAATATGAATTCCATTATATTCAGTGGGATTAATATTTCAGCGGACGGGGTATTCATCACTTTGTGATGGAGTAACCCGTCCGCCGAGATCTAAATCAGTCCCTTGGTTATTAACAGGTTTCGGAAAGCTTGACGGTCAAGTAAACATTGAATCTTGAACAGCAAATTATTCCAGCGCTTAAAAAATAGAATTCAGAACTCTGCTTTACAGTTCTGGACCCTTGGCCTGAAAAAATAAATCTGTGTTTAGAAGAGAAGAAACATGAATGAAATTCATTATTCACTGAAATTATATTCTGGCTTTGTGTTTACAAGCAAAAAGGATCCCTCATTTTATATAAGCTTCAGTTGTGTGATAGTCAGGCCAAGTACTTATTTATTTATTTTATTTAAAGAGTTTTGTATAGCGCGAACAAGCCCCATGGGTAACAGAGCGCTTTACATACCATGAGATAGTAAGGAGACACATCTTGTACAGAAGAGTTAAACAAAGAGATATAGCATATATACGTGTCCAAACCTCAAAATATTGAGAAACAAAACAACAAAAAAATACAGTAAACACAATATATACAGTGTCTGAGATTATTTTTGTGAAATAAGACTATCTCTATAATGCTATTCCCTGATTGCAGGGAGATTTTTTAAGTGTTCTTTCCGATGTGTTCTATATTCTTTACAATCTAATACCAGGATTAGTATAGTACCGGTCTAGGCAATCTTCCAAAACAATAGTGGATTTATACATCGGGTTAACAAAGTATGGTTTGTGACATGAGGTAGATTTGGTTTTTAGTATTTAAGTTCACTTGTCCTGTATCTTGCCCTGTAATTTCCATCTTCTCCATGCATGGAGTATATCCCTCGATTACGACCTACTCCGCTGTTGTGCTTTTTTCACTTCTTATGAGTAAGTGTCTTGGACTTAACTCTGCCGCTGTGTTAAAGAGGATCCAACTAGAGCTATGGGAGGAATTTGCTCATTAGAAATATTTTTCGTTTCCCTCTTAAATGTTGCTCTGTTTGTTAGCTTTCTAATGTTTGGCGGAAGAGAGTTCCAGATTCTAGGGGCTGCTCCAGAGAACGTTCTATCATAAGTTCTCTTCTTCCTGAAAATGGGCTGTCTCAGTACCAGCTCCTTGGCACTCCTAGCAGGTCTATTTCCTCCAGATAATACTATTTTCTGGGCAAGATATCTTGGAGTGTTGTAGTAAAGTGCTTTGTGAGTGATACATGCCATTTTCAGCAGAATTCTGGCTTCGTACAGTAGCCAGTTTAATGCTTTTAGGTGTGGAGAGATTAGGTTGAACTTCCTTGAGCCGGTTATAAGTATTGCCGCTGCGTTGAGGCATGCTTTTAGCGGTGCTGTGGAGATTTGTGATATGCCTGCTAATGTAGTGCACCCATATTCAATCCTCGAGATGACCAATGATTGGACTGCCAGCTTGAGATCTGCTTTTGAAATGAAGGGTTTCACCTTTCTAATGTAGTTCAGGTGTAAACAGGCACTTTTTGCCATTGCCTTGATATGTTCTTTCATATCCAGGTTCTCATCAAGTGTTATTCCTAGTGATTTAGCTGAGTCGACTAAGGTTGGGGTGCAGTTAAGCGCCGTGATCATTCTAACCCATTCCTTAACTTCTGTGTGTGTCACTGTGTCACTCCAGAAGATTGCAGGATCAATATTGAAGGTCACAGAGCTGCAGCTATGTGATAGCCCGGCCGATCACATAACTTGACTTCAGAAGAGAGCAGGATCAATAATGCCTCCCGTCCTATATGGCATGGTGGGTGTTCACTGAGAACCAACTTTTCAACCTAGGCTCAGGGCACTGGGATGCTCCAACTAATTTAATAGGTAGTTTGATTGATCAACAAGACAACTGTCCCCAGTTTTCACTGAAATTCACAGAATAAGTAGGCCATCGATTTCTGTGATGCCTAGTTGCTGACACTAAGGTGACAGATAAATGGATAACAGAGCAGCAATTTGCCAAAATGTTATGGGCTGAGCAACATTTTCAATATATTAGGGCCCATTAAATAAAAATATTTTTTTTAAAAGCTAGTGTGAGAATCTCTGGATATGTAATAAGTTTTCTCCTAACCACAGATGATCCAGACGTTCTGTAGTAATTAGCCAAACGTATGAAACAAACTGTAACTAGAGAGTTTTAGCTCAAAATGTGACTTCATTAGCTTAAGAATTCCTTTCATCCGTAGGTTGGAGGATGCTGCTGGTAACATCCTTCCACGGGTTTGATTTAACAAGCGGTGTGATTAACTATGACATCTTTTTTGTCAATCTATGTATCTTTGAATGTTTAATCAAACGTGTAATCAGTTTTAGATGTAGGGTGTATCTTATCCTTTTGATCCATCAGTTCTTTGTTTCCTACCAGTGTTTATGAATTGATTAGTTGATGTTAAAATGCATTTCAGTTGTTTACTTGTTCTTCTCTACTATTGCTGTATCAATTTCGTGAAATATTAATTAATTCCTAAATAAATCTGGATTGATTCATTCACTCACATTCTGTCAGCTCTTATGTGATATTTTTTTTAGGATCTGAGAATGCTTTAAAATTTATGTCTCGGGCAGGGGGCCTCAAACTGAGGGCGTGCCCTCCCAGGGGGGCCTGAGATGATCCCAGGTGGGGCGCCAGGCTCTGGTCAAAAGAAGCATTAAGCTGATAACGGTGCTTTGTTTTAAGCTGAAAATAATGAGCGTCAGTAAGCTCTCCAATGGGCCATCACTAACATGTTTTGTCGTTTATATCCCACATTCATGATTTCTGAGATAAATCTTGATTGATTCTTTCACTCACATTCTGTCTGCTCTTCTGTGGTTTGTTATTTATGAAGAGAGAATGCTTTATGTATGTCTAGAATCTTCCTCATCGGGGAGGTGTGAGGGACCCGATGTGACACTGTTAGTCAAAGCTTCAAGGGGAGGTCACACAGACTCAAAGCCAGAGGATTTCAATGTTGAACCTGTTTATCACCACTTAATCATCCCCACTGATCATAATAAGTGACTGGATCAGGCCCCCTCCTCCATTTCCAGTTGGGTATATTCAGCACAGATTTGTAAATTAAGGTTTGTGATGTGAAACATGAATGTAATGGAAACGTGCAAGCATTACAAAGAAACGTTGAGGGTGGTTTTCCTTTTTTATCCAACTCTCAGCCTAGACCGAAGCTTCAGTCATTGCAATAGTTTGTTGTGGGGTATGTTGGCTTATGGCACTGTCTGCAGAAGAGATTGTGTTTCTGTTGCCCAGTTGTGAGTGTGTGTGCACCTGCCAGGTAGGGGACCTGTGAAACAGCGGAACATAAATGTCTGTGTGTTCTTAAAGTGCCTCAGCAGGAGGTTTTGTGTATGCAGGTTGGATATGTGTGCATGTGAAGAGGGTAGGGTTGCCTTTGCAGAGTGTGTGTGCCTGTATGAGGTGTCTTCAGTGTTTCCATATCTTTGCAGGTTGCCTGACTTTGCAGATGTTTGCAGGGCTTTCATCCTCTCTTCTTGGCCTCTCCTCTTTGAACAAGAAGATGAGCGAGTGGACAAAGTAGAAGAGTCCAGGCAAGAGAAATAAGAACGGTACAGAGAGAAAAACGCAAAGGGTGGAGTAAAGTAAATAATGTATATCAGCTAAAATACCAAATAAATAAATCTGTCGGCAAGGGAACCAGAGCTCGAAAAGAAGGGCAGGAAAAGGAAAATAATTAATTTTATTTATAAATTGCAAAAAGCTGAATTGTATGTTAAAAATATGATCAGGTGCCATGTGAATGTGACTCTTCAAGAATTGGAGGGGTAGTTTGCTGTTTAATAGTACCAATAGTTGAACCAAGTAGAGCTATGGGATTGGGTTTTAATCCCATGTAGTTTGCTGCAGGTCAGCAATTTCAACTCTAGTGACATTGTTAAAGGTCCTTAAAGCACTAAATGCAGAGATTGATTGTAATTTATTGATCCCAGGTTCCAACTATCTTCCTGTATAAGTGGGATAATGTACATACTGCACGGATCTGTGTTAACTTTGTATCACTAGAACCAGTCCTAATAAATTCCTAATAAAAATAAATCGAAAAGTATTAGGCCAATTTTACACCTAAGACAACCTCCAGCTGTTCCACCTCTAGACATGTTTTTGCTTTTAAAAAGACCTATGAATGTGTCGGCTATGGTCCATCTAAGATTCAGGTAGTAAGTAGGACAAGTGGATTTCTATGGAGGGCCAGTAGATTGCTCCAGGATTCTGCATTTTGGACAAGCAGAGTTTTAATAGAACTTCATGCACCTGGAAGGGGCATTACAGATCTATATGGTGCACTGATTACCACTCACAGTAAGGGGCATTATAGATCTGTACGGTGCACTGATTACCACTCACAGTAAGGGGCATTATAGATCTGTACGGTGCCCTGATTCCCACCTACAGTAAGGGGCATTATAGATCTGTACGGTGCACTGATTACCACTCACAGTAAGGGGCATTATAGATCTGTACGGTGCACTGATTACCAGTCACAGTAAGGGGCATTACAGATCTATACGGTGCACTGATTACCACTCACAGTAAGGGGCATTATAGATCTGTACGGTGCACTGATTACCAGTCACAGTAAGGGGCATTGCAGATCTGTACGGTGCACTGATTACCACTCACAGTAAGGGGCATTATAGATCTGTACGGTGCACTGATTACCAGTCACAGTAAGGGGCATTACAGATCTATACGGTGCACTGATTACCACTCACAGTAAGGGGCATTATAGATCTGTACGGTGCACTGATTACCAGTCACAGTAAGGGGCATTGCAGATCTGTACGGTGCACTGATTACCACTCACAGTAAGGGGCATTATAGATCTGTATGGTGCACTGATTACCACTCACAGTAAGGGGCATTACAGATCTGTACGGTGCACTGATTACCACTCACAGTAAGGGGCATTATAGATCTGTACGGTGCACTGATTA
The DNA here is from genome assembly GCF_964261635.1 of Lissotriton helveticus. Taxonomy (NCBI): domain Eukaryota; kingdom Metazoa; phylum Chordata; class Amphibia; order Caudata; family Salamandridae; genus Lissotriton; species Lissotriton helveticus. Next base: position 987,945 of record NW_027611723.1, on the reverse strand, counting down.
CCAGTCACAGTAAGGGGCATTACAGATCTGTATGGTGCCCTGATTACCAGTCACAGTAAGGGGCATTACAGATCTATACGGTGCACTGATTACCACTCACAGTAAGGGGCATTATAGATCTGTACGGTGCACTGATTACCACTCACAGTAAGGGGCATTATAGATCTGTACGGTGCACTGATTACCAGTCACAGTAAGGGGCATTGCAGATCTGTACGGTGCACTGATTACCACTCACAGTAAGGGGCATTATAGATCTGTACGGTGCACTGATTACCACTCACAGTAAGGGGCATTACAGATCTGTACGGTGCACTGATTACCACTCACAGTAAGGGGCATTGCAGATCTGTACGGTGCACTGATTACCACTCACAGTAAGGGGCATTATAGATCTGTACGGTGCACTGATTACCACTCACAGTAAGGGGCATTACAGATCTGTACGGTGCACTGATTACCACTCACAGTAAGGGGCATTATAGATCTGTACGGTGCCCTGATTACCACTCACAGTAAGGGGCATTATAGATCTATACGGTGCACTGATTACCACTCACAGTAAGGGGCATTACAGATCTATACGGTGCACTGATTACCACTCACAGTAAGGGGCATTATAGATCTGTACGGTGCACTGATTACCAGTCACAGTAAGGGGCATTATAGATCTGTACGGTGCACTGATTACCACTCACAGTAAGGGGCATTATAGATCTGTACGGTGCACTGATTACCACTCATAGTAAGGGGCATTACAGATCTATACGGTGCACTGATTACCACTCACAGTAAGGGGCATTACAGATCTGTACGGTGCACTGATTACCACTCACAGTAAGGGGCATTACAGATCTGTATGGTGCACTGATTACCACTCATAGTAAGGGGCATTACAGATCTATACGGTGCCCTGATTCCCACTCACAGTAAGGGGTGTTACAGATATGTACGGTGCACTGATTACCACTCACAGTAAGGTTTATTACAGATCTGTACCGTTCACCGATTACCACTCACAGTAAGGGTCATTACAGATCTGTACGGTGCACTGATTATCACTAATAGTAAAGAGCCTTACAGATCTGTAAAGTGCACTGATTACCACTCACAGTAAGGGTCATTACAGATCTGTACGGTGCACTGATTATCACTAATAGTAAAGGGCCTTACAGATCTGTATGGTGCACTGATTACCACTCATAGTAAGGGTCATTACAGACCTGTACGGTGCACTGATTATCACTCACAGTAAGGGGCATTGCATATCTGTACAGTGCACTGATTGCCACTCACAGTAAGGGGCATTATAGATCTGTACAGTGCACTGATTACCAGTCACAGTAAGGGGCATTACAGATCTATACGGTGCACTGATTACCACTCGCAGTAAGGGGCATTACAGATCTGTAGGGTGCACTGATTACCACTCACAGTAAGGGGCATTACAGATCTATACGGTGCACTGATTACCACTCACAGTAAGGGGCATTACAGATCTGTACGGTGCCCTGATTACCACTCACAGTAAGGTGCATTACAGATCTGCAGGGTGCACTGATTACCACTCACAGTAAGGGGCATTACAGATCTATACGGTGCACTGATTACCACTCACAGTAAGGGGCATTACAGATCTGTAGGGTGCACTGATTACCAGTCACAGTAAGGGGCATTACAGATCTGTACGGTGCCCTGATTCCCACCTACAGTAAGGGGCATTACAGATCTGTAGGGTGCACTGATTACCACTCATAGTAAGGGGCATTATAGATCTGTACGGTGAACTGATTACCAGTCACAGTAAGAGGCATTACAGATCTGTACGGTGCACTGATTACCAGTCACAGTACAAGGCTTTACAGATCTGTATGGTGCCCTGATTCCCACTCATAGTAAGGGGCATTACAGATCTGTACGGTGCACTGATTACCACTCATAGTAAGGGGCATTACAGATCTGTACGGTGCACTGATTACCAGTCACAGTAAGGGGCATTACAGATCTATACGGTGCACTGATTACCACTCACAGTAAGGGGCATTACAGATCTGTAGGGTGCACTGATTACCACTCACAGTAAGGGGCATTACAGATCTATACGGTGCACTGATTACCACTCACAGTAAGGGGCATTACAGATCTGTATGGTGCCCTGATTACCACTCACAGTAAGGGGCATTACAGATCTGTAGGGTGCCCTGATTCCCACTCACAGTAAGGGGCATTACAGATCTGTAGGGTGCACTGATTACCACTCACAGTAAGGGGCATTACAGATCTGTACGGTGCACTGATTACCACTCACAGTAAGGGGCATTACAGATCTATACGGTGCACTGATTACCACTCATAGTAAGGGGCATTACAGATCTGTACGGTGCACTGATTACCACTCATAGTAAGGGGCATTACAGATCTGTACGGTGCACTGATTACCACTCACAGTAAGGGGCATTACAGATCTGTATGTTGCACTGATTACCACACACAGTAAGGGGCATTACAGATCTGTATGGTGCACTGATTACCACTCACAGTAAGGGGTATTACAGATCTGTATGGTGCACTGAATACCACTCAAAGTAAGGGTTATTACAGATCTGTACCGTTCACCGATTACCACTCACAGTAAGGGTCATTACAGATCTGTACGGTGCACTGATTATCACTAATAGTAAAGGGCCTTACAGATCTGTATGGTGCACTGATTACCACTCACAGTAAGGGTCATTACAGATCTGTACGGTGCACTGATTATCACTAATAGTAAAGGGCCTTACAGATCTGTATGGTGCACTGATTACCACTCACAGTAAGGGGCATTACAGATCTGTATGGTGCACTGATTACCACTCACAGTAAGGGGCATTACAGATCTGTATGGTGCACTGATTACCACTCACAGTGAGAGGTATTACAGATCTGTACGGTGCACTGATTACCACTCATAGTAAGGGGCATTACAGATCTGTACCGTGCACTGATTACCACTCACAGTAAGGGGCATTACAGATCTGTATGTTGCACTGATTACCACACACAGTAAGGGGCATTACAGATCTGTATGGTGCACTGATTACCACTCAAAGTAAGGGTTATTACAGATCTGTACCGTTCACCGATTACTACTCAAAGTAAGGGTTATTACAGATCTGTACGGTGCACTGATCACCACTCATAGTAAGGGGCATTGCAGATCTGTAAAGTGCACTGATTACCACTCAAAGTAAGGGTTATTACAGATCTGTACGGTGCACTGATTACCACTCATAGTAAGGGGCATTACAGATCTGTACGGTGCACTGATTACCACTTATAGTAAGGGGCATTGCAGATCTGTACAGTGCACTGATTACCACTCACAGTAAGGGGCATTGCATATCTGTACAGTGCACTGATTGCCACTCACAGTAAGGGGCATTATAGATCTGTACAGTGCACTGATTACCAGTCACAGTAAGGGGCATTACAGATCTATACGGTGCACATATTACCACTCACAGTAAGGGGCATTACAGATCTGTAGGGTGCACTGATTACCACTCACAGTAAGGGGCATTACAGATCTATACGGTGCACTGATTACCACTCACAGTAAGGGGCATTACAGATCTGTACGGTGCCCTGATTACCACTCACAGTAAGGTGCATTACAGATCTGTAGGGTGCACTGATTACCACTCACAGTAAGGGGCATTACAGATCTATACGGTGCACTGATTACCACTCACAGTAAGGGGCATTACAGATCTGTAGGGTGCACTGATTACCAGTCACAGTAAGGGGCATTACAGATCTGTACGGTGCCCTGATTCCCACCTACAGTAAGGGGCATTACAGATCTGTAGGGTGCACTGATTACCTCTCATAGTAAGGGGCATTATAGATCTGTACGGTGCACTGATTACCAGTCACAGTAAGAGGCATTACAGATCTGTACGGTGCACTGATTACCAGTCACAGTACGAGGCTTTACAGATCTGTATGGTGCCCTGATTCCCACTCATAGTAAGGGGCATTACAGATCTGTACGGTGCACTGATTACCACTCATAGTAAGGGGCATCACAGATCTGTACGGTGCACTGATTACCACTCACAGTAAGGGGCATTACAGATCTGTATGGTGCACTGATACCACTCACAGTGAGAGGTATTACAGATCTGTACGGTGCCCTGATTCCCACTCATAGTAAGGGGCATTACAGATCTGTAGGGTGCACTGATTACCACTCATAGTAAGGGGCATTACAGATCTGTACGGTGAACTGATTACCACTCACAGTAAGGGGCATTACAGATCTATACGGTGCACTGATTACCACTCATAGTAAGGGGCATTACAGATCTGTACGGTGCACTGATTACCACTCATAGTAAGGGGCATTACAGATCTGTACGGTGCACTGATTACCACTCACAGTAAGGGGCATTACAGATCTGTATGTTGCACTGATTACCACACACAGTAAGGGGCATTACAGATCTGTATGGTGCACTGATTACCACTCACAGTAAGGGGTATTACAGATCTGTATGGTGCACTGAATACCACTCAAAGTAAGGGTTATTACAGATCTGTACCGTTCACCGATTACCACTCACAGTAAGGGTCATTACAGATCTGTACGGTGCACTGATTATCACTAATAGTAAAGGGCCTTACAGATCTGTATGGTGCACTGATTACCACTCACAGTAAGGGTCATTACAGATCTGTACGGTGCACTGATTATCACTAATAGTAAAGGGCCTTACAGATCTGTATGGTGCACTGATTACCACTCACAGTAAGAGGCATTACAGATCTGTATGGTGCACTGATTACCACTCACAGTAAGGGGCATTACAGATCTGTATGGTGCACTGATTACCACTCACAGTGAGAGGTATTACAGATCTGTACGGTGCACTGATTACCACTCATAGTAAGGGGCATTACAGATCTGTACCGTGCACTGATTACCACTCACAGTAAGGGGCATTACAGATCTGTATGTTGCACTGATTACCACACACAGTAAGGGGCATTACAGATCTGTATGGTGCACTGATTACCACTCAAAGTAAGGGTTATTACAGATCTGTACCGTTCACCGATTACTACTCAAAGTAAGGGTTATTACAGATCTGTACGGTGCACTGATCACCACTCATAGTAAGGGGCATTGCAGATCTGTAAAGTGCACTGATTACCACTCAAAGTAAGGGTTATTACAGATCTGTACGGTGCACTGATTACCACTCATAGTAAGGGGCATTACAGATCTGTACGGTGCACTGATTACCACTTATAGTAAGGGGCATTGCAGATCTGTACAGTGCACTGATTACCACTCACAGGAAGGGGCATTGCATATCTGTACAGTGCACTGATTGCCACTCACAGTAAGGGGCATTATAGATCTGTACAGTGCACTGATTACCAATCACAGTAAGGGGCATTGCAGATCTGTACGGTACACTGATTTCCACTCACAGTAAGGGACATTACAGATCTGTATGGTGCCCTGATTCCCACTCACAGTAAGGGGTGTTACAGCTCTGTACGGTGCACTGATTACCACTCACAGTAAGGTTTATTACAGATCTGTATGGTGCACTGATTACCACTCACAATAAGGGGCAATACAGATCTGTATGTTGCACTGATTACCACTCACAGTAAGGAGCATTACAGATCTGTATGGTGCACTGATTACCACTCACAGTAAGGGGTATTACAGATCTGTACGGTGCACTGATTACCACTCAAAGTAAGGGTTATTACAGATCTGTACCGTTCACCGATTACCACTCACAGTAAGGGTCATTACAGATCTGTACGTTGCACTGATTATCACTAATAGTAAAGGGCCTTACAGATCTGTATGGTGCACTGATTACCACTCACAGTGAGAGGTATTACAGATCTGTACTGTGCACTGATTAGCACTCACAGTAAGGGGCATCACAGATCTGTACGGTGCACTGATTACCGCTCAAAGTAAGGGGCATTACAGATCTGTACGGTGCACTGATTACCACTCACAGTAAGGGGAATTACAGATCTGTATGGTGCACTGATTACCACTCACAGTAAGAGGCATTACAGATCTGTACGGTGCCCTGATTCCCACTCACAGTAAGGGGTGTTACAGATATGTACGGTGCACTGATTACCACTCACAGTAAGGTTTATTACAGATCTGTATGGTGCACTGATTACCGCTCACAGTAAGGGGCATTACAGATCTGTATGTTGCACTGATTACCACTCACAGTAAGGGGCATTACAGACCTGTATGTTGCACTGATTACCACTCACAGTAAGGGGCATTACAGACCTGTATGTTGCACTGATTACCACTCACAGTAAGGGGCATTACAAACCTGTACCGTGCACTGATTACCACTCACAGTAAGGGGCATTGCAGATCTGTACGGTGCACTGATTACCACTCATAGTAAGTGTAGGAAGGTGGATATCTGACTATGGTTACCCCCAAACTTTTTGCCTGGTGTTTAGCTGGTTTTTGACATAGGTGGCCTGGGATCCTGCTATTCAGGGCCCCAGGCTAATTGCTCTCTCCTTAAAATGGACTCCATGTACCTTAGGTGCATACACAATTGGAACTTGTTGGACCCGGCCTCGTGGCGTGGTCCCACTCCTTCCGCATAGCGGGCCCTGGACTACCTCGACCCCTGTCCTCTGGCCGAGGGCGGCACCATCCACCCTACACAAGAGCCGCCCCTCCGGGCAACTGCCGGCTCTCCCCCTTTGGAACTCGGCCACCCCTCCTCGACACCCTCGGTTGGTCCGAACCCTATCCCGGACCACCACCTCAAACCCAGACTCCATCTTGGACCCTCCACGACCAGGCCCCGTGGCCTCAGCCCGACCCCGGCCGCAGACCCCGCGAAGCCCCGACATCGAGGCACCACGATCCGACCAGGTGGTAAAGAGGCCACTTGACGGATCAATGGGGGGACGAGTTTCGATGGTCCTCCAACTGTCCCCCGACGCCTTATTTCGATCGCCTCCAGCCTCCCTGGGCGCTGGCTCCACCCCCCTGCTGGGTGTCTGGACACTCTTATCCCGGCCCCTCCGACCCCCAGGTGCGAGGGTCCGACCATCAAAGGACACCAGACCTATATATGGGGCAGCTCTGGAGCAGGTCGGCAGTTGTATCCTGGAGTCGAGAGACACCGAGACGAACTCATCTGCGTGGAACCCGTAACCACCTTTGGAGCCCTGCTGGCGCTGGCGCGGCTCATCTTCGCCGGAACTATCCTTGGAGCCCTGCTGGCGCTGCCGCGGCCCATCTTCGTTGAAACCATCTCTGGAGCCCTGCTGGCGCTGCCGCGGCCCATCTTCGTTGAAACCATCTCTGGAGCCCTGCTGGCGCTGCCGCAGCCCATCTTCGTTGAAACCATCTCTGGAGCCCTGCTGGCGCTGCCGCGGCCCATCTTCATTGAAACCATCTCTGGAGCCCTGCTGGCGCTGCCTCGGCCCATCTTCGTTGAAACCATCTCTGGAGCCCTGCTGGCGTTGCCGCGGCCCAACTCTGAGGAACCCCCCAGCTCGAGAATTGAGAGCTGAGCGTAGGGTTTCCCCGTACCAGGCTGGTACCAAGACTGTCCCGCTACCCCCTTCCCTCCGAGACTAAACCTGAAAGGATCCCTGGATCCGGTTACACCTGTATCGCTACGATAACCTGCCTTAAAGTATTGATAAAAGCGTTGAGAATCTATCTTTGTGTGGTGTCCATCTGTAGGGGGGTGATTGCTCATCTGTACGATCCTTGGGGAGGAACCTCGCCAGGAGGCCTCTCGACTTCGCTCGGCCAACCCTAAGATACCCCTTTCCAACATTGGTGGCAGGCGGTGGGATCCGAGCCGACGCAGATTGTACAGAGAGTAACTCGCCCCACTACGAACAGAAACACACGACGACCATGACTACTAAGGAAACCGGACCGACCTCAGAGTTCCAGATGGAACGATTAGAAGTCTATAGCCACAAAGAATTGAAGCAATTCTGCAAAGACTTGGGTATCGCTACCACAGGACTAAGCACCAAAGACAATCTCAAGCAGGCCCTGCAGACCTGGGTGGAGACAGGAGTGACGCCACCCCAGAACGAAGGCATCACAATCCCCGATCTGCACCCAGAGAACATCGCAACCCCAGCGGAGGAGAGAAACACGGGCCTCTCCCACGAGGATGCCCGAGAATGAGAAAGGAGCCGGCTCCATGAATTGGAACTGGCTAGACTCCGCTTAGATGGAGAACTACAACGGGCCGAAAAAAAGATAGCCCTTGAGCAACTACGGCTACAGGGAGACCTGGAAGAGAAAAGAAGGCAGAAATAGTTAGAGGAGAAGAAGCTCGCGTACGAGCACAAGCGCGGTTTAAAAGAACTGGAGATTAAGGGGAAAAACGGGGACACCGGCGTCTCCGGGAGCCGGAGCCCCCCTCCTCCTACAGACACAAAAGTCCACATCCCCAAAGATGTCGTCCGAGAGTACTATAAAAACGACGACATCCAGCAATGGTTTAAGGCCTACCAGGTAGCCATGACCTCACACCGAGTACCACAAAAAGACTGGGGTGCCGGGTTATGGGGGAGGTTCGTCAATGAGGGGAGAGACGCCCTGCTACAGCTCCCCGACGCCGAGATGACCTCGTACGAACACATGAAAGCCACCCTCCTCACTCGCTATGGGCTCACCCCCGAGATGTACCGGCAGCGATTCCGAGACTGCAAAAGGATCCCCGGTACCACCTGAGTGGAATATGTGAACTTCTTTAGTAGAGCCTTAGAGGGGTGGATCAAAGGCAGCCAAGTCACCACCTACGAGCAGCTGTTCGACCTCATTGTATGGGAACACCTCTCCAACAACTGTTTCGTCGAACTCAGGCAGCATCTCCTCGACAGCAAGCTGACCGAGCCACGTAAACTCGCCATCGAAGCCGATCGATGGGAGAGCACCCGGGTCCCCCGGAACTGGATGGGAGACCAAGGTCGAGCTCACCAGCGATCCCACCATCAGCGAGGAGGAGGAGGAGGCCAGGGCAGGGGCAGGGACACCGCCACGGTGCCCCCCATCAACACGTCCCCTCCCCTGGCCGGAAGAGGAGCCCCCCCCAGCACGGCCGGGGCCCCGCTCGAACCTTATCTGCCACAAATGTCAGCGACCCGGTCATTACTCCAATGACCCCAACTGTCCCAGAAACCAGCCATCCAACCCCACAGGTCCGCAAAACCACCAGATCGCCGCCGCCTCCCTGGGGGAGGAGCAGGGCGAAGAAGCCGACTATGACCAAGACCAGACCGAGTGGGAGCCCGCAGCCATGTCCCTGGTATGTCTGGGCGAAAGAGACATGGTCCCCCGGGCCCCCATCCCGGCCAACACTCAGAAGTACAGCCAGTGGGTCACCATTAATGGACACCGGGCCGAAGCCCTCCGCGACACAGGAGCCAGCGTGACGGCCGTCCGTTGCCACCTGGTGACCCCGGATCAAATCTTGCCCAATGTACTGTGCCCAGTACGGTCCGTGGATAATTCCGAGAGCCTGTGCCAGATGGCCCGCGTCCCCTTTGAGTGGGGGGGGGAGTGTCTGGCATGCTAAAAGTGACTGTCCGAGACGATGCCCCCGTAGACTGCCTCCTCGGGAACGACCTCGAGAGCTCCCCCTGGGCTGACGTCGAGCGGAGAAAGCATCTGGGGATGCTAGGCCTCCCTGAGTGGGTCTGTGCGACAACCCGATCCATGGCCGCCCGAGCCATCACCTCAACCGAAGAACCAGAATGGCCCGAGTCTCCACCGCCCGTCGTCTCCGAAGACACCGACCCTGAACCCGGTCCACCGGGGCCCAACTGTGAAAAAAAGTGCCCCACTCAGCGACCTCCCGGAACTGGCCCAGTGGCGCCAAGAAGGTGGCCCCACTCGAGAACAGTTCCGTCAAGAGCAAAAAACGTGTCCCTCCCTCGAGGGGATCCGACAGCAAGCCGCAGCCCAGAGCACAGGGGATGACTCGGGGGCCCACTGGGTCTATTGGGACAATGAGCTCCTCTACAGAGAGCACAAGATTGCCGAGCTAGGGGCCAGCCGGGTATTGGTGGTACCCCTCCGATTCAGAGACTTCCTCCTGAACCTGGCACACGATGTGCCCCTCGCCGGACACCTGGGGCAGGACAAGACATACAGCCGCCTGGTGACCCACTTCTACTGGCCCAAGATGAGGAATGATGTGATCAATCACTGCTGGACTTGCCCCACCTGCCAAGCCAGCGGGAAGAGCGGCGGAAAACTAAAAGTCCCCCTGCAACCTTTTCCAGTCGTCAACACTCCCTTCGAGCGGGTGGGGATCGACATCGTGGGGCCCCAGAAGCCCCGGACCTCCCAAGGTTACCGTTTCATCCTCGTCCTGGTGGACCATGCCACCCGCTATCCTGAAGCTATCCCTCTCTGGACCGTGTTGGCTCCCGTGGAGGGCCGGTCCCTGATGGGGATCTTCTCCTGGGTGGGCTTCCCCCGAGAAGTCGACAGTGATCGGGGTACGAACTTCATTTCCCGCTACATGAAGTCCCTGTGGCAGCAATGCGGAGTCACGTACAAGTTTACGACCCCCTATCACCCCCAAGGGAACGGACTGGTGGAACGCTTCAATCGCACCCTCAAGGGGATGATCATGGGCCTGGAAGAGCCCTTACGGCGCCAATGGGACGTGTTGCTGCCCTGCCTCCTCTTCCCCTATTGAGAGGTCCCCCAGAAGTCCCTGGGATTCAGCCCCTTCGAACTATTGTACGGGCACCCGGTCCGGGGTCCCCTAAGCCTGGTCAAAGAAGGTTGGGAGGTGACCGCCCAAGATGCTCCCCCCGACGTATACCGGTACCTCCTGACCCTCCGGAACCAGACTCGGCGGTTCCGGGAACTTGCCAAGGCCAACCTCGAAGGCAGTCAAGAAGACATGAAGCGTTGGTATGATCAAAACGCCTCTTCTATTGAGTTCGAGCCGGGACAACAGGCCTGGGTCATGTCCCCGGTCGAACCGTGTGCCCTCCAGGACAAGTGGACCGGGCCCTTCAAGGTGGTGGAGCGCAAGAGCCCCATCACTTACCTAGTGGACATGGAGTCCCCGAGGAACCCCCTCCGGGTCCTCCACGCCAACCGACTCAAGCCCCACTTTGTCCGATCAGAACTTAGCCTCCTAATGGCTACCGACAGTGGGGCTGAAGATGACTCAGAGCCCCTACCAGACCTCCTGAACGCCCTCGAAAAGGACGGCTCCGTGAAGGGAGTCAACCTCTCCTCCACCCTGACCCCAGAACAACGCCGAGATTGCCAAAAGCTATTGGGACAATTTGCCGATTTATTTTCTCTTACCCCCGGGGTCACCCCGTGGTGCATCCACGATGTCGACACCGGGGATAGCCCACCTGTGCGACACCGGGCCTACCGAGTTCCCGATCGAGTGCGAGCCTGCATTCAGTCAGAAGTGTCCAAAATGCTGGCTCTGGGGGTGGTCGAGCCCGCCGACAGTCCATGGGCCAGTCCTGTTGTCCTGGTCCCCAAGGCCGCCGCCCCTTGGCGCCGCCCCCGAACTCAGGTTTTGTGTGGACTACCGGGGTCTGAACGCCGTCACCCGGACAGACGCTCACCCCATCCCTCGAGCTGATGAACTGATCGACCGCCTGGGGGCGGCCCGTTACCTGAGTACCTTCGACCTGACCGCGGGCTACTGGCAGATCGGACTCACACCAGGCGCCCAGGAGCGATCCGCTTTCTCCACCCCCGATGGCCACTACCACTTCAGGGTGATGCCCTTCGGAATGAAAAACGCCCCCGCCACGTTCCAGAGACTGGTGAATAGGGTGCTGGCGGGGCTCGAGGAGTTCAGCGCCGCCTACCTGGACGATATCGCGGTGTACAGCCTCCACTGGGCTGAGCACCTCCAACACCTCCGGGAAGTCTTGGCCGCCCTTCGCCGGGCCGGATTAACCCTAAAAGCCAGCAAATGCCAGATCGGCCAAGGTTCCGTGACCTACCTGGGACACCAAGTGGGAAGCGGCCAGGTGGCCCCCCTCCAACCCAAGATTGACGCCATCATGGCCTGGGAGCCCCTGATCACCCAGACAGAGGTCCGAGCCTTCCTGGGGCTCACTGGATATTACCGGCGCTTCATAAAAGACTATGGCAGCATTGTGGGCCCCCTCACGGAACTCACTTTCAAAAGACAACCCCAGAAGGTGCACTGGACACCCGAGTGTCAGGCCGCCTTTGAGACCCTAAAGACAGCAATGTGCACCGCCCCCGTGCTCAGGGCCCCCGATTACAGCCGGGAGTTCATAGTTCAGACGGATGCCTCTGATCACGGTGTCGGGCGGTTCTCTCACAAGTCAACACCGAGGGGATTGATCAGCCGGTGGCCTTCATTAGCCGACGTCTGCTGGCCCGCGAACAGCGCTGGAGCACCATTGAGCGGGAGGCCTTCGCCGTGGTGTGGGCCCTCAAGAAACTCCGGCCCTATCTCGTTGGCACCCACTTCCGGGTACAAACTGACCACCGACCTCTGCGGTGGCTGATGCAGATGCGAGGGGAGAACCCGACTTTGCTGCGTTGGTCCATCTCCCTACAAGGGATGGACTTCACTGTGGAGCATCGCCCAGGCAATGACCACGCCAACGCAGACGGCCTGTCCCGCTTCTTCCGCCTCGGCGAGGAGAATACCCAAGAAGATGGGTGACTCTCCCTGCCTTCAGCTGGGGGGGACGTGTGTTGGACCCGGCCTCGTGGCGTGGTCCCACTCCTCCCGCATGGCGGGCCCTGGACTACCTCGACCCCTGTCCTCCGGCCGAGGGCGGCACCATCCACCCTACACAAGAGCCGCCCCTCCGGGCAACGCCGGCTCTCCCCCTTTGGAACTCGGCCACCCCTCCTCGACACCCTCGGTTGGTCCGAACCCTATCCCGGACCACCACCTCAAACCCAGACTCCATCCTGGACCCTCCACGACCAGGCCCCGTGGCCTCGGCCCAACCCCGGCCGCAGCCCCGCGAAGCCCCGACATCGAGGCACCACGATCCGACCAGGTGGTAAAGAGGCCACTTGACGGATCAATGGGGGGACGAGTTTCGATGGTTCTCCAACCGTCCCCCGACGCCTGGTTTCGATCGCCTCCGGCCTCCCTGGGTGCTGGCTTCACCCCCCTCCTGGGTGTCTGGACACTCTCATCCCGGCCCCTCCGACCCCCAGGTGCGAGGGTCCGACCATCAAAGGACGCCAGACCTATATCTGGGGCAGCTCTGGAGCAGGTCGGCAGTTGTATCCTGGAGTCGAGAGACACCGAGATGAACTCATCTGCGTGGAACCCGTAACCACCTTTGGAGCCCTGCTGGCGCTGCCGCGGCTCATCTTCACCGGAACTATCCTTGGAGCCCTGCTGGCGCTGCCGTGGCCCATCTTCGTTGAAACCATCTCTGGAGCCCTGCTGGCGCTGCCGCGGCCCATCTTCGTTGAAACCATCTCTGGAGCCCGGCTGGCGCTGCCGCGGCCCATCTTTGTTGAAACCATCTCTGGAGCCCTGCTGGCGCTGCCGCGGCCCATCTTCGTTGAAACCATCTCTGGAGCCCTGCTGGCGCTGCCGCGGCCCATCTTCGTTGAAACCATCTCTGGAGCCCTGCTGGCGCTGCCGCGGCCCATCTTCGTTGAAACCATCTCTGGAGCCCTGCTGGCGTTGCCGCGGCCCAACTCTGAGGAACCCCCCAGCTCGAGGATTGAGAGCTGAGCGTAGGGTATCCCCGTACCAGGCTGGTACCAAGACTGTCCCACTACCCCCTTCCCTCCGAGACTAAACCTGAAAGGATCCCTGGATCCGGTTACACCTGTATCGCTACGATAACCTGCCTTAAAGTATTGATAAAAGCTTTGAGAATCTATCTTTGTGTGGTGTCCATCTGTAGGGGGGTGATTGCTCATCTGTACGATCCTTGGGGAGGAACCTCGCCAGGAGGCCTCTCGACTTCGCTCGGCCAACCCTAAGATACCCCTTTCCAACAGAACTGGTTCACCTTATAGGCCCCTGTAACAGTGTACCATAGGTACCCATGGCATAGGTGTATCCAAGGCCTACCAGGGGCTGCAGCATGTATTTTGCCACCCCTGGCCTGGCCTTCATATTTGACACAACTGGCTGATCACTCAGCTGGGGTAAGTTGGTGTAATCACGTCTTACTTAGATATAGTATCCCTATATCTAACCTTAACTGGACACATGTTAACCTATAAGCCATTCCTATGGAAGGCCCCTGCAATCCTGGGGGCAGAGGGCGTGGTTTCATGTGAGATGGTGCTCTAGCATGAGCTGAGCCTGTCTGCAGCTGTCGGGAACAACTCCCTTAGCTGTTCCGCGATATTGCCATACCATATACTCTTAAGTGCATTATAATCCTCGCGGTTATATGCTAACTTTGGTTTGGCTTTATCAAAACATGTTGAGTAAGGTGTCATACGATTTGGAATACTTTCCCCTCGACAGTTCTGTCGACGGGGATAGCATTCCACCCTTCTAGAGGGACACGACATGTGCGTAGCCTTAACCCCGGTTAAAGTTAACCAGAGCCTCAGCATCACAAAATGGATGCTGCCACCACAGACACAAGTCTGACCTCCTGCTGCTGGAAGTCCTTCCAGCGAGGGAGGCTTGGACAAAGGGTTTCCTGCCTTGGGAGGTGCGAGCACCACCCCAGACAGGATTTTGTGTATTGGGTAGGACAGGGCTGAATAGATTGAGACATGCCCGGGGCGCACAAGGTGTCCCCGTGCATAATCCAGTCCAAACCGGTCCTGGGACTTTCCAGACCCAGGGCTGGTGAGGAGCTGGACAAAGGAAAGGGGGTGTAACCGCCCCCCTTCCTGGTCCCACCCAGAGGAGGCACCTAGCAGGTGATCCACCCCTCAGATTGGGAATAAGAGTGGGAGCAGTGCCATAGCACCTCAGATCATCCTGAATCAACTTGAAACTAAGAAGACGACTGGACTTCGACATTCTGCTGCACAGAAGACTGAAGAGTACCTCCCTTGTGGCCTAGGAGTGGCCACCCTGTGAACACAGGTACCAACCAGCAACTCGACATCTGCTTTGCCACCGCCTCCCGCCGGAGCCCGAGCCCAGAGCCTGACAAGACCCAGACTCCCAGATTTCTCACAGCCCGATCCACAGTCCCTACAAAGAAGGGACCCGTGGAGGCACCGAGAGACGTGGGACCGGACCTCTTGGAAGACACCCGAAAAGCTGACTGCGCAGCATCAGAGGCACCCTCTACATTGTGCTTTGGGGAATGAGAACCCCCACCAACGAGCAGCCCTTGCACCAAAGATCAGCCCCCCAGCATCTCCACGATCTGCGTGGGGCCCTTTTGCATTGTGCCACTCGACGGGCCATCCCGGCCATTAGCCACGTGGTCAGTGGCCATCTTGGCGATGAAAACAACAAACTACACTGCGGGTCTGGTTGCTCCAGACTTGCCCTCGCTCCTGTAAAAAGGAGCACCCGCTCTGACCTTGCTGGTCCGAGTGATAAGCCTTTTTCGATTCCTGCGTAGCTTGCATTAGCCAAGGCCTGTTTGCTCCAATCAAGTTGCCGACACCGCTGACAGCGAGAAGCCTGCGTAGGACAGATCGTGATTGACTCCTGGACATCCTCGACTCCTGGTGTCCATGTGGCTGCAGAGAAAAGCTACACCTCAACGCCTGTTTGCACCCGACATCGCCTGGTTCCAATCTGGTTCCACGGTAGTCACTGGCTAGTGACTTTGAACATTGTCCCCTCTGCTTTCAGGTCTTCAAGACATTAGATCCACCCTTGGATCCACCGGAACTCTTCACATCGAGCCGCCTGCAGCATCTTCAGCTCCAAGCACCATCGACCAGCGTGACGAAACCCGACACTACTTCGACCCTATGCACCCGCGTCCTGTGGGTAAGGTAACTCAGCAACGCTGGTGTTCCCACACTGGTACACACCTCTAGGGCCTGTGTCTTAAGTTTTAGCTTTCTTGGTCACTCGGAAGGTTCCTAACTAACTAACTTTATAACTTTTACGCACCATAGACATTGCATTGGTGAGTGCGTGCACTTTAAACACTGCACCCGAGTCCCGCGGGCCTTTCCCGACTTAGTCACTGCTAGTCCCGATCAGCTCAAGCGATTCCCAAGGCCCTAGGCCTGTTTCCTTTCCGATTGGCATCTCTTATACCACTTTCTTAGTATATGGTTTAGGTGGCCCCTAGGGCTCATCCATATTGTGCAACTTTTGTGTATGTTAAACTGTGTCTTGTTTAACGCTTGTGCTTCTGTGCTCATAAAGAGTTAAGGGGATATTTGTAGTTAATAAATATATATATATTTTCAATATATATCTGTGTGGTGTCCTTTCATTTGGTATTCAAGGGGGTTGTGTATGGTAATACAGCTGGCTTCACATGCCTTTCAGAGTTTAGCCTAAGACTGCTTTGTCCACGTTACCACTAGGATAACTGGTCTATAAGGTTGACTTACAACCGATCATCATAAGGGTTGCTTGGCATGATACAAGGTGATCACTAGAACTAGTGAGCATCATATATCAGGCCAACTTCTCACATTGGTGAGCAGCGGATTGGGATCTGAGCTTGCTGTTGTTTTACCATTACAATCTTTGAGATTATCATTTGAAAGATCATACAGGTACCTGATAGGTACATATAAAACAAGACTAGTATACTTAAGTTCTACTGAACTTAGTTGTTGTAGAGGATAGGGAGTAGCACACCCTGACTAGATAGGGGACACATACCTACTTTGCCTGTGACTGGGTCGGATTGCTGCTTGACTCCAAAAGCCGTTCTTCCTGTAACTGCGGATTTTCCAGTAACTGCTAGCGGAACCCGCTTTGCGAGTCCCGCGTCGCCCTGGGTCTTGGGCAGAAGCATTCTTGAACACCTGTGGCCGTGGACTGGGACAGAGGGCTGCGAGCGAAGGGGTGTGGACTCACTTTCCCAGGAGTCCAAGGGAAACCCCGCGCCCATAACACCTGGGCTGCTCTCCCTCATCGTCCCGCCTCCTGCCTCCTCGGATCGAGATAAAGTGCCCCGCTTGGTTCACGAACGCGGGACACATACCTACTTTGCCTGTGACTGGGTCGGATTGCTGCTTGACTCCAAAAGCCGTTCTTCCTGTAACTGCGGATTTTCCAGTAACTGCTAGCGGAACCCGCTTTGCGGGTCCCGCGTCGCCCTGGGTCTTGGGCAGAAGCATTCTTGAACACCTGTGGCCGTGGACTGGGACAAAGGGCTGCGAGCGAAGGGGTGTGGACTCACTTTCCCAGGAGTCCAAGGGAAACCCCGCGCCCGTAACACCTGGGCTGCTCTCCCTCATCGTCCCGCCTCCTGCCTCCTCGGATCGAGATAAAGTGCCCCGCTTGGTTCACGAACGCGGGACACATACCTACTTTGCCTGTGACTGGGTCGGATTGCTGCTTGACTCCAAAAGCCGTTCTTCCTGTAACTGCGGATTTTCCAGTAACTGCTAGCGGAACCCGCTTCGCGGGTCCCGCGTCGCCCTGGGTCTTGGGCAGAAGCATTCTTGAACACCTGTGGCCGTGGACTGGGACAGAGGGCTGCGAGCGAAGGGGTGTGGACTCACTTTCCCAGGAGTCCAAGGGAAACCCCGCGCCCGTAACACCTGGGCTGCTCTCCCTCATCGTCCCGCCTCCTGCCTCCTCGGATCGAGATAAAGTGCCCCGCTTGGTTCACGAACGCGGGACACATACCTACTTTGCCTGTGACTGGGTCGGATTGCTGCTTGACTCCAAAAGCCGTTCTTCCTGTAACTGCGGATTTTCCAGTAAATGCTAGCGGAACCCGCTTCGCGGGTCCCGCGACGCTCTGGGTCTGGGGCAGAAGCATTCTTGAACACCTGTGGCCGTGGACTGGGACAGAGGGCTGCGAGCGAAGGGGTGTGGACTCACTTTCCCAGGAGTCCAAGGGAAACCCCGCGCCCGTAACACCTGGGCTGCTCTCCCTCATCGTCCCACCTCCTGCCTCCTCGGATCGAGATAAAGTGCCCCGCTTGGTTCACGAACGCGGGACACATACCTACTTTGCCTGTGACTGGGTCGGATTGCTGCTTGACTCCAAAAGCCGTTCTTCCTGTAACTGCGGATTTTCCAGTAACTGCTAGCGGAACCCGCTTTGCGGGTCCCGCGTCGCCCTGGGTCTATAAGGTTGACTTACAACCGATCATCATAAGGGTTGCTTGGCATGATACAAGGTGATCACTAGAACTAGTGAGCATCATATATCAGGCCAACTTCTCACATTGGTGAGCAGCGGATTGGGATCTGAGCTTGCTGTTGTTTTACCATTACAATCTTTGAGATTATCATTTGAAAGATCATACAGGTACCTGATAGGTACATATAAAACAAGACTAGTATACTTAAGTTCTACTGAACTTAGTTGTTGTAGAGGATAGGGAGTAGCACACCCTGACTAGATAGGGGACACATACCTACTTTGCCTGTGACTGGGTCGGATTGCTGCTTGACTCCAAAAGCCGTTCTTCCTGTAACTGCGGATTTTCCAGTAACTGCTAGCGGAACCCGCTTTGCGAGTCCTGCGTCGCCCTGGGTCTTGGGCAGAAGCATTCTTGAACACCTGTGGCCATGGACTGGGACAGAGGGCTGCGAGCGAAGGGGTGTGGACTCACTTTCCCAGGAGTCCAAGGGAAACCCCGCGCCCATAACACCTGGGCTGCTCTCCCTCATCGTCCCGCCTCCTGCCTCCTCGGATCGAGATAAAGTGCCCCGCTTGGTTCACAAACGCGGGACACATACCTACTTTGCCTGTGACTGGGTCGGATTGCTGCTTGACTCCAAAAGCCGTTCTTCCTGTAACTGCGGATTTTCCAGTAACTGCTAGCGGAACCCGCTTTGCGGGTCCCGCGTCGCCCTGGGTCTTGGGCAGAAGCATTCTTGAACACCTGTGGCCGTGGACTGGGACAAAGGGCTGCGAGCAAAGGGGTGTGGACTCACTTTCCCAGGAGTCCAAGGGAAACCCCGCGCCCGTAACACCTGGGCTGCTCTCCCTCATCGTCCCGCCTCCTGCCTCCTCGGATCGAGATAAAGTGCCCCGCTTGGTTCACGAACGCGGGACACATACCTACTTTGCCTGTGACTGGGTCGGATTGCTGCTTGACTCCAAAAGCCGTTCTTCCTGTAACTGCGGATTTTCCAGTAACTGCTAGCGGAACCCGCTTCGCGGGTCCCGCGTCGCCCTGGGTCTTGGGCAGAAGCATTCTTGAACACCTGTGGCCGTGGACTGGGACAGAGGGCTGCGAGCGAAGGGGTGTGGACTCACTTTCCCAGGAGTCCAAGGGAAACCCCGCGCCCGTAACACCTGGGCTGCTCTCCCTCATCGTCCCGCCTCCTGCCTCCTCGGATCGAGATAAAGTGCCCCGCTTGGTTCACGAACGCGGGACACATACCTACTTTGCCTGTGACTGGGTCGGATTGCTGCTTGACTCCAAAAGCCGTTCTTCCTGTAACTGCGGATTTTCCAGTAACTGCTAGCGGAACCCGCTTCGCGGGTCCCGCGTCGCCCTGGGTCTTGGGCAGAAGCATTCTTGAACACCTGTGGCCGTGGACTGGGACAGAGGGCTGCAAGCGAAGGGGTGTGGACTCACTTTCCCAGGAGTCCAAGGGAAACCCCGCGCCCGTAACACCTGGGCTGCTCTCCCTCATCGTCCCGCCTCCTGCCTCGTCGGATCGAGATAAAGTGCCCCGCTTGGTTCACGAACGCGGGACACATACCTACTTTGCCTGTGACTGGGTCGGATTGCTGCTTGACTCCAAAAGCCGTTCTTCCTGTAACTGCGGATTTTCCAGTAACTGCTAGCGGAACCCGCTTTGCGGGTCCCGCGTCGCCCTGGGTCTTGGGCAGAAGCATTCTTGAACACCTGTGGCCGTGGACTGGGACAGAGGGCTGCGAGCGAAGGGGTGTGGACTCACTTTCCCAGGAGTCCAAGGGAAACCCCGCGCCCGTAACACCTGGGCTGCTCTCCCTCATAGTCCCGCCTCCTCATCTAACTGGAGGAACAGCCCTATAAGAATTGTAGCGTCCTGCTGCGCGGGAGCGCGCGGGAGCGCGCGGGAGCGCCCGGGGCTAAGCCCGGGCAAAGGGCGGGCCCTCTGTGGCCCTCCGTGGCCTGCAGTGCCTGGCCTGGGCATACCTCTATTTTTCTTTGTATCCTAGCTCCTATATTTTTTTATTATTGTCTATTGACTCTATGCTTGAGGCCAACCGGCCAATCACTTGTTTGGTTTTCCACTTTCTGTGTAGCTAGATTTTCTCGTTTTTGTGCCTATTGTCAGTTTGGGGTCCTTTGCTAGTATTGTCTTATTACCCTTAGCTGCTTTTTGTCTTATCAGAGATGTCTACTCGTAAAACCAGGAGCCAGAGAGCTGGTAACGATAAAACTAAAAAAGTTATTGGCACCTTAGATAATTTTATTTCTCGTACGAATTCTCTGATAGACCAGGGTATTTCTCTAATGGAAAGGAGGGTTTCGCTTGATCTTGCTCAAGCGAAAAGGTCATCACTCGACAACATAGCATTGATACATTCCCCGCCCCAAGGCCGAAACAACCTTGCTCTTCCTGCTGGGAAACCGATTGAAGATATTACCCCTGCCATCTGCCCACCATCATTACCCACCGATGCCCCCGTTATGAGTATATTACCTTCCAATATCCCCCAGCTATCTGTGACAGTGTCTCACGGTGATATTGATTCCCCTCAGGTGGGTGGGTCTGACACTAATATGTCAGCTCCAAATGTCCTGAATTTATTAAACCCTCCAACTGATAACCCCGTCATAATTCCACAAGGGGCTATGGGTTCTAACTCTGGGGGGGATAATCTGGGTGTGACGATGGTAGGTGATGGGACCTTTCAGGCTTCCATTAATCAACCTGAGTCTGACTTACTAGACTCCACTCCTCATTTATTATCTCTAGGGGTTCCGGATGATATATCACATGATAGCAGCCTGGCCAGTATTTTGGATATTAGTGGAAGTAGTGTCTCATCAACCATTTCAGGGGAAGGGCTTGATTCTTTAATGAATTCTATGTCTACCTTGATTGAATCATTGCTCTTGCCTCTGGAGACTAGGCTCGCTAACATAGAACATCAACTTGTTACCATCCTTGCGTTGCAAGACCCTAAGTCGATTCTTCCTGGTCCCTGCACTTCGGTGGTTTCACCGCCTGTTGCTAATACTGTGCCCGGCAATAAAAACCCATCCACGGGGAGTATTCTGGCACCCACAACCAGCTCATCAAACACTTCTCAGCCGGTAAACAACACACAGAACAACAATAAACCCTCCACCTCTATATGCCCAAGCGCAGCGATTAGAAAGGTACCTAGCATTCCAGCTCCTGCTATTCCCCAGACACAGCCCAGAAAAACCACCACACGACGTAACATCAATCTACCACCTGATGCATGTCCGTTTGTGGTCGTTTTGACGGGCATTCCTGAGTTGCCCACGTCCACCTCTGAGCCTTTCTGGGCGATCAAAAACAAAATATGCCACTGGCTTGACAAAAACTACCCTCCACCCCCTGGTCTAAATAAGAACATACTCATGGTAGAACGGGCCCCTTGGGTAGGTGGGAAGAAGAAAAGTATAAAGGGTGATTGTGTCGTTATCACGTTTGAGGACCCACGATTAGTAGAATTTATTTGTTCTTTTCCTCCATGTGATAACAAATCGGTGGTATCAGCCAAACCCCTGTCTTTTTTCTATGCGCAAGAGGGTCATGAGGATGTCAGATGGAGTTGGTTGAGGCCGGCTAAAAAAGGTCTGGGGAGAGGTAGTAATGGGAATGCTATATCTACCTATCAGAACCCCCAACAATGGGGAATGGCTGCGGAGGAAGGTTGGAACTTAGTCCATAGGAGGAAGGGGCATCAGTGAAAGGGTGATTCTCAGTTTAATGGAGAAGGGTGGGGCCCACCACTCAATTATCCTTTATTCCCTTGCTACAATCGTTTTAGTGGGCTGGAAGAGGTGGACTGACCATCACCTCAGTCCCCTGAAGCTGTCAATGGAAGTGGGGTACTTACTCCCCTAGATAGTGGCACTATACCTAATGCTAGGGAGGAACTATCCATCCAGGATAGTATTATTCTAGACCCACTGGCAGGGGATATTGATATTTTGGCACCCTTGGAAAAACCCTCATTGTCCCCTTCCCTGGTTAAAATCCTGTCTTGGAACATAGCGGGCTTAAAGAAAAATCTGTCTAATCCTGCATGGAACAAATTCCTAGAAGACTACCATATCTGCATGTTCCAGGAAACTTGGTGTGTCGAGCCAGAACATAAGCATGGTTATTCTACATTCTTTGTCCCTGCAACTCAACAAGGGAAGGGGCGCCCATCAGGAGGCCTACTTATCTGGATTAGGATAGATCTGAACTGTGAGGTTAATGTTAAACATATCCCCACCAACGACATACTCCACATAACTGTTAAAAGGCAGTCTGCCAGAAATGTTTTGGAACTCTTCTGCATTTATGCCAGGGGGCTCCCAGGGGGCCAATCTTCACCCATATTAGAGCTGTTAGACAACAGGCTTTCAGCCCTCCCCCCTAAATCCTCAGTACTGGTGGGAGGTGATTTTAATTGCACATTTGAGCCCCTCGATGAGGAGGATTCCCTGGGTTTTCATAATAAACCAGGGAACCAGCTCATTCCATCTTTATCACTGGCCCCAATTAAGAAGTGGTCTGCCCGAGCCATCCAGTTAAATGCCCTGGTGTCTGCCCATGACCTATAGGCCCTAAACGGCCGCACTACATCAGACCGTATGGGCGCAATGACTTTTAATCGAATAGGCTGCCCGTCACGGATTGATTACATCCTTTTAGATGTTTGGTCATGGGCTAAGCTTGTTGATATGGAGGTCATTCAGAGGATCAACAGTGACCACAATCCGCTCTGTATGGGCATGTTTTGGGTGATAATACTTGTAAAGATGTCTCAAATGAGCTGATCACCAAAGAATTAGTTCCATCTAACTGTAATCGCAGGATTAAATGGAATGTGGTCAGGTGTAATGAAGGGACACTCGAGAACATCAGAGTTCTAGTTTTGGCTGCTTCAAGCGCCTTGGCATCAGTGCACCAAACTCCCCCCGAGCCTTGGGGGTCCACGCTAGCAGTTAAGTACAAAGACCTAATAGGGGAGATTAGTATGTTTTTTTCGAAAAAAAACAAGGGATGCCCATTGATCAAACACACCCAAATGAAGGGGAACCCTTGGTATACTGCCTCCTGTAGGGAAAAAAGAAAAGCCATATGCCTGGCTATAAAAAACAAGGATGCACCAGCAGCCATATCAGCAAGACAAGATTACCGCACTAGTATTGCGAAAGCCAAAAAAGATTGGGAAGAGGAACATTGGCAAGTATTAAAGGAAGCGGCCCATGGGAAAAACGCCACTGTATTCTGGAAACTGATAAATATTCTTGATAGACGTGGTGCTGAGCCCATTCCTAACCACATAACTGAGTGCCAATGGCATGCCCACTTTTCTAAATTATATGGTGTAGGCACCTCGGAAGTTGCGTTAGCACTCCCAAAAATTGATACTGGCTGTCTGGCTCAACCAAATGGTGGCTTTACAGATGCATTGTTCACGCCTCGCGAGGTCCAGGAAGCCATCCACAAAATAACACCGGGTAAGGCACCTGGCCCGGATGGAATACCGGGTGATTTACTGCTGCATAATCCAATGGTTTGGGCTGAACTTATTGTAAATATTATGAATCTTATTCAGCTGGGTCACCTAGTACCTGACTCATGGAAAGGTGCCGAAGTTGTCACCATTTTTAAAAAGGGCGAGAGAGAGGACCCTGCCAACTACAGACCAATTAGTTTAATTGATGTTATTCAAAAAGTAGTTGGTAGGGTAATTTTAAATAGGTTTGAGGGCTGGCTTATGGAAGAAAACATCCTGTCCCATTTTCAGGCAGGATTTAGAAGTAATGTAGGAGCAATCGACCAAGTTTTTAGATTCTGTGCAGTTTTTTGGAAAACAGTGTCAATAGCCAGAGGGAGTCTTTACCTGGCTTTTATAGACTTAAAAACTGCATTTGATGTAATACCCCGTGTCAAATTATGGAATGTCCTATTGGATATGGGCTTCCCATCCTATTTGTTAAATCTTATTATCAAACTTCATGAGGGTACCTATGCTAGGATACGTTGGGGGACGCAGGGGCAACTCACTAAGAGTATCCCTGTTAACAGAGGGGTGCGGCAAGGGTGCGTGATGGCTCCTACTTTGTTCTCCCTCTTTATAAATGGGGTGGTGAAACATCTGCAAGAGTTACCAGCAGATGCCCCCATTATAGCTGGGGAGAAAACACCATCGCTCCTCTTTGCTGATGACACCCTTCTGTTATCAAAAACTCCCACAGGTCTCCAAACTCTCCTTGACCAGTTTAGTGTTTTTTGTCAGGAACGGGGACTCACAATAAACACAACTAAAACTAAATTAATGGTTATGACCGCCAAGAGGAAATACAGGAATATTCACCTGACTTTGAATGGATCTCCCCTCGAGGTGGTCGAAGAGTTTGATTACCTCGGTGTTAGGATTAATAATAGTATGAAGTGGGAACCCCATATAAACAAAATGATTTTAAACCTCAAAAGAGTTTCCGGCACTATTTTAAAAAAACAGCGTCTCTCTGTGAGCAGGCCAGTTGCTCCTGCTTTGTCAGTTTATGAGGGTAAAGCAATAGCCTCAGCTGTTTATGGCTCAGAATTATGGGGCATTGAGAACACCAACGATCATGTCCTAACTGAGAATAAGTTTATGAGGGACCTGGTTTCACTACCAACCTCCACCCCACTCAAACCCTTATTTGCATATCTGGGTAGGAGGTCCATTCGGGACATTCTCCAGCTTCGTCCCCTCCTATATTGGGTTCGTTTGAGGAGGACCCCCGAATTAGCTAATTATGCTTTAGTGTTAGATGAAATGCTAAAACTAAACACTTCAGGCAAAATCAGGTGGCTAAATGTCTTAAAACAACTTGTAGCTAGTGTGGGTTTAAGTGACGCATGGGCCTCTCAATCTCCCCCACCAAAACAACTGGTGAAAAAACTATACTGGGACTGGATTGAGGCCAATGCCTTACAGAACCCAAATTGGGGACACTTAACTGAGATCTTTTTGACCCACAAGTGTAATATAAAGCTAGAATTGTTTTTGGATTTTATTCAGATTCCTCGGGACAGGACACTTTATCTGAAATTTAGATATGGAACATTGCCCCTTAAAATTTTCACATCTAGATGGAATAGAAGGAGGGAAGAGGATATAAAGTGTCCAGGTTGTACAAATCCTGAAGAATCATTAGGCCACTTATTTTTTGCCTGCAAAGCGTACATCCTACCTAGGAACAAATGGTTAAAACCTGTATTAAAGAACCTTGGAGTTAGGGACTATAAATCAGCTTTGCGTATCCTTACCTCCAACACCTCTTCCATAGTTACTATTTGTGGGGTTGCAAAGTTTTTATCATGTGCCTGGATCATTAGGACAAAATTGTTGGAAAATGTCTTTTCAGTCAATATCCCCACATGACTTTTATATGTATTCCTGTAAATGATGAATTGGTTTTATATTTATGTGTGTATTATATGTTTGTACTTTTTATGATACATGTGTCGAATAAAAGTATAATGACTGACAGATAGGTTTAGTAGGTAAACACCAGTGTAGGTAGATTGCAACACATCCACCCACACTAGAGCAATGTCTGGGGCAGAGGGTTCCACTGGGAATGTCTCTGCTGAGAGTGACCCTCCAAAGGCACCATCCGGATTTGCTATATTTTCCTTTAAGGAACTAAGACAGCTTTGTGTCTTAAGGGGTCTGAAGACAGGGCCATCCCCTACTACAGACCACCTTAGAGAGCTCCTAGACCAGTCTGAGGCTCTAAAGACCTCTAAAGCAGACCCCACAGGGAATGCTGAAGGAGGCTCTCCCACTGAAGATGACAGTACTGATGCCCCTGTCCCCATAGTCCAGGTAGATGAGGGTGACCAAGTCACTGGAGCTCCTCAGGTAGGTGAGGAGGAGGAAGAAGTAGAGGAGACAGAAGGGGGGAGCAGTGATTCTGATGATGGCAGAAATAGTCAGGTGCTAGTCAGCAGGCTTAACCAGGCTAACCTAAGTGTATTTGGGACTGAAGCAAGGATGACCTTGCCCAGGCACCCAGGTAGACTTAACCAGGAGCATAGGAGGAGGAGGAATCACTCAGGTGACTCCAATACCTCCCAGGCTTCTAGAGGTTCTCATGGTCACTCCAGAAGGGAGATGACTAGCCCTCAGAGAAGGGAACATGAGGCCAAAATGAGAGAGGCTGAATTTAGGATCCAGAGACAAGAATTAGAAGTTGCCCTGGCCCAAGAGAAACTTGCTAGAGCAAGACAGCCTAGAGAGAGTGGGGTAATAGAACCCACTGGCGGCAGCATTATCCACAAGGATAAAGACAGGTCTTTTGATACAAGAAACCTGAGTAAGATTGTGCCCCCCTACAAAGCTGGGGATGATATCCAGAAGTGGATGACTGTACTTGAGAGAGCCTGCAAAGTACAGCAGATCCCTCAGGAGCAGTGGGCAGCAATCTTGTGGCTCTCCTTTGAAGGTAGAGGCCGAGACAGACTCGTCACAGTTAGTGATGGGGATTCTAGAAACTTCCTGGTCCTGAAGAGTGCTCTGATTGATGGGTTAGGCTTAACCACTGAACAGTACAGGTTAATGTTCAGAGATACCCAGAAGACACAGACTCAGGACTGGTCTGAATTTGTTGAGTGTGCCACTAAGGCTCTGGAGGGATGGTTGCTGGGAAACAAGGTTACAGACTATGAAGGATTGTATAATTTGCTGATGAGAGAACAAATTTTAAATAATTGTCAGAACCAGCAGTTGCATCAACATTTGGTTGACTCAGATTTGACCTCTCCCCAAGAATTGGGAAAGAGGGCAGATAAATGGGTTAGAACCAGAGTTAAGCAAAAGAACCAGAACCAGAACCAGGGTGGTGACCAGAAGAAAACAGACCAGAAGGGTGGGGAGCAGAGCACTAAAGACCAGAAGTCTTCAACAGGGCCCCAAACTAATGCAGAAGGTGGGTCCCAAACTTCCAAGAAGAAGAAGAAAGAAGGTCAAAGGAAACCCTGGTGTAGTACTTGTAAAAACACCTCTCACTGGACAAGTGAGTGTAAAAAGGGTGGAGCCCCCAGCACTGCAGCCCCTAAGGCACCTGCACCCACTAGTACAGCTAGCAGTGCTGGTCCACAAACCAAGGGGGTAGTGGGTATCACCTTGGTAACTGAAGGAGATTCTGACCTAGTCAGAACCCTTACACGGGCTGTTCTGATTTGTGAGGGGGACATAGATTTGGCCCCTGCCATAAGTCCCAGTAATCTGGGCAAATACAGACAGACACCTTTGATTAATAACAAAGTGGCTCAAGCTTACAGGGACACATGTGCCAGTGTCACTATGGTGACACCTAACTTTGTGGACCCTGGACAATACATGCCAGGTGATAATTACCTGGTGACCAATGCCAGCAATGTCACCACTACCCATAGTGTGGCAATTGTTAACTTTTGCTGGGGAGGGGTAACTGGCCTAAAAAGAGTTGTGGTTAGTGCTGATCTCCCAGTTGAATGTTTGTTGGGCAATGACCTGGAGAGCTCTCTATGGTCAGAAGTTGAGTACAGGACTCATGCAGAGATGTTAGGGATATCATCACATGTCCTTGCTGTGACCAGGTCACAGGCCAAAAAGTGCCTCTCTGAACCTCAGGTCTTGGATCCTGGAACAATGGACCAAGCACCTTCCAAGAAGAAGAACAGGAGGGTTAAGGCTGTGCCTTCCCAACTGCCTACAAGTGAGGATCAAGCTTCACAGGAAGCTGGTCTTGAGACCCCTGAAGGAACTGTCTCTGAAGAACTTGAACCTGACCAGGTTGAGTTTCTGGGGACAGGGGGACCTTCTAGGGCAGACTTGGGGCAGGCTCAGTTAACCTGTCCTTCTCTTGAACCCCTCAGACAGCAGGCTGTTGCTGAGGCTGTTGGGAATGCTCAAGGTGCCCATAAAGTTTATTGGGATGATGGACTCCTTCATACAGAGGGTAGAGACCCCAAGCCTGGTGCAACCAGGAGGTTGGTTATACCTCTGCAATTTAGGGGTTTCCTTCTCACCTTGGCCCATGATATTCCTTTAGCAGGACACCTAGGCCAGAATAAGACTTGGGACAGGCTTGTCCCTCACTTTCACTGGCCTCACATGTTTGAAGAGACCAAGGAGTTTTGTCGCTCCTGTGAAACCTGCCAAGCCAGTGGTAAAGCAGGTAGCACCACAAAGGCCCCCCTGATACCACTACCTGTGGTGGGGGTTCCCTTTGAAAGAGTGGGGATTGATATTGTAGGTCCAATGGATCCCCCTACAGCATCTGGGCACAGATTCATACTGGTGGTGGTGGACCATGCCACCAGGTACCCAGAGGCAATTCCACTTAGGACCACAACAGCTCCTGTTGTGGCCAGGGCCTTACTTGGAGTTTTCTCCAGAGTGGGGTTTCCTAAGGAGGTAATATCTGACAGAGATGCCAACTTCATGTCAGGATATTTGACAGCTATGTGGAAGGAATGTGGTGTCAATTACAAGTTCACCACTCCTTATCATCCACAATGTAATGGGCTTGTTGAAAGGTTTAACAAGACCCTAAAGGGTATGATCAAAGGATTACCTGAAAAGCTCAGGCGCAGATGGGACATCCTTCTACCCTGCCTTTTGTTTGCATACAGAGAGGTCCCTCAAAAGGGGGTTGGCTTCAGCCCCTTTGAATTGTTGTTTGGGCACCCTGTAAGAGGACCCCTATGTCTAGTGAAGGAAGGATGGGAGTTACCTCTCAAAAAGCCTAAACAGGACATAGTGGACTATGCACTTGGTCTCCGCTCCAGGATGGCTGAGTACATGGAAAAGGCATCCAAAAACCTTGAGGCCAG
Organism: Lissotriton helveticus; assembly: GCF_964261635.1. Lineage (NCBI taxonomy): Eukaryota > Metazoa > Chordata > Amphibia > Caudata > Salamandridae > Lissotriton > Lissotriton helveticus. Next base: position 958,810 of record NW_027611723.1, on the reverse strand, counting down.
TCAAGAATTACAGAAGGCTTGGCATGACCAAAAGGCTGTTTTGGTTGAGTTTCAGCCAGGACAGAAGGTATGGGTGTTGGAGCCAGTGGCCCCAGCAGCACTCCAAGACAAATGTCTGGACCCCATACAATTCTGGAGAAGAAGGGAGAGGTTACCTACTTGGTGGACCTAGGAACTCCCAGGAGCCCACACAGGGTGCTCCATGTCAACAGACTAAAGGCATATATCAACAGGGAAGACATGGGCTTGCTCATGGCTACAGATGAGGGACAGGAGGAAGAGAGTGACCCTCTCCCAGACCTGCTCACTCAGAACCCTGAGGATGGCTCAGTTGATGGTGTGGCCTTTGATGGCAGCCTCACTGAACATCAGCAAAATGACTGTAGACAAGTTCTGCAGGCATACAGGCATATGTTCTCATTGACACCCAGGCAGACTAACTGGTGTACCCATGTGGTGGACACTGGTGACAGTCTTCATGTAAAGAGCAAGATTTACAGGCAACCTGATCATGTCAGGGACTGTATAAAGACTGAGGTGCAAAAGATGCTGGAATTCGGTGTAAATATAAATATAAATATATGTGTCATTGAGCCTTCAGAGATCCCCTGGGCTAGCCCAGTGGTTCTGGCCCCCAAACCTCACACCAAAGATGGCAAGAGAGAGATGAGGTTCTGTGGGGATTACAGAGGACTCAATGCTGTCACCAGGACAGATGCACACCCTATTCCAAGGGCAGATGAGCTCATTGACAAGTTGGCTTCTGCCAAATATTTGAGCACATTTGACTTGACAGCTGGCTACTGGCAAATCAGGTTAGCTGAGGAGTCTAAAGCCAAAACTGCATTTTCTACCCCTAGTGGGCATTATCAATTTGTGGTAATGCCCTTTGGTTTGAAAAATGCACCTGCCACCTTCCAAAGGTTGGTGAATCAAGTCCTTACTGGGTTGGATGACTTTTGCGCAGCATATCTGGATGATATTGCTGTCTTTAGCTCCACCTGGGAGGATCACCTGGTCCACCTGAAGGAAGTGCTTGAGGCTCTGCAAAAGGCAGGCCTCACTATCAAGGCAACAAAGTGCCAGATAGGGCAGAGCAAGGTTGTATACCTGGGCCACCTTGTAGGTGGAGGCCAAGTTCAACCCCTGGAGAGTACGATCCAGACCATCAAGGACTGGTCCCCTCCAATCACCCAGACTCAGGTCAGAGCTTTCTTGGGCCTGACTGGGTACTACAGGAAGTTTGTTAAGAACTATGGGTCCATTGTGACTCCTCTTAATGACCTGACATCCAAGAAGATGCCCAAAAAGGTTCAGTGGACAGTAAACTGTCAAAAGGCATTTGATGACCTGAAGAAGGCCATGTGCTCTGCACCTATCCTGAAGAGTCCTGACTACTCAAGAGAGTTCATTGTCCAAACAGATGCTTCTGAGTTGGGAGTGGGAGCAGTGCTTTCACAGCTTAATGTAGATGGCCAGGACCAGCCCATTGCTTTTATTAGCAGAAGGCTGACCCCCACAGAAAAACGTTGGTCAGTTATTGAGAGGGAGGCCTTTGCTGTGGTGTGGGCCCTGAAGAAGTTGAGACCATACTTGTTTGGCACTCACTTCAAGATTCAGACCGACCATAAGCCCCTCTTATGGCTTAATCAGATGAAGGGTGAAAACCCCAAACTACTCAGGTGGTCCATTTCCCTACAGGGGATGGACTTTACAGTGGAGCACCGCCCAGGGACTGACCATGGCAACGCAGATGGTCTCTCCAGGTACTTCCACTTAGAACATGAAGACACAACTGGTCAAGGTTAGTCTAATGTCCCTGCGTTTGGGGGGGGGGTTGTGTAGGAGAGTAGGGTCTGCTATCCTATGGTCACCCCAAATTTTTGCTTTTTGCTTCACTGGTTTATGACTTAATGTGGCTGTGGGCCTGCTAATCAGACCCACAGCCTGCTGTTCTCTCTCTAAATTACTGCCAATGCACTCTAAGTGCATTACGAATTGGAACTGGTTCACCTTGTTGGCCCCTGTAACAGTGTGCCCTAGGTAACCAGGGCATAGGTGCATCCAAGGCCTACCAGGGGCTGCAGCATGTATTGTGCCACCCCTGGCCTGGCCTCCATATTTGACACAACTGGCTGATCACTCAGCTGGGGTAAGTTGGTGTAATCACCTCTTACTTAGATATAGTATCCCTATATCTAACCTTAAACTGAACACATATGTTGCTATCAGCCACTCCTATGGAAGGCCTCATCAATCCTGGAGGCAGAGTGCTTAGAAATATGTGAGATGGTGCTCTAGCATGAGCTGAGCCTGTCTGCAGCTGTCGGGAACCACTCCCTTAGCTGTTCCGGGATATTGCCATACCATATACTCTTAAGTGCATTATAATCCTCGCGGTTATATGCTATCTTTGGTTTGGCTTTATCAAAACATGTCGAGTAAGGTGTCATACGATTTGGAATACTATCCCCTCGACAGTTCTGTCGACGGGGATAGCATTCCACCCTTCTAGAGGGACACGACATGTGTGTAGCCTTAACCCCGGTTAAAGTTAACCAGAGCCTCAGCATCACAAAATGGATGCTGCCACCACAGACACAAGTCTGACCTCCTGCTGCTGGGAGTCCTTCCAGCGAGGAAGGCTTGGACAAAGGGTTTCCTGCCTTGAGAGGTGCGAGCACCACCCCAGACAGGGTTTTGTGTATTGGGTAGGACAGGGCTGAATAGATTGAGACATGCCCGGGGCACACAAGGTGTCCCTGTGCATAAGCCAGTCCAAACCGGTCCTGGGACTTTCCAGACCCAGGCCTGGCGAGGAGCTGGACAAAGGAAAGGGGGTGTTGTGAGAAGTTGGCCTGATATATGATGCTCAATAGTTCTAGTGATCACCTTGTATCATGCCAAGCAACCCTTATGATGATCGGTTGTAAGTCAACCTTATAGACCAGTTATCCTAGTGGACAAAGGAAAGGGGGTGTAACCGCCCCCCTTCCTGGTCCCACCCAGATGAGGTACCTAGTAGGTGATCCACCTCCCAGATTGGGAATAAGAGTGGGAGCAGTGCCATTGCACAGCAGATCATCCTGAATCAACTTGAAACTAAGAAGACGACTGGACTTCGACATTCTGCTGCACAGAAGACTGAAGAGAATCTCCCTTGTGGCCTAGGAGTGGCCACCCTGTGAATACAGGTACCAACCAGCGAATCAACGTCTGCTTTGCCGCCGCCGCCTCCCACCTGAGCCCGAGCCCAGAGCCTGACAAGACCCAGACTCCCAGACTTTACACAGCCCGATCCACAGTCCCTGCAAAGAAGGGACCCGTGGAGGCACCGAGAGACGTGGGACCGGACATCTTGGAAGACACCCGAAGAGCTGACTGCGCAGCATCAGAGGCATCCTCGATGTTGTGCTTTGGGGACTGAGAACCCCCACCACCGAGCAGCCCTTGCACCGAAGATCAGCCCCCCAGAATCTCCACGATCTGCGTGGGGCCCTTTTGCATTGTGCCGCTTGATGCGCCATCCCGGCCACTAGCCACGTGGTCAGCGGCCATCTTGGCGACGCAACCGACGAACTACACTGCGGGTCTGGTTGCTCCAGACTTGCCCTCGCTCCTGTAAAAAGAAGCACCCGCTCTGACCTTGCTGGTCCGAGTAAGAAGCCTTTTTCAACTCCTGCGTGGCTTGCATTAGCCAAGACCTGTTTGCTCCGATCAAGTTGCCGACACCGCCAACAGCAAGAAGCCTGCGTGTGACAGCTCGTGACTGACTCCTGGACGTCCTCGACCCCCGGTGTCCACGTGGCTGCAGAGAGAAGCTACACCTCAACGCCTGTTTGCACCCGACATCGCCTGGTTCCAATCTGGTTCCATGGTAGTCACTGGCTAGTGACTTTGAACATTGTCCCCTCTGCTTTCAGGTCTTCACATCTTCAGATCCACCCTTGGATCCACCGGAACTCTTCACATCGAGCCGCCTGCAGCATCTCCAGCTCCAAGCACCATCGACCAGCGTGACGAAACCCGACACTACTTCGACCCTGTGCACCCGCTTCCTGTGGGTGAGGTAAATCAGCAACGCCGATGTTCCTACACTGGTACACACCTCTAGGGCCTGTGTCTCAAGTTTCAGCTTTCTAGGTCACTCGGAAGGTTCCGAACTAACTAACTTTGTACTTTTTACGCACCATAGACTTTGTATTGGTGTATTCACTTTAAACACTGCACCCGAGTCCCGCGGGCCTTTCCCGACTTAGTCACTGCCAGTCCCGATCAGCTCCAGCGATTCCCAAGGCCCTAGGCCTGTTTCCTTTCAGATTGGTATCTCTTATACCACTTTCTTAGTATATGGTTTAGGTGGCACCTAGGGCTCATCCATATTGTGCAACTTTTGTGTATTTTAAACTGTCTTGTGTTTAACGCTTGTGCTTCTGTGCTCATAAAGAGTCCAGGGGATATTTGTAGTTAATAAATCTATATATATTTTCAATATACATCTGTGTGGTGTCCTTTCATTTGGTATTCAAGGGGGTTGTGTATGGTAATACAGCTGGCTTCACATGCCTTTCAGAGTTTAGCCTAAGACTGCTTTGTCCACGTTACCACTAGGATAACTGGTCTATAAGGTTGACTTACAACCGATCATCATAAGGGTTGCTTGGCATGATACAAGGTGATCACTAGAACTATTGAGCATCATATATCAGGCCAACTTCTCACAACACCCCCTTTCCTTTGTCCAGCTCCTCGCCAGGCCTGGGTCTGGAAAGTCCCAGGACCGGTTTGGACTGGCTTATGCACAGGGACACCTTGTGTGCCCCGGGCATGTCTCAATCTATTCAGCCCTGTCCTACCCAATACACAAAATCCTGTCTGGGGTGGTGCTCGCACCTCCCAAGGCAGAAAACCCTTTGTCCAAGCCTCCCTCGCTGGAAGGACTCCCAGCAGCAGGAGGTCAGACTTGTGTCTGTGGTGGCAGCATCCATTTTGTGATGCTGAGGCTCTGGTTAACTTTAACCGGGGTTAAGGCTACGCATATGTCGTGTCCCTCTAGAAGGGTGGAAAGCTATCCCCGTCGACAAAACTGTCGAGGGGATAGTATTCCAAATCGTATGACACCTTACTCGACATATTTTGATAAAGCCAAACCAAAGTTAGCAAATAACCGCGAGGATTATAATGCACTTAGGAGTATATGGTATGGCAATATCCCGCAACAGCTAAGAGAGTGGTTCCCGACAGCTGCAGACAGGCTCAGCTCATGCGAGAGCACCATCTCACATATTTCCAAGCACTCTGCCTCCAGGATTGATGAGGCCTTCCATAGGAGTGGCTGATAGGAACATATGTGTCCAGTTTAGGTTAGGTATAGATATACTACACCTAAGCAAGAGGGGATTACACCAACTTGCCCCAGCTGAGTGATCAGCCAGTTGTGTCAAATATGGAGGCCCGGCCAGGGGTGGAACAATACATGCTGCAGCCCCTGGTAGGCCTTGGAAACACCTATGCCCTGGGTACCTAGGGTTACAGGGGCCAATAAGGTGAACCAGTTCCAATTGTGTATGCACCTAAGGTACATGGAGTCCATTTTAAGGAGAGAGCAATTAGCCTGGGGCCCTGAATAGCAGGATCCCAGGCCAACTATGTCAAAAACCAGCTAAACACCAGGCAAAAAGTTTGGGGGTAACCATAGTCAGGTATCCACCTTCCTACATAACCCCCCCCCCCCAAACGAAAGGAGATAAGGCTATCCTTGTCCAGGTAAGCCTATATTGCCTAAGTGGCCATATAAGGAAGTACCAGCTCTGGCTTGGTTACCCCCTGTCTCATGGTCCACTAAGCAATCGCTCACCCTAAGGGTATCTGAGGGTCTCCACCATAGGGAATCTCTACCTGTAGTGTGTCTTTGCAAAGTCAAAGGCTGGTGTTGAGATGGAGTACTGAAGTGAGACTCCTCTGTAGGACTCAGCTTCCTCCAATCACTCTCTACCATGTGTGCCTTTCTTTCTTTGACTGAGTTGCACTGTGCCCTCATGGTCAACCTCTGGCTACCTAAAGCTGGAGGCTGGGTCCCTCTTGTTGGCTTACTAGAGGGACAGTTCAGGTTTGGGCCCTTAGGGTCCCAGGTTTGGCTGTGCCCAACAGAATCCATCTGTGGGAGGTCCCTAACTACTTTTAAGGGGGCTCCCTCGGGAGTTTTTAATGTTTTCACCTCACTAGGGCTACTATTTTCGGTGCCCCTAATCTGTTGATGGGGGTGCTTTATTTGACAGGGGGCCCTTTGGGGCTCACTGTCCTTCTTGTCCTCTGCAGCCCTGGGCTGACTAAGGCAAGGTAGAGAGGGGCAGGTTACCTGCTCCAGACTGGGTCCCACCTGAGAAGGGTCCACTGCCATCAGAGGCTCTGTCAGGCCAGGCCTAACAACCTCTGGGACAGTTCCTTCATCAGGGGTAAGATCAGTTCCCTGAGGAGGCTGATCCTTTCCTAATGTCTGGTGAGGGGGAGATTTCTCTTCCTCCTCCATGCTCTCAGTTTGGGTGGAGTGATCCATCATTTCAGGCTTCACTACCCATGTATCAGTTTGAGTTTGGGCTGTGGCCATCACAGCCCCACCAACCTTTTCAGGAGGAGACTCAGTTTGGGTATGAGCTGTTATCATAACAGCTCTGCTAATCTTTTCAGGAGGGAAGTTAGCTAAAGATGGGGCTGAGGTTTGCTCAGCCCTCCCAACCTTTTCAGGAAGGACATCTTGGATTGGGGCTGTAGCCATTACAGCCCCACTAACCTTTCCATGGAGATTTACCATTTTAGAATGGGTTTGTTGTTCAACCTCAGCCCAGGCTGAGATTTCCAAATCATTACCAAGTAGGCAATCTACAGGCAAGTTTGCTGACACTGCCACTCTCTTGGGGCCAGTGACACCTCCCCAGCTAAGATTGACTACTGCCATGGGATGTTTGGTTTCTGTTCCATCAATGTTTGTCACCTGATATGTGGCATCAGGTAAAAGTTGCCTTGAGGGGACTAGACATTCAGCCACCATGGTGATGCTAGCCCCTGTGTCTCTGAAGGCCTCAACTTTCAAGCCATTGATGAGGGGCTCCTGTCTATACTTGCTCAAAGTGTTTGGGCAAGCAGTGAAATTGGCAAACCCCATGCCAGTCTCATAGACAAGAGTATCTGAGGTAGGGGACCTGGTTAGGCCAGAATCCACCTGAGCTCCAAAAGTAAATCCACCCAAATTCTTGGGGGTGCTCCCACCACCTGGGGGACCACTGCTAACAGTGACAGGAGGTGTTGGAGCTTTACTTGGAGGTATATTCTCCTTTTTACCATTCTTTGGACAACAGCTGTCTGATTTATAATGTCCAACCTGTTTACAGGCATGGCAGTAAGGCTTTTTCCCTGTAGAGGAAGTGTTCTGGGGCCCACCCTTTCCATTGGAGTTTTGGGGCCCTGGGGAAGTCTTCTCTTTGGATTTATCCCCACCTTTCTCTTGAGGCTTGGTAGTCTCTTTCTTTTGGTCACCACCCTGGTTCTTAGGCCTGATCCTGGTTCTGACCCATTTGTCTGCCCTCTTACCCAATTCTTGTGGAGAGGTCAGATCAGAGTCAACCAGGTGCTGATGTAGAAGCTGATTTTGACAATTATTTAAGATTTGCTCTCTCATCATCAAGTTATACAATCCTGTATAGTCTGTAACCTTACTTCCCAGCAACCAGCCCTCCAGAGCCTTAGTGGCACATTCAACAAATTCAGACCAGTCCTGAGTCTGTGTCTTCTGGGTCTCTCTGAACATTAACCTGTACTGTTCAGTGGTTAAGCCTAACCCATCAATCAGAGCACTCTTCAGGACCAGGTAGTTTCTAGAATCCTCATCACTAACTGTGAGGAGTCTGTCTCGGCCTCTACCTTCAAAGGAGAGCCACAAGATTGCTGCCCACTGCTCCTGAGGGATCTGCTGTACTCTGCAGGCTCTCTCAAGTGCAGTCATCCACTTCTGGATATCATCCCCAGCTTTGTAGGGGGGGCACAATCTTACTCAGGTTTCTGGTATCAAAAGACCTGTCTTTATCCTTGTGGATAATGCTGCCGCCAGTGGGTTCTATTACCCCACTCTCTCTAGGCTGTCTTGCTCTAGCAAGTTTCTCTTGGGACAGGGCAACTTCTAATTATTGTCTCTGGATCCTAAGCTCAGCCTCTCTCATTTTGGCCTCATGTTCCCTTCTCTGAGGGCTAGTCATCTCCCTCCTGGAGTGACCATGAGAACCTCTAGAAGCCTGGGAGGTATTGGAGTCACCTGAGTGATTCCTCCTCCTCCTATGCTCCTTGTTAATTCCACCTGGGTGCCTGGGCAAGGTCATCCTTGCTTCAGTCCCAAATATACTTCAGTTAGTCTGGTTAAGCCTGCTGACTAGTACCTGACTATTTCTGCCATCATCAGAATCACTGCTCCCCCTTCTGTCTCCTCTACTTCTTCCTCCTCCTCACCTACCTGAGGAGCTCCAGTGACTTGGTCATCCTCATCTACCTGGATTATGGGGACAGGGGTCTCAGTACTGTCATCTTCAGTGGGAGAGCCTCCTTCAGCATTCCCTGTGGGGTCTGCTTTAGAGGTCTTTAGAGCCTCAGACTGGTCTAGGAGCTCTCTAAGGTGGTCTGTAGTAGGGGATGGCCCTGTCTTCAGACCCCTTAAGACACAAAGCTGTCTTAGTTCCTTAAAGGAAAATATAGCAAATCCGGATGGTGCCTTTGGAGGGTCACTCTCAGCTGAGACATTCCCAGTGGAACCCTCTGCCCCAGACATTGCTCTAGTGTGGGTGGATATGTTGCAGTCTACCTACACTGGTGTTTACCTACTAAACCTATCTAGTAGTTGTAGTCAGGGTGTGCTACTCCCTATCCTCTACAACAACTAAGTTCAGTAGTACTTAAGTATACTAGTTTTGTTGTATATGTACCTAGCAGGTACCTGTATGATCTTTCAAATGATAATCTCAAAGATTGTAATGGTAAAACAACAGCAAGCTCAAATCCCAATCCGCTGCTCACCAATGTGAGAAGTTGGTCTGGTATATGATGCTCACTAGTTCTAGTGATCACCTTGTACCATGCCAAGCAACCACCCCAGACAGGATTTTGTGTATTGGGTAGGACAGGGCTGAATAGATTGAGACATGCCCGGGGCACACAAGGTGTCCCTGTGCATAAGCCAGTCCAAACCGGTCCTGGGACTTTCCAGACCCAGGCCTGGCGAGGAGCTGGACAAAGGAAAGGGGGTGTTGTGAGAAGTTGGCCTGATATATGATGCTCACTAGTTCTTGTATCATGCCAAGCAACCCTTATGATGATCGGTTGTAAGTCAACCTTATAGACCAGCTATCCTAGTGGTAGCGTGGACAAAGCAGTCTTAGGCTAAACTCTGAAAGGCATGTGAAGCAAGCTGTTTTACCATATACAACCCCCTTGAATACCAAATGAAAGGACACCACACAGATATATATTGAAAATATATATAGATTTATTAACTACAAATATCCCCTGGACTCTTTATGAGCACAGAAGCACAAGCGTTAAACACAAGACAGTTTAAAATACACAAAAGTTGCACAATATGGATGAGCCCTAGGGGCCACCTAAACCATATACTAAGAAAGTGGTTTAAGAGATACCAATCGAAAAGGAAATAGGCCTAGGGCCTTGGGAATCGCTGGAGCTGATCGGGACTAGCAGTGACTAAGTCGGGAAAGGCCAGCGGGACTCGGGTGCAGTGTTTAAAGTGCACGCACTCACCAATGCAATGTCTATGGTGCGTAAAAGTTATAAAGTTAGTTAGAAAGGAACCTTCTGAGTGACCTAGAGGAGTGAAACTTATGACACAGACACTAGAGGTGTGTACCAGTGTGGGAACACCGGCGTTGCTGAGTTACCTCACCCACAGGACGCGGGTGCATAAGGTCGAAGTAGTGTCGGGTTTCGTCACGCTGGTCGATGGTGCTTGGAGCTGAAGATGCTGCAGGCGGCTCGATGTGAAGAGTTCCGGTGGATCCAAAGGTGGATCTGAAGTTGTGAAGACCTGAAAGCAGAGGGGACAATGTTCAAAGTGACTAGCCAGTGACTACCGTGGAACCAGGATGGAACCAGGTAATGTTGTGTGCAAACAGGCATTGAGGTGTAGCTTCTCTCTGCAGCCACGTGGACACGAAGAGGTCGAGGACGTCCAGGAGTCAATCACGCGCTGTCTCACGCAGGCTTCTCGCTGTTGGCGGTGTCGGCAACTTGATTGCAGCAAACAGGCCTTGGCTAATGCAAGGCACGCAGGAATAGAAAAAGGCTTATCACTCGGACCAGCAAGGTCAGAGCGGGTGCTCCTTTTTACAGGAGCGAGGGCAAGTCTGGAGCAACTAGACCCGCAGTGTAGTTCGTAGATTTCGTCGCCAAGATGGCCGCTGACCACGTGGCTAGTGGCCGGGATGGCGCGTCGAGTGGCACAATGCAAAAGGGCCCCACGCAGATCGTGGAGATGCTGGGGTGCTGATCTTCGATGCAAGGGCTGCTCGGTGGTAGGGGTTCTCAGTCCCCAAAGCACAACGTCAAGGATGCCTCGGATGCTGCGCAGTCAGCTTTTCGGGGGTCTTCCAAGAGGTCTGGTTCCACGTCTCTCGGTGCCTCCACGGGTTCCTTCTTTGCAGGGACTGTGGATCGGGCTGTGAGAAGTCTGGAAGTCTGAGTCTTGTCAGGCTCTGGGCTCAGGCTCCAGCGGGAGGCGGCGGCAAAGCAGATGTCGAGTTGCTGGTTGGTACCTGTGTTCACAGGGTGGCCACTCCTAGGCCACAAGGGAGATACTCTTCAGTCTTCTGAGCAGCAGAATGTCGAAGTCCAGTCGTCTTCTTAGTTGCAAGTTGATTTCAGGATGATCCGAGGTGCTATGGCACTGCTCCCACTCTTTTTCCCAATCTGAGGGGTGGATCGCCTGCTAGGTCCCTCCTCTGGGTGGGACCAGGAAGGGGGGCGGTTACACCCCCTTTCCTTTGTCCAGCTCCTCGCCAGGCCTGGGTCTGGAAAGTCCCACGACCAGTTTGGACTGGCTTATGCACGAGGACACCTTGTGTGCCCCGGGCATGTCCCAATCTATTCAGCCCTGTCCTACCCAATACACAAAATCCTGTCTGGGGTGGTGCTCGCACCTCCCAAGGCAGGAAACCCTTTGTCCAAGCCCTCCTCGCTGGAAGGACTCCCAGCAGCAGGAGGTCAGACATGTGTCTGTGGTGGCAGCATCCATTTTGTGATGCTGAGGCTCTGGTTAACTTTAACCAGGGTTAAGGCTAGGTACATGTCGTGTCCCTCTAGAAGGGTGGAATGCTATCCCCGTCAACAGAACTGTCGAGGGGATAGTATTCCAAATCGTATGACACATTACTCGACATGTTTTGATAAAGCCAAACCAAAGTTAGCAAATAACCACGAGGATTATAATGCACTTAAGAGTATATGGTATGGCAATATCCCGGAACAGCTAAGGGAGTTGTTCCCGACAGCTGCAGACAGGCTCAGCTCATGCTAGAGCACCATCTCACATGAAACCATGCACTCTGCCCCCAGGATTGCAGGGGCCTTCCATAGGAATGGCTTATAGGTTAACATGTGTCCAGTTAAGGTTAGATATAGGGATACTATATCTAAGCAAGAGGTGATTACACCAACTAACCCCAGCTGAGTGATCAGCCAGTTGTGTCAAAATATGGAGGCCAGGCCAGAGGTGGCACAATACATGCTGCAGCCCCTGGTAGGCCTTGGCTACACCTATGCCCTGGGTACCTATGGTACACTGTTACAGGGGCCTATAAGGTGAATCAGTTCCAATTGTGTATGCACCTAAGGTACATGGAGTCCATTTTAAGGAGAGAGCAATTAGCCTGGGGCCCTGAATAGCAGGCTCCCAGGCCAACTATGTCAAAAACCAGCTAAACACCAGGCAAAAAGTTTGGGGGTAACCATAGTCAGATATCCACCTTCCTACAATAATGAGGAAAGTGTCTGACCCTCCAGCCTCCAAATATTCGAGGCACATTCAGAAGGGGGCCAACAGGACCCAGTCTCAGCTAACCCCGGGGGAGGGGCGACCTCGGGCCTCACTCGGCCTACCGCCCTCCTCCCCAGGGGGTTACCTTGGGTTCTTCGGCCCTCCGGCGAAGTGTCCACATGGGGGGAAAGGAGCTTCGGACCTGTGCGCCACGGGGGCAGTTCTGGAGCCCCGGTGCTGGGGCGAAGCTGGACCAGCGTTTGGGGCGGCAAGTGGAGGTGGCTCTCAGGCTCAGCGGCCCCCTCCGTAGTGAAGTGCAGCTCTCTTCGGCCGCCGGGCCGTGTCAGCGGGGCCCGCGGTGACGGCCAATGAGGGAGCAGTGTGGGCCGGGCCGCAGGACCAATCGCGGCACAGGGAGAAGGGGGCGCGGCCAATGACGAGGCCGAACGCCCTCGTCACGTGATGGAGGCAGCGACTTGGCTTCAGGCCTAACGAGGCCTGACTGGACTACGCGGCGGCTTTCCTCAGGCTCCGGGGGCCACCGCGGGACCTCCTCTTAGTCGGGTGGGGCCCGGCCACACTGCGGCGGCCCTCTTCTGGTACCGGGGGCCACCGAGGGGTATCACAGCGCTTCTGTGGGCTGCGGCGGTGATTTGGTGCGCTGAGCGACAGCGCCTGAGGGGCAGTCTCGGCTGGGCAGAAGGAGGGGGCCACTGGCGCCTTCAGGCCCGGCGCGACAGCGGCAGACAGCGACAGGCTATCACAGCGCTCGGGGACAGCAGGTGAGCGCTTGGGGGCAAATGCAGCGCCTCGCTGACAAGATGATTCCTGAGGGGGAGAAGCGCTTTAGAATACCAGTGCCTCACAGGGGGCTTCAGCGCTAGAGTCTAGAGGGCACAGTTAGCTCAAGGCAGGCAGGATGGGAGCAAATTGTAGCGCTTGGCCCACAGTTCAGTCAGGGGGAGACAGGTAGGCCCAGTTGTAGGCAGGGGATGCGCAGGGCAGCACAGTCCAGTACCTGGTCCCAGGAAGCAGGTTTCTTGGCGCTTGGATGGTTCTGCGCCCTTAGTTGCTTGTTTCTGGAAGTGGAAGGGGGGGGGTGATGAGTTGAAGGCTTGAAGAATTTCTCCTCAGTCACTGCAGATGGGCCCTGGGGTTCCCTACCACTGGGCCAGATCAGGGGGCTAGCTTTGGACGCCTCACCCAGCTTAAGAGGCAGCACCTTAATCCTGTCACTCCCAGTAGCATAGGTTCCTCACTAGGCCCTCCCGCCTAAAACTCCTGCGTGGGTTCCCCAGGTCAGTGATGCCCTCCCTTGCTTATATATGCCCAGGTCAGGTGACCACTCTCTAAGGCGGGAAAAGTCAGGTCCGCCTTTCTTCTGGAAGGTTCCAGGAGCTTCCCCACTCTAACTATGGACAGGGGCTGGGTGGCTGGTGTTGCAACATTGTATAGGGTGCTACACTAAAAAGACCATGCTGCAGTAGCAGGGGCCAGTGGCAGCCATGTTGGAAGTAGAGAGCACCTGCACCCTAACACAGATTAGCTATGAAAAGGTGCCCGAAGACCTAAGGGCCAACAAAAAGAAGGTGGGAAAAATGAGGCAAGGGCAAAAAAATCACGGGGAAAGACTACCCTAAGGCTGACAGGTCTAACATGCGTCCCCCCCAGCTGAAAGTGGGGAGAGCTACCCAACCTCTAGGGAGTTCTCGTCACTAAGGCGGAAAAACCGGAAGAGACCGTCAGCATTGGTGTGGTCAGCTCCGGGCCGATGTTCCACCCTAAAATCCATCCCCTGTAGGGAAATCGACCACCTTAGCAACTTTGGGTTTTCGCCTCTCATCTGCATGAGCCAGCGAAGGGGACGGTGGTCGGTTTGAACCAGGAAGTGAGAGCCAAAAAGGTATGGCCTCAACTTCTTCAAAGCCCAGACCACAGCGAAGGCTTCTCGCTCGATGGTACTCCATCGCCGTTCCCGAGGGAGGAGTCTCCTGGAGATGAAGGCCACAGGTTGGTCTTGGCCATCATCATTGAGTTGCGATAGCACGGCACCTACGCCATGCTCTGAGGCATCTGTCTGCACGATGAATTCTTTTTGGAAGTCCGGAGTGGCCAGCACCGGAGCGGTACACATCGCGCACTTCAGTGTTTCAAATTCCTCCTGGCAAGCAGCCGTCCAGATGACCTGTCGTGGCTGCTTTTTGGACGTCAACTCGGTCAAGGGGGCCACGATGGTGTCATATCCCTTGATGAATCTGCGGTAATAGCCAGTGAGGCCGAGGAAAGCTCGGACCTCAGTCTGAGTTTTGGGCGGCTCCCAGGCCATGATGGTCTCAATTTTGGCCTGGAGGGGTTGCACCTTACCTCCGCCCACCAAGTGTCCCAGGTACACGACAGAGCCCTGTCCAATCTGGCACTTGCTAGCTTTGATAGTCAAGCCGGCACGTTGTAACGCCCGCAGCACCTCCTGGAGATGTTGCAGATGGTCCTCCCAGGTGCTACTGAAGACAGCTATGTCATCCAGGTAAGCTGCTGAGAAGGACTCCAGGCCAGATAATACCTGGTTCACCAACCGCTGGAAAGTGGCCGGAGCATTCTTGAGCCCGAAGGGCATCACTCGCATTTGGAAGTGACCCTCGGGGGTGGAGAACGCTGTCTTCTCCTTCGCTCCATCGGCCATGGCAATCTGCCAGTACCCCGATGTCAAGTCGATGGTGCTGAGGTACTTGGCTGCTCCCAGCCAGTCAATCAGCTCGTCTGCCCGTGGTATCGGGTGAGCATCTGTCTTGGTGACAGAATTCAACCCCCGATAATCCACACAGAACTGAAGTTCTGGTGTGGTGCCCGGTGGAGCTGCTTTCGGCACCAACACAACCGGACTAGCCCACGGGCTGCTGGAGGGTTCGATCACACCCAGCTCCAGCATCTTGATCACCTCACCCTGGATGCTGTTCCTCACTTTCTCGGACAGCCGGTAAGACTTGTTTTTCACTGGCGGACTGTCCCCTGTGTCCACATCATGGGTACACAGATGTGTGACTCTAGGCGTGAGGGAGAACAATGAGGCTTGCTGCGCCAATACCTGGCGGCAGTCCCTCTTTTGTTCTGGGGTCAAGGATAGGGAGAGGACAACTCCCTCCACTGAACCATCCTTCTCCTGAGCCGCTAGAAGGTCAGGAAGAGGCTCACTTTTCTCCTCCTCGCTCCCATCCGTCACCATGAGGAGAGCAAGCTCTGATCGCTCATGATGAGGCTTCAGGCGGTTGACGTGGAGCACCCGGTGTGGTTGTCGGGGGGGTCTTCAAGTCCACGACGTAGGTGGTCTGGCCTCGACGCTCCACAATCTCATACGGACCAGTCCACCGGTCCTGGAGGGCACTAAGCGCCCCAGGCTCCATGACCCACACCTTCTGTCCAGTGTCCAACTCCACCGTCCGAGCGTATTGGTCATACCACTCCTTCATGACGGCTTGGCTAGTCTCCAGATTGTCTGAGGCTTCCTTCCACAGCTTGGCCATCTGGCTGCGGAATGCCAGCATGTAGCTGACAACATCACAGGGAAGTTTCTTCGAAGTCTTCTCCCAACCCTCCTTGACCAGGCTGAGGGGTCCCCTAACGGGATGGCCATAGAGCAATTCAAAGGGGCTGAACCCGACTCCCTTCTGGGGTACCTCGTGGTACGAGAACAGCAAGCAAGGGAGGAGGATGTCCCATTTCCACCTCAGGTCTTCTGGCAGACTCCGGATCATCCCCTTCAAGGTCTTGTTGAAGCGCTCTACGAGCCCGTTAGTCTGGGGGTGGTAAGGAGTGGAGAACCGATAGGTCACTCCGCATTCCTTCCACATGGCCTGCATGTAGGTCGACATGAAATTTGTGCCCCTGTCCGACACCACGACCTTGGGGAATCCCACTCGGGTAAATATCCCCATCAGGGCCCGCGCCACCACAGGTGCAGTAACGGTCCTCAGAGGGATGGCCTCCGGGTACCGAGTGGCGTGGTCCATTAACACCAGATTGAACCGATGTCCCGCAGAGGTCGGAGGGTCCAACGGCCCAACGATGTCAATACCGACCCGCTTAAAAGGGGTCCCGACCACTGGGAGTGGTTCAAATGGGGCCTTCAATTTGGTCCCAGTCTTGCCACTGGCCTGGCAAGTCTTGCAGGTCTTGCAATAGGTGTCAGAGGCAACTCTCATCCTAGGCCAATAAAAATGTGGGACTAGCCTCGCAAAGGTCTTGACCTGGCCCAGGTGTCCGGCTAGAGGTATCTCATGCGCCAGTTCCATCAAAAAGGCCCGGTAACACTGGGGGACCACTAAGGCCCTCGAGGACCCATGCACCGGAACCCTTGGTTCACTGTACAGGAGGCCATCCTTCCAATACACGTGATAGTTGCCGGTCTCCTTGTTCATCGCTTGGGCTTCGGCCTGTCGCCGCATGCCTTCAAGCGTGGGGCACTCCTTCTGCGCCCAACAGAATACCTCCAGGGTAGGACCTCCTTCCACATGCCACTCGGCAAGGGTCGGCAAGTCCCCCACGGGAACGACATCCACCTCCACGGACTCCGGGGTTACCTCCGCGGGCTCCTCATCCATCACACGGGATGTGTCCTCCACAACACTCTCCTCTGGACCGACAGTGGGTTGGGCCGTTGTTTCAGGCTCCAACCCGGGTTGAGCTTCTTGCCGAGCAGCTGTGGTGACTACGCAAGTCCACCCTGGTAATCCCAGCATCTCAGTGTCGGCCTTAAACTTCACTTCCTTCCAGGCGGTATGTTCGAGGTCATTACCGAGCAGACAGTCCACAGGTAAGGCAGGGCTGATCGCAACTCTCAACGGGCCTGACACTCCTCCCCATTCAAAGGGAACTTGAGCCACGGGATAGTAGCTCATTCTGCCGTCAGCCAACACGGCCGGATGATACACATCAGGAACAACCTGCTCAGGGGACACCAGCCGCCTCACTACAGTGGTCATACTGGCTCCTGTGTCCCTCAGAGCGTCCACCTCCTCCCCATTGACCTTCACCCTCTGCTGGTACTTAGCAGTATTCGATGGTAAGGGCGTCACTGGGACCATCTCTCTATCCCCAAGTGAAACCAGGGTCAGGCCTGTCCACTCCCCTTCCCTATCTAGGGGCAGCTCCAACCCAAGCGCTACGCTAGCCACCCCGGGACTCTTGCCACCAGTGGGGGCTGGGGGTCGTTTGCGACACTGGGGATCTCCCTTGTAGTGTCCGACCTCTCCGCACTCATAGCACCGGACCACTTTTGGCTGCTGACTCTTGTCAGGGTAAGTGGGTTTTGGGGAACAGTTCTGAGGTGGGGTACCTACTCCTTTCCCAAACTGTCTAGTTTGTGGGCCTCGTGAGAACTCCGTTCTTTTATCTCCACCCTCTTTCTTCTGAGGGGCGCCCTGACCGCCTTTCGGGCCATCTCCCCCGGGGCCCTTGTGTGACACCCGGGTGCTGACCCAAATATCCGCCTCCTCCGCGAGCTCACGGGAATCAGTAAGCTTGGGGTCCACCAAATGCTGGCGCAACTCCGGAAAACACTTATCCAAGAGGTGCTCTCTCAAAAAAGGTTATACAGACCCTCAAAATCACGCACCTCGCTGCCACGCACCCAACTATCCAGAGCCTTTCGGGCATATTCAAAAACATCCACCCAATTCTGCGTGGACAGCTTATGGCTGCCACGAAACCTCTGGCGATACCTTTCAGGGGTGAGGCCAAAATGTTTGCTAAGTGCCTCCTTCATGGGGAATACCTAAACTGGTCTGCCTTCTCCAATTACAGGAGTGAGTCCCTGACATCAGGAGGTATATACCGGTACAAATCACCTCCCCAGTGTTTCTCAGGCACCCCATGGGCAGTCAAGGCCACTTCATACGCCTCCAACCACCTGGCAATGTCATCCCCCTTGGTGTAGCTCACTATCACCTCCTTGGGTAACCAGAATCTGGGCTCCTGATGAGCTCCTGGTACGCTGCCACCATTAGGACTTCCTGGCGCACTCAACTGCAATGCTTGCAGCTCCATTTCCTTGAGCTGCAGCTTGTGCGCCAGCTTCCTTTCCTCCAATGCTAATTTCTCTCTCTCCAAAGCAAACTGCTTATCTTCCCTTTCTCTCTCTAAAGCCAGATTCTTATCTTCCCTTTCTCTCTCCCTCTCGTGCTCTAACTTGGCAAGCTCCCACTTCAATCGTCTCTCCTCCCTCCTGACCTCGTACTCCTGCGGTGACACACTCTCCCTAGATACACTGCTTCCTGACCCGGAACGTCTTCCTGGCAATATATTGTCTGACATGTCAATATTGAGCAGGCCTAGGTCTTCCTGAGTGTCTGCCTCCCCGTGTGTGACCTGTTCCCCATCCTCTTCTTCCTCTGGGTGGGCCCTTACCCATGCCCTCAAGGCGGTACGGAGCTCTTCTTTTACAGCTCTCGTCCCCACAGGCACTCCCATCCCCTGACAAAACTCCCTTAACTGCACTACAGTGTACCTATCAAGGTCAGCCAGCTGGAACTCCATTCTGTCAGGTGAGGACCTAGATAACCTGGAAGAAAAATTCTAAGATGTGGGCAACAATGCTGGTTCAACACATTTTGCTGCAGGCTAGACAGTGGTGGGCATTTGGGTTTGCTTGAAGCACGACAGGTGTCCAATTAATTGCAGTACACTCTGTCCCACTGGAGGGTGTTAGGTAGCTACAGGTCCTCCTGGATCCCACCGCTCGCCAACAATGTAAGAACTGGGACCACCAGTTCTTCGGGGGGTAGCATGGCTCGAGCAGGAAGGCAGCCAGGGGCTTGCGTGTAAAGCAGCCAGTTAACACTCACATCCAATGAAACACACAGTGGCGCAATAATGGAGACCACACCAGTAGTTGTATTTGAAAGAAATCAAGATCTTTTACATAGGCTTTCAAATAGAGGGATGCATTAGTAATTCATTAGTATTTCAGATAAGCATTTCATTAAGACATTTCATGAATCACGTTCAGATTGCATTTCCTGTAAATGGGTGAACATTTCATTAAGCATTTCAGTAAGACTTTTCATTAAAATAATAACCAGCTCATCTAAGCAATGAAACATTAACTAACCCCGCCTGTCGCATCAGACTCTTTGGCAGGCAAAGGGGTATTTGTATAAACCTGGAGGATCCTACAAGAAGCGACTATAGTGTTGCGTTTAAGTAACACATCAAACCTCTCATGGACACTTTTCCTAGAAAGTAATAAAACATTCCAGCAAGTACTTATCAGTCTAACAAGGAACTTCAAAGAACACAGCCTTTAGTCATCAACCACAAGCCTTTCTTCTTGTGAATACAGATCGGTTTGCGACCCAGATCAGATCATCAGAATATTATGGAAGTCCACCTCTGCAAGAAAATTCAGTACAGTGAAGTGACTCTCCCTCTCATTAACAGGCTGGTAAATATGGTACACTTTAAACATATCAGGCTTGTAAATACGGCTCACTTTGAACATATCAGGCTTGTAAATATGGTGCACTACGATATAATGAGGAAAGTGTCTGACCCTCCAGCCTCCAAATATTCGAGGCACATTCAGAAGGGGGCCAACAGGACCCAGTCTCAGCTAACCCCAGGGGAGGGGCGACCTCGGGCCTACCGCCCTCCTCCCCAGGGGGTTACCTTGTGTTCTTCGGCCCTCCGGGGCCCTTGCAAAGTGTCCGCTTGGGGGGAAAGGAGCTCCGGCCCTGTGCGCCGCGGGGGCAGTTGTGGAGCCCCGGTGCCGGGGCGAAGCTGGACCAGCGTTTGGGCGGCAAGTGGAGGGGGCTCTCAGGCTCAGCGGCCCCCTCCGTATGAAGTGCAGCTCTCTTCGGCCGCCGGGCCGTGTCAGCGGGGCCCGCGGTGACGGCCAATGAGGGAGCAGTGTGGGCCGGGCCGCGGGACCAATCGCGGCACAGGGAGACGGGGGCGCGGCCAATGACGAGGCCGAACGCCCTCGTCACGTGATGGAGGCAGCGACTTGGCTTCAGGCCTAACGAGGCCTGACTGGACTACGCGGCGGCCTTCCTCAGGCTCCGGGGGCTGCCGCGGGACCTCCTCTCAGCCGGGTGGGGACCGGCCACACTGCGGCGGCCCTCTTCTGGTACCGGGGGCCACCGAGGGGTATCACAGCGCTTCCGTGGGCTGCGGCGGTGATTTGGTGCGCTGAGCGACAGCGCCTGAGGGGCAGTCTCGGCTGGGCAGAAGGAGGGGGCCACTGGCGCCTCCAGGCCCGGCGGGACAGCGGCAGACAGCGACAGGCTATCGCAGCGCTCGGGGACAGCAGGTGAGCGCTTGGGGGCAAATGCAGCGCCTCGCTGACAAGATGATTCCTGAGGGGGAGAAGCGCTTTAGAATACCAGTGCCTCACAGGGGGCTTCAGCGCTAGAGTCTCGAGGGCACAGTTAGCTCAAGGCAGGCAGGATGGGAGCAAATTGCAGCGCTTGGCCAAAAGTTCAGTCAGGGGGAGACAGGTAGGCCCAGTTGTAGGCAGGGGATGCGCAGGGCAGCACAGTCCAGTACCTGGTCCCAGGAAGCAGGTTTCTTGGCGCTTGGATGGTTCTGCGCTCTTAGTTGCTTGTTTCTTGAAGTGGAAGGGGGGGGGGGTGATGAGTTGAAGGCTTGAAGAATTTCTCCTCAGTCACTGCAGATGGGCCCTGGGGTTCCCTACCACTGGGCCAGATCAGGGGGCTAGCTTTGGACACCTCACCCAGCTTAAGAGGCAGCACCTTAATCCTGTCACTGCCAGTAGCATAGGTTCCTCACTAGGCCCTCCTGCCTAAAACTCCTGTGTGGGTTTCCCAGGTCAGTGATGCCCCAACTGACTAGAAAAAGTTCCCTCCCTTGCTTATATATGCCCAGGTCAGGTGACCACTCTCTAAGGCGGGAACAGTCAGGTCCGCCTTTCTTCTGGAAGGTTCCAGGAGCTTCCCCACTCTAACTATGGACAGGGGCTGGGTGGCTGGTGTTGCAACATTGTATGGGGACCCAGCCTGCTCCTGGCAACTAGGGTGCTACACTAAAAAGACCTCGCTGCAGTAGCAGGGGCCAGTGGCAGCCATGCTGGAAGTAGAGAGCACCTGCACCCTAACACAGATTAGCTATGAAAAGGTCCCCGAAGACCTAAGGGCCAACAAAAAGAAGGTGGGAAAAATGAGGCAAGGGCAAAAAAATCAGGGGAAAGACCACCCTAAGGCTGACAGGTCTAACAGATCTGATGTCATCAGCGCAGTCTCCGTACCATGGAATGGGTGGAACCCAAATTGAGTATCATCGAGTAGATGGTGTTCCTCTATGAAAGCAGATAGTTGTAAATTCATTGCTTTTTCGGCCACTTTGGCCAGGAATGGAAGGCTTGCAATTTGCCGGTAGTTTTTCAATTCATCCTTATCAAGGTGAGGCTTCTTTAGTAATGGTTTGAGGAGATTTTTTTTTAGGGCGTCTGGATAAATACCTGATCTGAACATGGTGTTGCAGATTAGAGTAATGGCAGATATAAGCACATCGATAATAGGTGGAAGAATTTTAAAAGGACAAGGATCAAGTGCAGAGCCTGTTTTGATCGTGGTGATGATTTCCGCAGTTTGAGCGTTGGTGATATCTGTAAAATGAGTAAACTTGGGTGCAGAGTAAGTCGAGGTATGGGTAATAGAGGGGGTATTAGTATTATTTGAGAAAGCCGAGAAGATGTCATTGACCTTCGTGAAAAAGAAGGTAGCCAGGGCATCGCAAAGAGATTGAGAGGGAGGTGGGTTCAGATCAGGGGAGTAACCAGCTAGCTGCTTGGTGGTATCGTAAAGTTCCTTAGAGGAGTTTTTTGCTAGCTCTATCCGTTCACTAAAGTACTTTTTCTTAGCCTCACTGATCATGGTTTTATATTTGACCAACGTCTCCATGTAGCGAATTCTGTTGTCTTCGCTATAGGCCTTCCGCCAATGCCTCTCCTTGTTCCTGCAGAGTTGTTTCTGGGTTCTTAGTTCTTCAGTGAACCAAGGTGCCGAGGGGGCGAGTCTGTTTCTGGTCGCCTGTTTAGTGGGAACCAGTGAATTAGCGGCAGTACCCAGCCAGTCGTGGAATTGCTTGGTGGCAATGTTGGGGTCTGCGGAAAAAATGGGGTTGGAATTACCAAGTAGCGTTTTCAGGCTAGGACTATCTATGTCATTCCAGGCTTTAAACGGTTGACGGGAATTGGCGAATACTTTAGCGGTGAGTGTTTCCTGGATGATGATGGAGCCCAAGATGGAGTAATGATCTGACCAAGTGAAAGGGAGGATTTGATTTATGTGGATATCCTCCAGATTGGAGAAGATGCCATCCAGTGTATGGCCACCGTCATGCGTAGGACAGTTAACCAGAAGGGGAAGACCAAATGTCTTCATATCCGAGATAAGAGATAAAGTATCCCTATCCTCTAGTTTGTCTAGGTGAAAATTAAAATCACCCAAAACTGTAAAAGAGTCTTCCAGAGCCAGGGATTCCAGGATAGAACTCAAATCCGTGATAAAGTCTGATCGTGGTCGTGATCCAAGTGGTCTGTATACAAGGATCCCTTTGAAGTTGTTGGAAGGGGATAGCATGATTGCGAGGGTGGCAGTAATTCTCACATTAAGTGAGTCACGGGCGATAATCGCTAGTCCGCCCCCTTTTTTATGCTGTCTATCGTGTCTATAGATTGTGAAACCTCTTGGGACTGCAATCACTAGGTCTGGGTCGGATGAATTGTCCATCCAAGTTTCGGTCATGAATAATATATCTAAATTCCTATCCTCTATCAAGTCTGCTATATCCTGTCGGTGTTTACCGAGCGAGCGTACATTAGAAAGTGCTATTGATATGCTGGTATGTGTATTTTTGTTAGCACTGGAGGGTGATTTAATGGCGAGGGGGATAGAAACCATACAATGAGCACAGAACTGTGTGAAAAGACCGGGAAGGGATATTGGGTCAAGCTTTCGACAATCGCAGTGATTGTGAGGACGCATCTCGAGCAGCTTAATATTAGAGTAGTGTAGACAAGTCGCTGGGTTAAGGGGACATGGGGTGGTGGCCCTGGGCCCGGTCCAGGCGGGGACGGGCGCAGACGGGCTTGCCTTTGGCGCGCCGCCGGCGCGCCCGCTGCGCCCGCCCGCATGGGGAGGGTTAATGTTTTTGTACATGTAAGGGGCGGGTTTAGAGGAGGGTGGGAGGCGTCCAACAACTGGACCGCAACCCTTCCTCCCAGCAAGATGGTGTCTGAAATGGGTGCAGTTACGGTGGCAGCACCTTAAATCGGCTGCGCCGTGCACAACAAAGGAATTGGCGGCTTCGGAGCGACGCTAGTCTCGCGCCGAAGTGCAAAGAGGTAGCGTTTAAAATAGAGCTGTTAAAATATATACAGATTTTAAAATACACGTACTTCGTATTTCAAGAGCGTGCAGTAAGGCAGTGAACAGAAAAGAGCTGAGAGCCCCCGGCTTCCGCCTCAGGGGAGAATATGGCAAATATCACAGCTATAGTATGTGACGCCCCTTAAATATATTGGGAGGGCGGGAGGCGTCCAACAACTGGACCGCAACCCTTCCTCCCAGCAAGATGGTGTCTGAAATGGGTGCAGTTACGGTGGCAGCGCCTTAAATCGGCTGCGCCGTGCACAACAAAGGAATTGGCGGCTTCGGAGCGACGCTGGTATCGCGACGCCGGAGGCGACCCCTGTTTCTTTTGCTGCTTCCCCTGATTTTTATTCTTCCAATTCTGTTTTGGAAAATTTGGATGGTTGTCTTTAGTAGACTTTGCTATCTGAGTCTGCGGTTGAGTTGCCGTTTTAGCAAAAAGCTTAACACCCAAACTATTGCGGCCAATGGTCTTATAAGCCTCCGCAATAATTCATGGTAACGCTCGGGGTTTGTCGAGGTCTTGGACAAGGCGCAAAGCATTCGACACCTGAAAGATAACCGCATCTCCCTTTACATTACAAAAGATGAGATCAGCAACTACGTCAAAAACTCCAACGAGCCTCATTCTCAACTCGACAGCCGCCTCCGCACTGTGCTCATCCGGAACATGCTTGATCACAGAGGGCAAGATATTCATAGACAGCACGCAGAAATACTTCGCATATTCTGCTGCAAATACTTTACCCCAAATCTCACAATCTGTTAACTCTGGCAATAAGTCTTCCTGCAAACTAATTGTGAGAATCCTGTGTTTTTCCACAGGAGTGGTATTAGGAAACACTGCTTCCAGTTGGTCAAATTTCTCAGCATGACAATAAGGCATATCGTACTTAGTTTGAGGGTGCTTGCCCATTACCGAATTAACCGAATTAACCATGAATGGACTAATCTACATCCCGGTCGGTCCAACTTGTTCCGCTGCAAGAAACATATTGAACCAAAGCCCTATGTACCCCAACAAAAGAGGTATAAAGTTGACACAAGTCGTCAATCAGGGCATTGAGATAACGTGGATATGGTGTGAACCCGGCTAAGACTGGCCAAGTTGCCCCAGGAATTGACAAACGACCTAACCGAACCGGAGTTACGGTGTGGGGGAGGGTGCCATACAACCAAACACGATGCTGCCATGGTGAAATTGGAATCTCTTGTGTCCTATATGGAGTATAGTTCACAGGAATCGCAGTGTGAGTGTATGTATGAAATGTATCCTCATCTGCATTTATTGCAGGAAACGTGACCCAAGAGTAGAAAAGCTCAAAGGAGAACGCCGAATATGCACTCACCACAAAGATAACAGACATACCATCGTCTGGTACTCCAAGCTGCGTCAGATGACGCCGGAGCGCTGTCCAACTATGCTGAGCTATGTCAATATCACCCATGAGGACATAGAGAAGAAAAACTATTTATATAAATTGCAGTACAACAAAGGGTAGTATTCAAAATGTGAACCTTTTCATAAATCTCATGCTTGAATTAACCTATAACACATTCATATAGGTAGGTTAATCCGTCACGCATGTTAACAGGAAAAGGTGTTGAGGGTATTGTGGACAGATACGAGCACTAATCATGACTTTGGGCGCCATGTTGCGGGAATTCTGCTCATGCACAGAACTATGCGCAGGAAACCAGGACCTCAGTGTATTGGGGTGTACCAAAAATCCACCTCAGTGCCCAGAACCCCTATCCGACTAGCAACAGTGTCTCATTCATTCTCCGTACTACAGCGAAGCTACCAATGAACAAGCGACTTTGGGACCTCTCAGGAATAGTGGGAATCAAGAACAGTCTTTTGTTTTTATTCTCATAAATGTCCACAACATGAGCAATCAGAGACACGGTATAGTTTAAAATGTTTATTTCAACTACGTGCTCTAAGATGCAGTATATTTGCTAACATAAGTAAAAAGATGCATAAAATCAATACAATCAACATTGTTACAATTCCATAAAATACAGAGGGAGAAATCGTATTATAATGATAGTGGAACCAGGTCTATAGCGCCTTGTGTACCACCCTCCCCTTGCTAGGAGCTAGGTATTATAATAATAGAAGATCTCTAGGTTAAAACCGGGAACCCCATACCTCCAAAGTCAGGTGAAGTGAATCGCATCCCAGATCAGCAGAGCTCTTTGTTGATTGAAAGGTTTTTCCCAAGTGCTAGACTCATGCATGCAGTGCAATATTAAAAGCACCTGAGTTTCAGAAATGAGCAGCTGTGTTCGTGTTGTGTTTAGAGCGTGGGCCGATCAACCTGCATCAACAGCATACATTGTTATTTTAACCTTGAACACTTTGTGCAGACTTGAGGTCGCAGTGTGAGTCTGGAGATGTGAAAAACAGATCGTTCTCATGTGAAGGAAAAGCAAGCAGTTTGTCTTTATAAAAACAGAGATGTAGTGTCGTGTGCAAAAAGCAGCAAAATGGCGTTTTCGCAACTAACTCACTTATGCTAATATAGTAATGTGTGCAGGCAGAATAATATTCATCCCTACACTTTTACAGGTAGCATGAACAGGAACACTTGGATGTTTTTCTTTGCAACTCTTCATCGCCAAATAAAAACCACCAGTGCTTCTTTTCTTTTATTTCACATTGTGCTAGTCTCCCAGTGGATTTCCTGTTATATCACGTTTTTTTTTCTATGTGTACCAAAGTGAACAATCACTGGGAACAGACACTTTCAATATACTACTAATCTTTGGTTTTCTTCATTTCTTCTAGTCGAGTCTTCATTCATCTGGTATTTGAATAACCCACATAATTATATACTTGTTCCTGTAATTTCTTCATCTCACAATAACTGGACTGTTCTGCTCCTGTCTATGTCCTCAGATGAGTCAATATTGTTTTTATTGTTCTTAAGTTCTTTTTGAATTCAATGCATCACTAGGATTATTTCTAAGTGAGTTAAATGAAGGTGTGTGTTCGCTGAGGCTATGTAGGATCAGAAATTGACAAAAGCTCGTCACACTTTTAGTGCAATTCTAAGGTTTACCCCAGGTGTGTTTGCAATTGACAAAATCACTTCTGACATTCATTGCAATGCCCATTTTTACTCTGTGTGTGTTAGTTGATTTATCCGTAGGTTCAATAACTGACAGAAGCTATTCACACATTCACTGCACCTGAAAGGATTTTTCTCTGTGAGCATTAACTGATGAATCCTTAATGCGAAAGATTTCCTAAAGGTACTTCTACACTCACTACAGTTGTACGGTATTTACAGAGTGTGTGCAAGCTGATGTCTACATAGGCTTGACAATTGACTACATTTCTTCACACATTCATTGCACTTGAAGGCTTTTCTTCTGCGTGTGTTCGCTGATGCCTGCTTAGGATTGATAATGGACTACAGCTTTTCAAGCATTCATGGCATTTAAAAGATTTGTTTCCCCTTTGTGAGCTCGCTGATGATTTCTTAATGTTGAAGAGTAAGTAAAACTACTGCCACATTCATTGCAATGGTATGGATTTTCCCCTGTGTGTATTCGCTGATGTCTATGGAGGTTTGATTGTACCCTAAAACTACTGCCACATTCATTGCAATGGTATGGATTTTCCCCTGTGTGTATTCGCTGATGTCTATGGAGGTTTGATTGTGACCTAAAACTACTTCCACATTCACTGCAATTGTATGGTTTTCCCCCAGTGTGTATTCGCTGATGTCTCTGGAGGCCTGTTAACTGACTGACTGCACTGGTATGGTTTTTCCCCTGTGTGTATTCTCTGATGTGTGCGGAGACATGTAATTTGACTGAAGCTCTTCACACATTCACTGCAATGGTATGGTTTTTTCCCTGTGTGTGTTCGCTGATGTGTTTGGAGTTCTGCTAACGTACTGAAACTCTTCACATATTCACTGCAATGGTATGGTTTTCCCCATGTGTGTATTCTCTGATGTGTGTGGAGCTGTGAAATGTGATTGAAGCTCTTTACACATTCCTTACAATGGTATGATTTTTCCCCTGTATGGGTTCGCTGATGTAGTTGGAGTTCTTGTAACCGACAGAAGCTCTTCACACATTCACTGCAATGGTATGGTTTTTCCCCTGTGTGTATTCTATGATGTCTATGGAGGCTTGATAATTGACTGAAGCTCTTCACACATTCCTTGCAATGGTATGGTTTTTCCCCTGTGTGTGTTCGCTGATGTGTTTGGAGTTTTGCTATCGTACTGAAACTCTTCACACATTCACTGCAATGGTATGGTTTTTCCCCTGTGTGTGTTCGCTGATGTGTTCGGAGTTTTGCTAACGTACTGAAACTCTTCACACATTCGCTGCAATGGTATGGTTTTCCCCCTGTGTGTATTCTCTGATGTGTGCGGAGCTGTGAAATTTGATTGAAGCTCTTTACACATTCCTTGCAATGGTATGGTTTTTCCCCTGTGTGTATTCTCTGATGTCTATGGAGGCTTGATAATTGAGTTAAGCTCTTTACACATTCCTTGCAATGGTATGGCTTTTCCCCTGTGTGGGTTTGCTGATGTTTTTGGAGTTCTTGTAACCGAAAGAAGCTCTTCACACATTCACTGCAATGGTATGGTTTTTCCCCTGTGTGTATTCTCTGATGTGTGTGGAGGTTTGCAATTTGACTGAAGCTCTTCCCACATTCATTGCAATGGTATGGTTTTTCCCCTTTGTGTGTTCGCTGATGTGTTTGGAGATGTTTTAACCGACTGAAGCTCTGCACACATTCAGTGCAATTGTATGGTTTTTCCCCTGTTTGTATTCGCTGATGCTGTTTTAGGGTTTCTAATTGGCTAAAGTTGTTGACATATTCAGTGCAATTGCACGATTTTTCTCCTGACCGTGTTTCCTGAAGGGTCAGCATAGTTAATAAACCACTTGTGTTATTTTCACATTCCCTGTATGTGTGTGATATTTTCGATTTAACAATAAAATACAAGACTCACTAAATACCTGCCACATTCAAAATATCAGTAAAGCTTCCTTGTGGGTGATTGCATCTTTAGATTGGATAATGGCTTTGCATGTTTGCGGGTAAAGCTTAATCTTCCTTCCGGTAGGTGCAAATTGGGACAATACTCTATACTTCAGAGAGCAGATCTCCGCTTTCCTTTAGCCTTCAGTTGTTAGGCTCCACTTTGTTGTGCTTTTCCCTGGTGCCTGTGGTTTGGCTAGAAAGAGTTCACAATACACCTAGAGCACTGAATGCTGGTCTGGTGCCAGTTTAGATAGCGAAGCACTGCTCTACCCATATCATGATGGTGAAGCGACTCGTAATGTGTACAGCTACTCCAAAGAGTGTCCCGGGGCAAAGCACAGGTCAGAAAAGAAAGTAAATCCAGTTGTTTCAAACATGGACAAAAAGCCAAGTTTTCAACCTTTTTTAAAACATTATCATGTTACTAACAGCTCAAAGCTGAAGAGGGAGTTTGTTCCAAGCTGTGGATCCCAAATAGACACGAGACCTTCCTCCAACTCTCATACCGGCCTCATGATCAAAGCTGGTGTTGGACGCTTGTTTATACAGCAGGTGGTTTGTCAGTTTTGTTGCCTTAATTTTGTAGAGGTCATTTCTTTGTCTTGGGGTGTCGAGGTGCAGAGCTCAGACTCGGACACTCACTGAATTGCCTTTGACTGCTTCTTCCTGGATCTGTCCTCTGTCTCTGATTGCACTGATGTTTTTGGAGCTCCTTATTTTTGACAATTTTTGCAGGTTTGATGTGTTATCTTCATTATTCAAAATCAATCCGTGCATTTAAGGCTTATTTTCTGTTGGATGTAAAGAAATGTAATATTACTAAATGCAAATGTAATACAATGTGAATACACAATATTTAACCAGCTGGATAAGACATCTCTTCTCTACCATATTTGAAATTTAGTAAGGAACATTTTACCATACATGGATATTTCATTAAAACTGTGGTTGAACATGTCACATTGTATTTACTTCTGAAAAGGCGGTGATTTACCATTGTTCAGAGTAAATTACTAAGCAAAGGGCAGCTACAGAGCACTCATGTGCTACAGGTACAGTTTTGGGTAGATATACATGGACAAGATTTCATTTAAACAGAACAGATTGTGGAAAAAGAGAGGAATCCGTAAGCGCTGCCGTTAATTCAGTTTCAGGAAGTATCTACCTTAGGTAACTCTTCAGGAAGTGTATAACAAAGGTAACTCTTCAGGAAGTGTATAACAAAGGTAACTCTTTATGAACTGTATAACAAAGGTAACTCTTCAGGAAGTATATATGACAAAGGTAACTCCGGACATCTTTTTCCACAATGCTTTCCTGTTCACACTGGATCAGCTCAAATGCCAACTGCCGCCTTTACCTTGCTTGTTACTAAAGACAGGGGTCCCTGTTTACACAGGGTGGTCACTCCTTGACCACAAGGGAGATGTCTTCAGTCTTCTAGTCGGTATAGAATGTCGAAGGTCCAAGAGTTTCATTTCAGAGTTTCGTTCCAGGATAATCCTGGGGACACAGCACCTATCTTTATACTAACAAAATGGGCTGGATTACCCACTAGGTCCCTCCTATGGGTGCACCTGAGAAGGGGGTGGTTACACCCCTTACCCTTTGTCCAGTATCGTGACAGAGCAGGGCTGGAGTGCCCCAGCAACTGGTTTGAACCGGGCTATGCATGGAGCATCTTGTGTGCCCCAGGCAGTGTCTGGAAAAGCATTGTTCCATTCAACCCACACTGCCCCAATACACTACAGGCTGTCTGGAGAGGTCCTAGCACCTCCCTCGACAGGAAACCCATTGTCCAGGCCTCCCTTGCTGAAGTTTCGTCCAGCAGCAGGAGGTCAGACTCGTGTCTGTGGCAGCAGCATCCATTTTGTGATGCTGAAGCTCTGTTTAACTCTAACCGGGTAAAGCAGTAACATACATGTCTTTTCCCTCTAGAAGGGTGGAATGCTACCCCGCCGCCGGAATTGGTGGGAGAGGGTAGTATTCCAAAGTGTTTGACACCTTACACCACATGTTTTGATAAAGCCACACGAAAGTTAGCATTTAACTGCGAGGATTATAATGCACTTAAGAATATATGGTATGGCTATATCATAGAACAGCTATAAGGACATGGTTCTGAAAGCTGCAGAGGGGCTCAGCTCATGCTAGGGCACCCTCTCACATAAAACCAAGCACTCTGCCTTGAGGATTGTCGAGGCCTACCATGGGAGTGACTTATAGGTGCATATATGTCTATATATAAAGGTAGATATAGGTATACTATATCTAAGTAAGCGGTGATTACACCACCTTACTCAAGCTGAGTGATCAACCTGTGGTGTCAGTTTGGATGGCCAGCTAGGGGTGGCATAATACATGCTTCAGCCCATGGTAGGCCTTGGATGCACCTATGCCGTGGGTACCTATGGTACACTACACAGGGGCTCACAGAGGTGACCCAATACCCAATCTGGTATGTACCTAAAGTACACGGAGTCCATTTTATAGGCAGAGCAGATAGCCTGGGGCCCTGAATAGCAGGATCCCAGGCCAACTAAGTCGAAAACCAGAAAAACACAAGGCAAAAAGTTGGGGTAACCATATAGTTAGATATCCACCTTCCTACACCCAGTGTCTTCTCAGTGTTGGAAATTATCAATTTTATTAACAGCACAATATTAACCCACCACTGCTGTGGCTTGCAGTCATAAGGCCATTATGAACGGACTATGTTGTGTGCCAGAATGCCTGTGAATAGTTTAGCAAGAATGTTTGGGAGGGAGATTGGTCTCATGATGAGCAGGCCTAGGGGTTTTGCCAGGGCCTGTGAATAACTGTTATTACTGTTTCTCTCTTGGTGTAAGTGGGCTTGTCTGTGTCCTCAGCTCTTTCAACAATGTTTGAAAACAAAACTAATCAGATGATAGCTGCCAGGTGTACATGTTTTGCATGTGTAGAATCACACACTAGTAACTGTACTGCATGCATGATTCACCTTGTCAGTTTGTGAGCAAGTGAGCATTCACAGACCCCAATCTGACTATTTCTGACACTGGAAACAGTTAGAGTTTCACTTCAACAAAATGCTGGAGTAACTCTCTTTCCAGGGTAGAAAGAGAAATAGATCACCCTCTAAACGTGGTGGCGAGTAGTGCTATACGGTTCATAGCACCATTTATCTGGGGAAAACTGGGGAAATGGTACAATGCACTGGGAAAATGGCATGTGATGACAATGTGACCTATCACAACAGAAAGTAGCAGTGGGCCTATCAATCAGTTGGCTCAAATATGTGTCTGGAATCTGGAGGTAGACTTAAACTACTTCAAAAATGAGCATCTTTCCTATGTGGAAAAATACCCATCAGTTGTCGATCCTGGGCGCCCTGTTCATCATTTGGGTTTCCTTCACACCGGGAAGGTAGGTTTCAAGCCAATATTAATGATGGAAATGGAAACCTTTTGTTGTTCTCATATGTCAGGGTGTGGATTGAGGAATGGCAAGAAAATCCCCCAGGAGCAACCGGGAACGTCAACGACACCAGCCTCGTAATTAACCTAAGCTCCCATGTATTGACTCAACTTGAAGAACAGGTGCTTAACAGAGGCCTGGGCTTGGTAGCAACAAATAGAGGAGATCCTTTTCTCACACAAATAGAGATGGGAAGATTCTTTAGAAAGGTTCGACTACACTTTCTCTTTTCGAAGACTAATGGAGATACTCAGGATCTGTGTGAAGAGGTGAATACATGCCTAAAAAGACCGTCAAAATGTAATCCTACCACGATAGGGCTGCCTGCAAAAGTCCTCAGTAGTTTAAGTCTACCTCCAGATTCCAGACACATATTTGAGCTAACTGATTGATAGACCCACTGCTACTTTCTGTTGTGATAGTTTGTAATAAGGGGTTGTAGTATTGTGGGGTCTTTAAACATCCCCTTGGGCCCTCCCCTCTCTTTTGTGTTATGACAATGTGACCTGACATTTCCACTAAACCTGCTTTTACACTTTTTTTGAGCTGGCTGTGTTCAGTTTATCAAGGCCCAGGGTTTAGTTTCAAGTCAAGAGATAGTGCAGGATTAGACTAATTATAATGTCATAGATACCAACAAATGCCTTTAACACGTATGCCTTTACCCTGCAATGCCTAAACACGTATGCCTTTACCACGTAACACCTTTACCATGCATATGCCTTGACCATGCATAATGAAGGATTTACAAAAATGGCCCTGCCAGTAAAGGGTGGGTGCCCTTGAGCCCATCCAGGAAGCCCATCCAGGAAGCCCACATTATCAATGTTGAGGGCCCCCAAAGTCCCCATGACGCCAGCGGGAGCCAGTATTGTTCCTACCTGTAGGGAGCAGCTTAAAATCCTGTGCTCTATGGGCAGGAACAATTTTTTCATGTGTTTCTCTGCCCGCTTTATAAGCTGTGCATTGTGGGGAGTGTAAGTTATAGTTAGCCCAGGTAGCTATAACTGCTCAGTTTCTACGGTTTTGAGTATGTAAAATCTGAACCTAAGTAAACGTCTCTGTAACCTTTGTTTTTTTCGGTGTATTTCTAAGGTTTTTGATGCTATTTCCTACCTATAACGTCTCTGTAAACTATGTTTTTTTTCAGTGAAAATATCTCTCTCTTTCTCTCTCTCTCTCTCTCTCTCTGTCTCTCTCTCTCTCTCTATATATGTATATATATATATATATATATATATACATATATATATATATATATATATATATATATATATATATATATATATTCACTGAAAAAACCAAAGGTTTTACACACGTTATAGTTAGGAAGTAGCATTTACAAAACCTATGAAATTCACTGAAAAAACCATAGGTTTGACACATGTTATAGTTAACTGGATATTTTACTCATATAAAACCAATGAAATTCCCCCGTTATAGTTACTTCAGCTAACTATAACACACGCGCCCGCAATGCACTGCTGATGACGTCACATATTACATCACTCATGCTTTGAACATTGTAGTTTCTATTTTTAAATGTGTGTATCAAAGGTTATATTACGCTGAGAGGAGGTCTACCACTATTTTACAAGGACGATGTCATCAGTGATTTCATCAGTGATGTTATTTCAGATATCATCAGTGATGTCATGAGTGATGTCACTGACCATGTCATGAGTGATATAATATGTGACGTCATCAGCAGTGCATTGCGGGCGCGCGAGTTATAGTTAGCTAAAGTAACTATAACGGGGGAATTTCATTGGTTTTATATGAGTAAAATGTCCAGTTAACTATAACATGTGTCAAACCTATGGTTTTTTCAGTGGATTTCATAGGTTTTGTAAATGCTACTTCCTAACTATAACGTGTGTAAAACCTTTGGTTTTTTCAGTGAATTTCATAGGTTTTTTGAATGCTACTTCCTAACTATAACGGGTTTAAAACCTATGGTTTTTTCAGTGAATTTCATAGGTTTTTTAAATGCTACTTCCTAACTATAACGTGTTTAAAACCTATGGATTTTTCAGTGAATATATATATATATATATATAAAATTTCTATGGCAAAAAGAAACCCCTCATGTTGTTCCTTTTCAAATTAAATGTATTAAGTGTTACCACTTTATTCCAATCAAGATGACTTCAGGTGTGCCATACTTTTGTCATAAGTAAGACTGTTAGCGTTCTAGTTGTTCTTTAGAACACTCTGGGACATTCTGTCATTGGGCTATAGTTGGGCTACATCTGGCTGATATTTGGGCTACATTTGGGCTCTTTTGTCTCTGGTGGCCATCTTGGGAGACTGTATATCAGAATAATTTTAATGAAATATAAGAGGATTTGAGAAGTCACTCAAAATGTGACCTAATTTTTCTTTCTTCAGCACTAATCATAATTTCTATGGCAAAATGAACCCCCTCATTTTGTTCCTTTGCAAATTAAATGTTTTAAGTGTTAACACTTTATTCCAATCAAGATGACTTCAGGTGTGCCATACTTTTGTCATAAGTAAGACTGTTAGCACTCTAGTTGTTCTTTAGAACACTCTGGGACATTCTGTCTTTGGGCTATTTTTGGGCTACATCTGGCTGATATTTGGGCTACATTTGTTTTTTTTTGTCTCTGGGGGCCATCTTTGGGCTACATTGGGCTACATCGGGCTACATTTGGGCTCTAACATATATATAGCCCAATGTAGCCCAATATATATTTTTCAAAGTTAATTTTCTCAGCAACTACTGAACAGATTTACACCATTCAAAGAAAAGCGTAATCTGCGAGCCGGACTCTACCTTTCTACCAAATTTCTTATAAATCCATTCAGCCGTTCGAGCTGTAGCCGTGTCTAAACGTCCTATGGAAAATAACATGGGGAAAACACGTTTTGGGACCCCCCTTTTATCTCAGCCCCCACTTGACGAATCCCCCCCAAACTTTCAGGGAAGGAGCGGAGCGGAGCAGGCCATCTTCTTTGAGAAATTCGCAAAGATTCGTCCACCGGCGCCAAAGTTATTCTCATTAGAATGTTGCAGATTTCCTATGGAAACTAGGTCCTAACTACTGTCATTGGGCTATAGTTGGGCTACATCTGGCTGATATTTGGGCTACATTTGGGCTCTTTTGTCTCTGGTGGCCATCTTGGGAGACTTCATATCAGAATTTTTTTAATGAAATATAAGAGGATTTGAGAAGTCACTCAAAATGTGCCCTAATTTTTCTTTCTTCAGCACTAATCATAATTTCTATGGCAAAATGAACCCCCTCATTTTGTTCCTTTGCAAATTAAATGTTTTAAGTGTTAACACTTTATTCCAATCAAGATGACTTCAGGTGTGCCATACTTTTGTCAAAAGTAAGACTGTTAGCGCTCTAGTTGTTCTTTAGAACACTCTGGGACATTCTGTCATTGGGCTATAGTTGGGCTACATCTGGCTGATATTTGGGCTACATTTGTTTTTTTTTGTCTCTGGTGGCCATCTTTGGGCTACATTGGGCTACATTGGGCTACATTTGGGCTCTAACATATATATAGCCCAATGTAGCCCAATATATATTTTTTCAAAGTTAATTTTCTCAGCAACTACTGAACAGAGTTACACCATTCAAAGAAAAGCGTAATCTGCGAGCCAGACTCTACCTTTCTACCAAATTTCTTATAAATCCATTCAGCCGTTCGAGCTGTAGCCGTGTCTAAACGTCCTATGGACAATATCATGGGGAAAACACGTTTTGGGACCCCCCTTTTATCTCAGCCCCCACTTGACGAATCCCCCCCAAACTTTCAGGGAAGGAGCGGAGCGGAGCAGGCCATCTTCTTTGAGAAATTCGCAAAGATTCGTCCACCGGCGCCAAAGTTATTCTCAATAGAATGTTGCGGATTTCCTATGGAAACTAGGTCCTAACTATAACTACCTACTGGCGACCGCCAGTAGGTAATATATATATATATATATAGAGAGAAACAGATATATATATATATATTCACTAAAAAAACATAGATTTGACACATGTTATAGTTAACTGGACATTTTACTCATATAAAACCAATGAAATTCCCCGTTATAGTTACTTCAGCTAACTATAGCTCGCGCGCCCGCAATGCACTGCTGATGATGTCACATAGTACTTCACTCATGCTTTGAACATTTTAGTTTCTCTTTTTGAATGTGTGTATCAAAGGTTATATTACGCTGAGAGGAAGTCTACCACTCTTTCAGAAAGATGATATCATCAGTGATATCATCAGTGATGTCATTCCAGATATCATCAGTGATGTCATAAGTGATGTCACTGACCATGTCATGAGTGATGTAATATGTAACATCATCAGCAGTGCATTGCGGGCGCGCGAGTTATAGTTAGCTGAAGTAACTATAACAGGGGAATTTCATTGGTTTTATATGAGTAAAATGTCCAGTTAACTATAACATGTGTCAAACCTATGTTTTTTTTTGTGAATTTCATAGGTTTTGTAAATGCTACTTCCTAACTATAACATGTGTAAAACCTTTGGTTTTTTCAGTGAATTTCATAGGTTTTTTGAATACTACTTCCTAACTATAACAGGTTTAAAACCTATGGTTTTTTCCAGTGAATTTCATAGGTTTTTTGAATGCTACTTCCTAACTATAACAGGTTTAAAACCTATGGTTTTTTCAGTGAATTTCATAGGTTTTTTAAATGCTAATTTTGAACTATATCGTGAATGCAACCTATAGTTTTGTCAATGAATATGTGCAAATATTTTTTTTCAGAAAGAAACAGTTTTCTTGACTGTCAGAGTTGTATAGGGACTCCTTGTATAGCGCTAGTGGATTAAAAAGTCTCTACTTTGCCTTATTTTGAACATATTGAAATTTGTCAGCAAATGGAGATTGCCTTTGTAAAATT
Source organism: Lissotriton helveticus (assembly GCF_964261635.1). Classification (NCBI taxonomy): domain Eukaryota; kingdom Metazoa; phylum Chordata; class Amphibia; order Caudata; family Salamandridae; genus Lissotriton; species Lissotriton helveticus. The sequence continues at coordinate 922,024 of NW_027611723.1, read as the reverse complement.
TTGTGCGCGACCGGGTGCGCGCACCCTCCTATATATTTCGGGAAAACATTGCAATTCCAACTCATCGAGTTTCTTCATAGACCCCTCAAAGAAGTTATAGTAGGTCAAAGAGACTGTACCTAGCCTTCTTTTTTATTATTGTGAAACTTTTCAGTAAATGGAGCCGAACGTCTTTTTAAACTTCGTGCGTGACCGGATGCACACACCCCGGTATTTTTCAAAGACATAAAACGTTTTATACTTTAACAATTTTGTGCTTGGATCCCCCTCAGAAGATATACAAAATCAGGATGTGTTTAGGTTTACTCCTTTTCACGTTTTGAAACTTCAGTAAATTAGACAGTTACTTCCAAATGACGTACGTGACCAGATACTGTCACCGCGTACACGTCCTGATGCGCGCATGTGAAGTCATGTGACTTGAAAACAACATTTGCAATAGCTTCTTAGTAGTTTCTGTTCTGGAATTTTCACAGATCCCACCCACTTCCCTCCCTCAGCACGTACACTTCCTAATGCGTGTATGTGAAGTCATGTGACTCGAAAACAACACTTCCAATTGGTTCTGAGTAGTTTCTATTCTGGAATTTTTACGGACCACTCCAACCAGTTCCCTCACTATCTTTTGTACTCTGAAGAGAGAACAACGTTTTACATCTTTCCGAAGACTTCGGTGAAATGGCTGCCGCACAGAATTCATCTTCCGAATCTGAGGAAAATTATCGACTACCTTTAAAAAAAAGGAAGGAATCTGTCATCTGGCAATTTTTCACTTATCCTAAGGATCAAAAAAAAGTGAATGCGCCCAAAGTTACTTGCACACTATGTGAAGCAGTTCTTTCAAGAGGAAATCCGTCGAAAAAGTATTCCTTTTCCATACATACCATGATGAGGCATGTGAGACAAGTGCACCCTGTGCAATTTGCACAGGCATCGACAAGAGCTCTGGCCACGCAACTACCATCAGTGGTGGCCAGCACATCTTCTGGTGGACGACCTCTTTCTCCATCCAGTGCAGAGATGGACTTGAGACCATATTTGTCAAAGGTGCATATGAAATGCAACGAGTGTGGAGAACTTCTTCTGTACGGAGAACAGAGCCTCATTCTTATTAAAATGAAAATTGATAATCATCAATGCTCCGACAGAAGATAATTTTTTTCATTTCAATTTGATCCTGTGTCACAGTTTTACACTTAAAAATTTCGGTGCAAATTTTAAAAATCAAAAACAATATAACACTTGATAAAAAAAAAAAAGTTCTTTTCAGAACTAACTCATTGTACCAAAAATAGCTCTATTCACAAGCTGAAGTATCGACGCTTTTTTTCGGGACAATTATGCAAAAAAGCGACGATACTTTGGGCATATTATGAAGGAGACGTAATACATTATCGTCGGTTTCATCGACAGGACACTGCCGATAAAACGACGATAATAGCCTTCATAATATGATCTATGAATTGCAACCGAAACCTACGTTAGTTGTCTTTACATCTAACATTAGATTCGATTGCAATTCATAGAGCATATTATCAACGCCGTTATTGCCGCTATATCTGCACTTTTCTGCCGATAAAAGCGGCTTTAATGTTTTACCTATCCTTGAAAATATTCTGCTGCACCTTTTTGAAAACGGCATTACATCGCCTGCCGTAAGACCACTTTGCATATCTTGCGCACAGTAACTTAATGACATGCAAAGTGGGCGTAGGTCAAAGCACATGCAAAATGTGGTTGGAGGGGAAAGCACCCTATCACGTAAAGAGGCGTTGCGAGAGAAAGAGGTGGAATAAACTTGTTTATCGCAGGACTGTTAAATCCTGCTCTAATCAAACATTCGGCATCGTTAACATAAGAGTGTAGAAAATAAAACTAAATCCACCCCGTCCCCTATTTACAAGGCACACATTACTGTGTGAAAACAACGTTTGTTTTCACGCGATAATGTTAAGTACCGCGGCTGTTACAGCATTTACTATCACACATGTGTTCCCATTGATATTAAAGCACTAACACCGTGGAAAATTCCGCCCATGGCGTCGAAATTTATAACGCCGAGCAGCGGCGATTTTTATCGCTTAGGAGCCTTGCTATTATGAAAGTTTATGTCCTAAGTCTATGATTCTGAAACTATGCACCGCGGCTCCCCTGTGCGCCGTAATGAGGTGCCAGGGGCGCCGCGCACACTCTAGAGTGACTAACCGTCCATAAATTCCACAGACATCCATACCCTGTTATCTGCAATTGTGGCCATCTGAAGGAGCTGCGCTGCTCCCCTCTGAGAAGCCTCACTCCCACTGCTGCAGCGGCCTCGCACTCTTCCAGGAACACAGGAGCAGCCCCTCCCGCCCATTGAAGTTCTGTGTCGGTCTCATTGCCACTTACTGAATGAAAATAAGCACTGAAGGATATTCAAGTATGTAGCACTCCTCCTGCTACAGCATACAGAATGAATTGTGTTAGGTATAAAAAAGTGAAACACCCACGCTACAATGATATAGAACACTTCCTTTAAAGAAGCCTGTGAATAAGTTTAAAAGATCAGGTTAACCCTCTTTTACTCTCTCATCATTCTTGAACATAAGTATTTACAATACTATATTGAACAATGCCATGGTTGCTGCTTTTTTATTTTAAGAATCTAGCAATCATTCACAAAGCCAATAGTCATGGCTTCTTTTTCCTGACAAAAAACTTGCAATATTACATATCTACATAGAATGACAGAAAAAACATAACACTAGCACCATGGTGCAAAAACGGCACAGATGCGTGACGCATCTGTGCCGGAAAGGTGGTGCATTGCTGGAGTTGCATCGCAAGTGTGACACAGCTCCAGCAAGGCTCGACGGTACCCCATCTTGACAATGCTGTGTCAAGACCTACGCCTGCTTGAAGCACATGCAGGGTTTTGAAGCAGCATTGGCCTGAAAGTGACTGAGTGAAATCTCATAGATTTCACTCAGCCACTTTCATGAGGCGTTCCTGCACAGGAACGTCCCCTCCTGCACAGGAACGCTTCCTTATGGTGCAGGGCTTTACAACGTGACGCATCTCCTAGATGCATCACGTTGTAAATATGGCGCATTGTTTGCACCGCCATTGCGTCATATAAAGTGACAGAATTGTGGCGCAAAGACACGCAAGGGCATCATAAATCTGCCCCTATGTGTTTTAAACTGCCCTCTAAATTACAACCAACACTCTCTTTGAAGAGACCCCCTAGTTTTTTTAACACCTCTTATCTCCTCCCATGCTCATGACAGAGCCGCTCCGTCATGAGCATCGGCTGAGCTGTCCTCATGACGGAGCGGTTCCGTCATGGCCCTGCCGCTGTGCTTGCATGGCACTAATTTTGCGCCTGCACAGCGTGTTCTATTGAGTGAGAGGGGCCATGATCGAACCGCTCTGTCATGAGAACAGTTCAACCGCGGCTCGTGAAGGAGTGGCTCCATCATGAGCATACGAGCGCCACTCAGCCCCCCGCCCCCCTAGCGCTGCAGTGGAATTGCCACAAAGGAGTTAAAGTCCTGGAAACAACACCATTTAACATTTATTATCATTTACCACCAATGTTTTCATATATCAGTGTTGCTGAACTCACTCAGTGAAATGTCGCTGATTTCATTAAATCACTTTTAAGGCACTCCTTATGAGAATGCACCCAATCCTGTGTGGAAGTGCTTATATAAAACATGACACTGGTATAACCAGGATACACAAAGAAATGACACAGTGATAGAAAAGTTTCTTTATTTTTTATACTTACCTAAGAAATAGTAACAAAGTAAAAGTAAATTTCTTTTAAAAACATAGTATCTGTGGAAGAAAAGTAAAAATAAGATTATAATGTACAATTCATAAAACAAAAAAAAGTAGGAGTGAATGAAACAGAAAGTAAAAAAAAAAGACTAAGGGACAGAGAGAGAGAGACAGAGACAGAATGTCTAGTATATAAATCAATAAGTAACATAATTAATTGCAAGAGATAATAGCACTGAAGGAATGAGTGTCTAAACGAAAGTAAAGTGAGAGAGAAAATAAAAGTATGATCAGTGTTAGTACACGAAGTAAACAGTCTCTTAAAGAAACACAGTAAGAGTGCAGAAATATCTTAAGGAGATGAATAAAATAAAGGAAAAACAGTAAGAGAAACAGAGTGAAAAAGGGTGAGTAACAGAAGGTAAACGGAGTACAAATAGACAAGCACTCCAAGACACATATAAATAGAAATAAAGTAGGGTAAGAGAAGTAAAGTATGGGCCTTATTTATGAAGGCCTTGGACCGCCCATGCGTCACTTTTAACATGGTAAAAATTGGTGCATCGGTGGCGCAAGGCTTTCATAAATGAGGCCCTTTACATTTAAGTGTAAGAATTGAGCATAATTAATGAAAGCAGAGTAAGGGAACAAATATTAGATACACTAAGACAAACAAATTAAGATTCTAGAAACAAAGGTGATGCAAGGTCAATAAAGGTGAGTCACCATGAGACAACAGTAGAAACAAACTGAAGAGCTACATCGACTGAATAAGATAGTGACAGAAAAGATGTTACAGAAACAGGAGAAAAAATTAAACAACACAAAATGTGAATGAGTTAAACGGAATAAGTGTGACTAAACAGTACTGAGAAAGGAAGGAGATCAAAACAATAAGGATAAGAGAGAGGCAGACAAAACTCTCGGATGTTATTAGTTGTACTTACCTTATAAATGTAATATCTGTGGAAGACAGTAAAAAAATATGTTATAATACATATTTCTAAATCCAATGTAACAAAATAACTTAAACAACATATTACATGGTTTATTTTTGCTGTCCTCAGAATACACTGATTTTCACTATAAACAGTGATTTCAATATTAATCATCATGTAACAGAGGGGAAAAAAACACAATCAAAATGATTGTGTTTAAAAAACCCATAAAAGATCTCCATACATAATATAAATACCTGAAAAAACATGTCTTAAATGTTTTTCACTAATTCGCAATTTCTTGAGTAAGCACAGTACATCTTCCACAGTTACAAACTAATTAAACTATACCACCTATTTTTAAATACATCTCAACAAAGCCCCGTGCAAGTATCTTCTTTAAAAATCTATCTTAAGTACACATTTTCTTCTCTCATACCTTTCCACGTGGCCAAATAGTATAAGTTAACTCGTTATCTTTTAAATACCTCTCAAAAAACTTGTGTCCATATATGTTCTAAAATAATTATCTGAAGTACTCATTTTCTTGTCTCATATTTTTCCGCGTGGCCAAATAGTATGAGTTAAGTAGTTATTTTCTGAAATTTCTTAATCTTGGTCTTATCTATTCTTTTCTGAATCTTTCCAGTTAAAAATTGTAACGTGTTCTGTACCATCAAACATTAAGTGAACTTGTACCTGATGCTATCACTATGCCAAATACAAATTTCATTTCTAGATTTGCACACCCTCAGTCACATGATATTTCTAAACAACAGAGTTTCATATCTTTACAGTATTAATCTTCCTACACCAAGTCATTTTACTGAAATTTGGGTTGCTAAAATAGCAGATAAGAGTTAGTTAAGTCAAAAGGCAAACGTTTCTTAAAAGGCAATTGACTATCATTGCAAAGCGTCCAGCCTGTTGGACACTTCAAATAAGCTGTGTAATGTCCTGATGATGTTGAAGGCCCTTCATGAAAAATAATGGCTACAGTTACAAATGTTCTTCTAGAAATAGATACTTGAGAAGCCACAAAATTTTTAATTAAAGTTGACAATTTACTCCCATCAGCTCTGCATCGTTGAAACATTAAAATTACATATTGTCCATTTCTGTAGATAGATAAAGTTGATAACATTTCAGACTTACATTGAGAACAGACCATGTTCTGATGCGCATCTTTAACTAGTTTATTAAAAGACACTTCTTTACAGTCTGGTAATGTTAAATATATAAATCTTTCACTGTGTATATCAGTAGTACTTGAAAATGAGCAATTATCACACTTATGTTCCCATTTATAAGAAAGGCCAAAAAGACTATCAATATCTACACCTTCATCTTCCAAAACTGTAAACATATACATAATAAATTCCTGACAATCTTGCTGAATATTCTGAGAAAATTGATTTAGTCCTGCACATATGTCTAAAACATTCCTTAGTTCTGAAACACTTGCTACTTCACTATCACCACTGCTACATTTTTCAAATACAGAATTTAATGAACAACAAAATGTTTGCTCCGTATTTTGTACCATCTGTTGCTTAACATTTTTTAGAAAAAAAAACAACATTAAATACTACATTTGCATAGCAGTTGACACCAGACCTGTTTTCAAACTTAAATCCAACAATCTCTTCAATACTAACCTTTGTCTTACGCCTACCAACGACAGCTACATCTTTTTTTCTTCGTTTCTCGACTACTTTGGTACATTTTTCCTCATTTCTCCTTTTCTGACCAACCATACGCCTTTCAATTAAAGGATATTGAGGTAAACTTGGAGCATATTCTCTTCCTAACCTATTATACTCCTTCACACAATTTAAATCTGCACTAATCTTTGTCTCATCTAAATCAATTAGATAAAGTCCACATAAAGTTCTAACTCAAGATAAAGCAACATACGCCATACCCTCTTTGAATACAGTGCTTCCAATATTTACCAAAGCACAATCTACACTTAAACCTTGAGATTTGTGAATAGTCACTGCATATGCCAAACAAATTGGAAATTGCTTCCGACTGACATATAAGTCTTTCACAAGCAAAAAACGAGTTGAACAGCGACTAATTTGTTGAACTTCCTCAATTCCATCAAATTTTATTCTTAAAAATTCAATCTCATCTCTATTTGAGTAATTGACAAAACCAACAACATTACCCATTGCTCCATTTACCAATCCTCTTTCTATATGTAAATTTCTCCGTAAAATTATCCGACAATTTAAACATACATACAGATTTTTCTTTAAGCCAGCAGTTTTAGATATAGATTTCTGAAGAGAATCCAATTTTAACTTCAACTTTTCAGACAAAACAATAGTAGTGGAGAAGTGTGGCTCACTGGTTAGAGGAGGCAGACCTGGAAGCAGAGGTCAGCCCGGGACCAGGGTTCAATTCCCGGCTCGGCGGGGTCTTGAGTCCTAAAATGTCCATGGACTCGACAATTCTCGCTCCGGTGCCTAATCGATTCACGGGTTCTCACTCTGCGACTCTGGGCAATAGCTTGCTTAATCTCCACAACGGCCCCTCGCGGCGGGATGCCTGTCTTTCACCTTGCGGATACCCTGCCGGGGTAATCTCACAGGGGAATACCAGGACGGGTTCCCTAAGCAAGCGCTTAGAAACCAGTGGTGATTTGCGCTATATAAATTCATGTACATTTACATTTACATTTACTACCTTCATGCTCTATTCTATCTTTAGCTTCCAGTTTCTTAATTTCTTGATTTTCTAAGTTCAACATTTTCACATTAAAAACTGAACATTCTTTGAGAGTTGGCATCAAGCATATGACTGACTTATCTGCTACCTCTTTACTATAGATTTTCTCAGGTAAATTATCTTCATTAGGAAACAGTTTGGAAAGTAATCGTGTTCGTAGAGTGTCTTTTGCATCTTCGGTTAGTTTTCCAATCCTTATATCTTGAAGAATATTTCCATATTTAGTATCCTTTGCCTGTCGCATATTTTGCATCAGTTCAGTATATTTGAAATGTGACCATATATTAACATTTCCAATACTGCCCAGGCACTTTCTGGTGTCCTCATGCGTAACAGTTTCAAATACAGGTTGTCCTTTCACAGGAGTTAGCTGCAGTAGATCTCCAAAAACTATGACATGTTTACCTCCAAATAACACATCATACTCTGTCTTAAGTATCTGTTGCATTCTTAAATGCACAAAAGCAAGCATTAAATTGGATACCATGCTTACCTCATAAATAATAAGAAGTTTCATTTTTTTAAGGACTGTAGAAACTTCAAAACAAGCTTCTCCAGATAGCTTGTGATATTGTAATTTATTTTCATGTTCAACTGGCAGCATCAGTAAACGATGTAAAGTAATACCTTTAATATTATGTGCTGCCAATCCAGTTGGAGCAGTAACAATACACGACAGTGTTGACTGAGTTCTTTGCTGTAGATATGTAGTAATTCCTTTAATTAGGAAACTTTTACCAGTTCCAGCTTCTCCACTTACATATAGTCGAATAGGTTCAAATGACATACATGAGCAATCTTTTTTCTCATGACGAAAGCCATGCTCAATGTGCTCTGTCACTTCATCATATATCTGTCTTTGCTCAAGATTAAATTGCTTCTTCAATTCTTCTAAGTTTATTACTTACTCTTGACCTTGCTGCATTGCTCTTTCCACCTCATCCATGGCAGTGGCTGCTACATTTTGAATAATTGGTTGTCCCAGTGGATCTTGACTTAATGAAGCCGAACTTTGTCTACCTTGTGAACTATCTCTAGCAATCTCTGCTGCAATTGTTGCTTCTTGCTCTATTTCATCATTCAACATTTGGAGATAATTACTAAAAACAGGACATTCGATACTACTTTTAGATGTGTTGAATGAATCTTCATAACTATCAAAGTCACCAAGTAGTTCCTCTTCTGTACGCAATGGTTTAAAGAGTTGCAAAAGAGCTAAATAGTAAAATTCTCTTTTGTCAGGTGTATCGCAACTCAGTTTTCGATGATTAATCAAGTGTCCTTTTCTTTGTTTCACCAGACATCCTTCATGTCCAATTACAGCGTGTACACCTTTATCAATATTCTCTGTAATATTCCTTTTAAAAGTGTAGTTTTGAAGTATTTCATACAGACAAATATTTTCAAGCAGAGTACTTCTATTTGGATAGTATGTATCCAACATATTTGTTTTCAAAATGTCTGTACTGTTTGGTTCTTTCTGGGCTAAATATTCAATTTCTTGCACAGGTTTCAGAACACGGTTTCGTGTTTCTGCAAGACCCAAACTCACCCAGAGGATAGTCCTTGATTTTGCATAAAGACTTGCTGATGATAACCGATCACAACATTCATATGCTCCAATTTCTCGATGAGACAACATCTTCAAACTGTACGTATACAATTTCTTGCTTAGGCTCTTTTCATGAAAAATGTCTTCCCACATCTCCTTCAGTTCCGTCTTTTTAGATTTCGTGATGTAAGGCGTTACATATCGAGCCACAGCAATAGAGTTGTCTGCAACATATTGTATGTCCATGTTAGCATTCCACATGGACAAAATGACTGGGTTATAGTCATTTATATATTTGGATTCTTCACCTCTTCTTAAATTGTACGTATTTTTAGGTGACCTTCTTCTGATGTTATGTCGCAAAGATGACATCAAATTGTTGTCTCTTCCTTTTGAAAGTACCGGTCGTGCAAATCCAAAACGACATTTGGTGTAGAATTTACTCTTTGATTTGATTTTTTGCCGACAATATTTTCCACAACGATGACTTTGAAAGCGTAACACTTTTCCTCTTAAGTCCTTATCAGTTGTACTATTAGGTATGTCACAAGTGGCATACTGTTCAATAAAAGACAGTACAGTCTCATCCGAGTCTGTTCCAAATTTAGGAGCATCCATGATCCATAACAGCATATGAATATGAGGAGCACCTCTTGCTTGATATTCTTTTCTCCAAAAGAAATCCAGTACTTCACCAAGAGGCGGATTTTTCTTGTTTGTAATAAAAGCCATCATAGCTTCAAATCTATGATTAAAATATCTGCAAACATTAACCGGATCTAACGAACACAGTTCTCCAGGTGTCTTGTAGTTTATATTTTCTATGTTTGCATTCGCCTCCCGAAGAAATTCAAGTAAATCTTCCCAAGCATACTCTGCACAGCTTAGAGTTAAAAACCATGTAGGTGCTCCTAAATTTCTAAGCATGCACTTCAAATCTTCATGACGACGGTACCAATACTCATTAGTACCACGCTGACAAGCCATTAAATTAATTAGGTGTGAATCCAAAACACTATCTTTCTGTTGCACTTTATCCATAAATTCCTTTGCTGAAATATTTTGCAGATGCACTCAACTTTTTAAGATATGGTTTACTGCATAAGACAGACCAGATAAGTCACTCTCAAACAGAAGATGAAACAAATATGGAATGCATTGGCGAAACCTCGGATCTTCTGCATATAATCTTGTTGTCCGGTACTCAGATGCAGGAATCTGCATAGGTCGATCATCATATCGTGTACCTTCACCTGTAGGGAATAACTGTGGAAAACAACGACCTTCCAAACTTTCTTCCCATACACTAATAGGATTTCCTTTTGCTTTTTTCATCTGAAATAATTCAATAGCATTCCCTATTGCTTCTTTGGAATGCAGTGGATGAACACTGTAATGCTCATAAATTTCTTCACTTCTGGATAAGTCAACTTTTTCAATTTGTCCAATAGACAAATCATTGTCCTCTTCTTCACTTACTTCTTCTTCTTCTTCGTATACATCTTTATAGTACTTATTATTTTGGACTAAATACAATGTTGCCTTTTTGACTTTTCTAACATCCACTAAATATTGCCAGATTTTCTTACTCTTTGTAGGTACACCATTAACTAGAATAACTAGAGGTTCCTCTTCTACATTTTCAACACCAATTGTTTCCATATTTTTTTTAAATCAAGTGGCAAATATACAACTCTACCCTTTAATCCTCTTTGTAAATCTGAAGGATTTAATTTGCCAGTCTTAGGCTCCATACGAACAATAGCCTGAAAAGGATGTACACATTGAATCAGAATAGTCTCATAAGTATTTAAATCCATCAGTTCCGATGGAATATTTATCAACTCAAGATTATTATGGAGAGCTCTAGCAGGCATTCTATTTTCATTTAATTTATTATAACAATATTTACAAATACGTTGCTCAAAACCCAAATCAAAATAGTTTTCCACCAACAAATAAGTTGCGAAATCTTTCCATTGACTATTACTTTCATCTTCACTTTTTAAATATAAATCAACTAACCTAGTTTGACTTTTGTAATGAATGCGTCGACAACACACACAAGGAAAATTTGGTTTCTCACCTGCAATGACCTTAAACTTTGTTATTTCCTGTTCAAAATTTTCAATATTAAAATTTCCAACATTTTCTAACACATATCTTTCTATAATTATATCAGTTTCTGCATTATCTTCCTCTGGACCAAAATAACTTACCTCAATTTCTCCACAAATCTTCTTAACATCTAATTCACATGCATGCAAAAGAGCACTATTTAACTGTTTAAGTTTAAGTGCTGGACTTTTTGCATAATACAACTTTCTCAGTAATTTTCTCATTTTGGTATGATGTACTGCTAACATCCTGAAGTGATGAAACACACTCTGGCATATTTTTTTAGAAAGACAAGCCAGAGAATGGCCTTGCAGACCTATTTTTTCTCGCACTCTGCAATGATCTAATTCTTGCAACATTACAAATTTGTTTTTAAGACTTTCCTTAGTGTACTTACGTAAGAAATTGCGAAAGAAATCAATTGAATCCTGTCGTACACTACAAATGCTACTACAATTCCAACTGTAAACAGGAACATTAGGACGTCCCTCTAAAACTTCTCCAGCCATCACCTCTTCTGCATTTCTAACCACAATTTTCTCTTTCTCAATTGCACAACCATCCTTCACCTCATATGCTCGACCACTGGTGTCAACTGCATGCAACAAATCGTTACTTTGAAAGTAACTCTCTTCATTAAAAAATGGCTCAGAAGTTGAAGTATGCATCCACTTCCCAGAAAACACTTTACAAAAATTACTTCTATTTATGTGTCTCTTCCATTTACTTTTAGCTTTTAAAACTCGGATTGCCTTATTTAGTGTATTTATTCTATTAAGTACTAAAATAAATAATTTTCTTTTTGTCTCAAACGCGCGCTGAACAACACCCTCTATATGTTCTTTCTTCTTATAAAAAGCAGATATTCTTTTACAAACTTTCTCCTTTTTTAATAAATTCGAAAATACTCTGTTATAAAACATACGCTTCCTGATTTCCGTAAACTGATTCGTACGAGTTTTGCTGTATCTATTTTCCTCTCTGCTGATTCCAGATTTTTTTTTATGTTTTGTTCCATTTGTCCTTCTACATACTGATAACTGTTTTTCCTTTTGAACGTTATTGTTAATAGTTTTCCTTTGACATAATCTTCTTAAAAAAGCTTTGGTTTTCTTACCAGGAGTACTCTTCTTTTTATCCGTCCTTTCTTGTTTTGATAAATCTTGTATTTCTTTCCTCTTCAAATGGTATGTCCGCTTATAGAGCTTTCTTTTTTCACTTCTGGTCGGCATACTAATTTATGTTTGTGATGAAAATGACAATCTGTAAAACACAAACATAACAAATATTATAGTTGGCTACTAGCATATAACATACAAATTAAAACCACAGATTAATTTTCTAAGTAGAATAAAGACAAAGAAACAGTCTCTGAACAGAGTAGGAAATCCTGTAGTGAATGTTGGTTCTAAATTTATGACAGTCCATAGCTGTCTTAACATTATAGACGTATTTTCTGATTCTATTTTTTAAAGCATACAAACAGTACACTGTTTTTCAAGAACTGTCGGTCATCCTAGTGCTTTAATCTTTTTTACTATATTCTCTTATACACTTCATGAGAACATGTCTTGTCACTCTCATAAAGCAGATCAACGACGAATAGGACAAGAAAACTGTCTTGAAGAATACTTTACTATCAAAAATAATTTTATTCATTTAAAAGTTCATAATCTAAAAGAACTTCAAGCATAATATCATCAGGTACTTCGTCCAATTCATAGTCCTCATCCTCCAAATACTCCTCTTCTCCTTCCACTATCTCTAAATATGCACTGTCCAATGAAATGTCCATAAAGTCCTCATTTTCATTGTTTTTATCCTCCTCAAACACTGCTTCTAATAAGTCCTCCATCAGATCATTAATAATTTCAAAATGAATTTCTTTTGGTTCAGAATAATTCTGCATCTCTATTAGTTTTCGTTCTTCTGTATCCTTTTAAAAAAATATAAAGACTAAATTATATCTTTTTCATAAATATATAACTTAAAAGTACCTTTACTAATTTTTAAACTACATATATTTTTATACTTTCTAACTCATTAACTACATATATAAGATAGCACCTTCCTCTTGTTTTGAAAAGAAATTGACACTATAACCCTAGACATTAACACTGTTCCTTTTTTTTTTACATGAAATAATTACTGCTGTAAAAAGACATTTTACTGTAAAATTTGTTTTTAGATTTTCTAGATATCACAACTATTAATAAACTTTATAATTAATTTTTAGGGATCCATTTTCTGAGTTCACCACTACAAAGTGCTATTCAAACTATATACAGTCTGAAGGGGAGGCTCACATTGTACAAACCATAGCATTCACTTAACAGATTACTACTTCCTACAGAGACAGTTGTTTTTTTGTTCAACAGCATACTCAGCATGTGAATTTCATTGCATGTACAAAATTTCATGCTAACCATGAAGAACCACATCATAATAAAGCTCTGCAAATATATGTAAAACAATGCATACAGATAGTACAGTCACAGATATGCAGGAAAGATGCCCATCACACCAAGAGCCATATCATAATACCCCTCTGTAAAGGAAGAAAAAAGACTGCCAAAGATAATACAGCATGAGTTTCAAAAATAATCAACACTTAGCAAGAATTATTCCATGGAAACTGCAAAGAATTATAGATAATGATAGATAAACCAGAACTCCATCAGAAAGAAGACATGCACCAGGCCCATAAAAAGTTAATATCACTTGTCAGTTGAAAAAATATCTCAAAATACATATCTAATACAAGCAGATACAGACATGGCAAAAATAGAAGATAAAATCATGCTCCAAACCGAAACTTTGCAAATATTTAAAAAAATCTTGTTTATTATTTTAATGTGCACCCAAAAAAATTGCCTTTCAAAAATACCAACTCACCTGAAAAAATGAATATAATTCGTGGAATTCTGTGATATGGAAGGCAGGTTGTTGCTTTTCAGCACCAAACACTATAAAAAAGAGAAATAATCAAATTTAATTAACATATTACAGACATATTTATTACACAACATAGAGCCATTGTAGCAAAGAACAAGCCTAACAGATAAATTCCCTAAGATTCTCTACCATTAGATATCCTAATGCCTAACTAAGTTCAATAATTGTTTATTGATTACATGACATAAATAAATATGAAATAAAATATCCAATATAGAGTAGGAAATAGATACAGGACAGGAGAGATACAGACTACAGAAAAGAGAGAGACAGTAGCAGAAAGAGGAACATACAGAGACAGACTAGCATTCAAATCACAAATAGATAGACAAAAAAATAACACCACCACTGAAAAGTCAAGAAAGAAAGGGAAGATACAATAAAGAAAAAGATGACCATGCAGACGGAGTCACAGAGTAAAAATAACAGACAGAGAACAAAGAAGACAAAAACAGAAGGTACAGAGACAGAGAGGACAGCAGGCAAACACTACAATAGGGTGAGAGAGAGCAGAAGTAACACAGAGATGGACAAACAAAGCAGAAGACAGAGAAAGATAGAGAGAAGAAGAGTGAATAAGAAGAAAACAGATATACACCACCATACAGACAATGTAGGAGGAAGAATGAGAACACGACACAGATAAACATACAAAAGGAGCACGAGAAGAAGAGAGATATCACAAGGGACAGTGAAGGTAAGAGTGCTTTTAGGCCAGAAAATAAAACAATCACAGAAATGAATAAATATAATGAAAAACACAACCAAGACAGAGAGAGCAAGGAAAACAAAAAGAATAGGACACAAAGCTTCTCATTTATGAAAGCCATGCGCCAGAGATACATCACTTTTTCCCATGTTAAAAGTGACGCACCACCGGCGCAAGGCCTTCATAATTAAAGGCCCATGTGAGGGAGAACAACAACTGCATAGAGAGAAAATGTATGAGAGACAGGAACGGTAAAAATCAAAGGATAGGCAACATGGAGAAAAACTGCACAGTAGACAGAGATACAGCCAGACACACTAACATATATGAAGTAAGCAGCACAAAAACAGTATGTTCAGAAAACGAAAACAGCAATACAGATATATGTATACTGACTCCACTAACTTAGTGCAAGAACGTATCTGTTACAAGAACTCTGCATAATCTTAACTCACAACTCTTTCTTTCCCTTTAGCCCCAACACTTTCCCCTCTGAACTCACACCCACCATTGCAGCTCTCGGCCACAAACCACACTGTAAATTTTGCCCTCTAAATTTTGACATGTAAGTATGGTAGAACACGTAACATCATACCTATAGGAACTAAGTACTAATACCTTTGACACAGATTAATAGCTGCACAAGTTAACTAAAAAGTCTGCCTACGCCAGGCCTCAAAAGTGCAGCCCGATAGACAGCAAGCCTACCTTTAAGAAACTGCCTGTGCTGAAACCCGAACAGACCCGGCCAACTTAAAGCCCTGAAACTATCTCAATTTTCTCCTCTCTCTTTAAACCTTTACATTTCATTTTCAAACCACGTTTGCTTTCCATGACACACGTTTTTTTTCAATATTCCACATTCAACGCCTACACACTTTTCCCTTTTTAGTATCTGAAGCCGCAACTGCAACATGGCTAATGCACGAATTAATTAGTCTACCTTTCGCGTTTTTTCAGTGTTCAAATTCTTTGAATTTCTTCACATAAATAGATACCAGCAGCTCAGTACCTCCTACAGTCATAAAACCAAGTCGCTCCCTTTCACTTACAAATGCCTTTGAGACGGCAAAAAAATGTCCGGCAGATTTACAATCCCCTTACGCCACTTTAGCATCACTTTTAACATGGGACAAGTGAAGCAAAACTGCCGCACGGAGCATGTTAATCTGCCCCTAAATCTTTATAGAAATCAGTGTACTCAAACATGTAATTAGTCGTTCACATGCAGGCACTTTTAATTACATGACCTATTTAAGTAGAAGCGCTATAATGTTGCATATCTTTTCAAAGATACACCAGTGCCTGCTATAATGCCGACTTTTTCCTTATTCTTCAACAGTGGCTATGGTTTTTTTTCATGTAATGAAAATTACTATGAGTTTTTAAACAGCAAAGCTTACGCGGTAATAGTCACTCTGCATGTGCTTCCCTATAAAAATGTAGTTTATCTACCCCCGCATGGGAACCTTGATGTTTCCATCTGGCCGCGAATTTCGGCCTTGAATCACAAGACATGAACTACAGCCTTATTGTCACAAAAACAAGTTACCCTACCATCTGTTCGCAAACATATCTCTTTCACTTAGCTAATATTCACAAAGAAGTGCATTCCTTATGAAATAGTGACCTTCCTTTACAATTTGCTGAGGTGACTCCCATAATCTTTAACGCATCCTCCACTTCAAGACAGCCCTATTTTTTTTATAACTACTAAGCAATGGTTTAGTGACTTCTCTTGCAGAAATAATTTGAACTCATTCTGCTACTCTGCACTCCATAGTCGGCGACCTATTTGTCTGGACTTCCTGTTGTACTACCACTGCTGCGACTTTTGTGTTCCTATTTTGTTTATTACAAAATGGATTTCCCTCCTGTCTTCGCAAACGAGCCAGAACACTTAGAACTATTTCGCCAGAAGATGCTTGAGTACTATGGCATCCTACCACTCTTGACTTTGAGTGCGTCATATCGATTATCATTTCGATTTTCCTATTTCACCTGTGTGCAGCCTGTATTTCATTGCCTGAGCTGTGATTTCATGTGGGCCCTGGACTTATGTCTCTGCAACTTGGTATCTCCTAAAGTGAATTACAATCATCTAATGAATCCGTTAATTGATCATGAACAGCTTTGTTCCAACGGAGGGATTATGGCCTTTGCAGCGATACAAGGAGTTCTGGGTCATTGGAATATATTCGCAGCGGCGCAAGATTTTTTGGCACACAGCTACATAGAAAAGACACCGAGCTGCCCTCTGATGGTACTAGAGGCTCCGGTAATTAAAGACCATGTATGTTCTTTTCCTCTTTTCAATTGGATGGCTGACATGTTTTCGGATGATAACAGTGACTTCCTTTTAGAAGCGGTTGCTGCTTATTTCGCTTACTCAGTTATTGGATGACTCTTATGCAAGCCATTGACGTCTACATTTTGTTTTGCCTCCCTATCTTTTTCACGTTTTCTTGGATTTTTTTTTTACATCAACAGACCTATTGGCTTTACTAACAGTGGACATTACAATTTCCTGCTGGTCAGATTTTCGTGTTTTATGTGGACTAAATTTTTTTTCCTCAGCTACTCGATTTCAAACTTAACTTTTTATTGAACTCTAATTTCAACAATTCAGTTGCATATCTTATCTTATCTTATTTCAAACGTACTCGGAGCAAAACAGGGTAATATATGCTACATGTGCCCTAATTAATGTGTAAAGGTAGCATGAGTTTTTTATAAGTGTAAACGCCATTTCTCCTTTCAACTGCTTATTTGCGCCTCACACACCTCTGCTGCTTTAGTTTTCCATGTACTGAATTTTTTTATTAATTCATAAGAGAAAAATATGTTCTTTCACTAATATTTGCATTACTTTTTGTGCTGTATTTCAGATGGAATACTGAAACCTTCAAAAGATATGTCAATATAGTAGCTCTTCTCAACACTAATTTTCGAACGTTCCAACAGATAGCATACATGCACCTCCATCCAACTTGTCGCTTTTGGCACGTTTTTTTTTCCTCACACAATAGCATAACACAAAGTTGATAGTGCTTCGCATGCAGAGACCTGATTGTTAATGAGCTGATGTCTAACCACTAGCATTTCCATGTATCGTTGCTAAACTGAAAGGCAAGACACCTTCTTACATTTAATAAAATATAATGTACTTCCTCATAACGGTGTAGAATTAATTTTGCTAAACCATATTCATTTTACATCAACTATAACGTTTGTATTCTATGTACTAGTGACTATGCCGATTACTTTGTTTCTTACAATATCTGTACTCGTATTAGATAAGAAACTTGCCTTGAAAACACTGCATTTCTGAATAAACATTTCAAATATACACGTTCTCTCTTTTAATCCATATTCTGAACTGAAATAATTGTATACTGACAGAGTATTCATGTGTTCCACGTAACCTCAGCTCTACTAAGTTCATGTTTTCTTTTGTCGACCAGACGTACTCATACTAGAACCCTCAGGCCTATGACGGCCCGTCAAGCCTTTCTTAGCGAGTCGCGGACCATGCAAACAATCGTACCTCTGTAAGAAAATAATTTATTACTGTTACCAAACACCGCCGCAGTTTCGCTTCACTCAGTGTTAATCACTGCTCCCCCACTTCTACAGACCAGACGCTATGTCGTATTTCACTCCTTATCACCCTTTCATCTGCACTATAACAAACACTTCTCCGCCAGCCACCAGAGAACAGAGTGCAGATGCAGAAGCACTAAGAAGTCAAATACGACATACCCTCTGCTCTGTGGAGCCAACCGAGCAGTAATTGTGAAAGTAGACATTCACTAGCGCTTCAAAAAAGCATCTCAATTATATAAATAGTTTTTTGAAAACCTGCCAAGTACTTTGATGCGACTATCTGTGTGTGCCTCCACAGCAAACTTCCTCAGCCCGGACTGAAGGCAGACACAGACAGACACACACACACACAGTAAGATAACACAGGGCAATGGAGACAGAAAGCAGAAGGGAGATAAAGATGGAGTCAAACGGCAGGAGGGAGAGAGATATTTGTATACTCGGTCTGCTACCTCAATGTATGAAGGCATGTACTGCACGAACCTGTATACAACCTCATAATCACAAATTTTATTTTATTTTACTCAGCCCCCTCCCCCTCTCACCCCACCCCCACCAGTGCAGCCCGCGGCCACAAACCACACTGTAATTCTGTCGTCTGACAGAAAGTTTATGAATACCTTAAACATTAGCACTTTTTGACGACAGTTTCACATGTGTACTACAGGAACCTGTGTACAACCTCATAGTCACAACTTTTCATCAACTTGTTGAACTCTGCTTTCAGGGTCGGAATGAAAGGCCAAATCGAGATATCAAGCCTCCCTACTCGCTGTGAAACAGTGACAATGTACAGAATTCCAGCCAACATCCTGCAGCAAGCTTCATTATTTAAAAGCAAATAGCTACAGTTAGCTAATAGTGTGAATGTTGGTACGATAGCTGTCACAGGAATTCCATTCATAATGCAAGCTAAATTCGGAGTCTCCACATTACACGTGTCGTGCAATTAAACATTCTTGCATACGAGTGAATGATCAGGTGTGGAAGTGCACTCCTGCCCTTTTAAGTAAACCTCTTAGCCATCCCTCAGACATCTGTATGAGAAGGGCAGAGACCAAACTTCATGGAGAAAAGCGGTACCAAGTGGTTCATATCTACCCAGGGCATAGTGTTTCATACTTGAACTAAACTTAAACAGAGGAAAATGCTATGTTATTAAACCATGGATGAGCCACACAGCTGAATTAGATTCGGCTACAGAAAATGGTAATGGTTCTAATATTTTTATATGCAATAGAGAATATGAGGCATCCTTCATGGACATGAACTGTTGTTTTTCAGTTAAATTAAACGGAAAAAACACTGACAATATATTAATGTAGTCCCAAGGCACTTTCCCAGATTTTAAAGTTTGTAAGGTCCATGCAAACTGCGTGATGGACCGCAATTGATTTTGACCAATTAACAAAACAGAAACATCATCTTGCAAGATATCCACAACAGATGAAACAATATTATCCAAGGTGTAAATCCCGGAAGAGAGTGTGTTAATGCTATTATTAATGACAGCAAGCACTTTTTCCAAATTAGCTTGGTCAATTGCTCATAAACGGGAAGCAGCCTCAACCTGCGACAGTTTCCAAACTTCATTGTAAATAGCACATATATATATCTTTTAGATCTTCCACTCACAGGACCCTTAACAAAATCAGTTAAATCAACATTGTCGGTCAACAAAGATAAATGATGTTTAACAGACGAAAGGGTGGAATGTTTCAGCCAATTTTGACATAATTTCCCCACTGACTAGGTGGTAACTGAATGGGAAGTTTCAAAAAGGGATCAGTTCTGTCCTGTGTGAGGCCAGGGGCTAAACCCAGAAAGCCATGTTGACAAGTATCAGAACTTGTTGGCCACAACAGCCAACCCACAGGATCCAGTGACGAAATTCTAAAGGAGGAGTTAGAAATTAAAGATTGTAATTCATCAAGGGACCTATCGGTATGATTGTTCCAATTAGGGTAAGCATGCAGATTAGGAATTTTAGGGGTATTCATGTGTTTTGAAGTGGCCAAACCAAGACAAGTTGTTTGTGAGATCGTACTATTTAAAAACAACATGTGGCCTGGAATAAGACATGCTTGGTGTAAAGCTTCAGTGCCCTGCACTTGCCAGGGTCTAGAACCCCAAACAGATTTAGGATCTATGGTATCTTTCCATAGCTCGTAGCCACCCACTGCTAACTGATCCATAAAGGATTTGGAATGCAACAATTGTGTGTGAGTAAGTCTCACTTTCGAATTTGATTTGTAATTTAATTTAAAATAAAATGAGCTCGGGTTAGACCGATCAAAGTCAGTAAAATATGTGAATTTATTCAAAAGGGTATTTGAGCTGCCTTTTGTGGGAGTAGGACAATGTTCCAATTGGGTGTAATTAACCACATTTCCAGATTTATTAGCCTTATGCAGAAAGTGATGGCCATAGTGTGGGTAACAGAACAAGTCGGCGTAGTTTGTGGAGTCTAAATATAAATCCTCAGCATCAAAGGCAGCATAATATTTCAAATCAGAAAAGAGAGCTTCAATGGCTAGGACATTCCAATCATCAGAACGTATGTTTTGTTTCACAACATCCCCCATTGAAACACGAAGTACATTAGGAACATTAACCACCTCTGTGGGTCCATGAATTTGAAATTTTACAGCATCTCATATAATCCCATCTAGCACAGGCTAGGCTGTGATGTTGACAAAAGTATGGTCTCTTTTCATGATGTGTGATAAGGAGTGTGGGGCCAAAGTCCCATCAATTAATATGATTTTTGATCGTTCAGTTATATAGTGTCCATTTACCAGACGACAAAATACCATCACAAATCCAACTGACATAAACAAAAAAATGGAGTTGAGAACCAACCAGATGTAAGTCCAAGGGGGAACCAAAAAATGTCTTTTAAAACAAGTAACAAAAATAGAAAACCTCAATGGTACACTTGATGTTATAGAGTCAGAGTCAAAGGAAAAACATGACTGGTCACCTGGACTTGTCTACACACCAGGCAAAGACACATCCGTGGGATATGTATACTCAGTATCTTCATTTGGATCGCCAGCTGGCGGATTTTATAATGGATTAGTGACTGTGGACATCTCTATAGCAAGGTCAGGCTTGTTGGTGTCAGCCAAGGCCAAAACAGAATTTCTCAGCATTGCTGGACAAGAGACAGCAGGAGTCATACTAAGAAGAATCGGCCACTCGTTGTAGTTTGAAATTGTCAATGGAGTCGTACCTGTTTCCCTGGAAGTGAGTGCATGATAAGAGGGGCTGAACTCCTTCTTGTTCTAATCTCCACCTTCTCACGGACCAGGTCACCGACTCGGGATAGCCAGCTAACTACCGGAATCTGTAGATCAGCTCCAGCTCCAGATGTGGAGGGCAAGTGTTCCTTTGCAAGACTGTCTCGAGTCTCTTGTAGGTTCTGTAACACAGCAGAATGATTATCTACGTCAAAAGTTACGGCTGTCGCCGCCATGTCTAGACCATCAAGGTCCGGGAAAAACATTTTTATGCCAAAGAGCATTTCGTATGGGGTCTGCCCACCCAGAGATCTTCTAGGAAGATTATTTAGTGCACGTAGTACCTAAGACCCTAGCTGTCAAAGATTGCTTTAAGTAACAGTTCATTCGCTTCACAACAGAATTGCCCTCAGGCCAGTATGGAGACAAAAATTTCACCTGCACCCCCAAAGACCCCATGGCTACCTTGTACGCCTTAGAGGTGAACGCTGAACCCTGATCAGAATGGAAGGTGCCACATGCAAAAATTCCCACAAAGACATGCAAATCCCTGATGGCAGTTCAAGCATCAGCACTCCTTTGTGGCCAAACGCAGAGAAAACGTGTGCATGAATCCACTGCAACTAAGATATACTTATACGCAGTATCAGCAGAAAAACGTCAGCAGTGATCTAAATAAACACAACCAAGTGGTCTATTAGATATGTACAGCTGAGTTTGTGGCGGCCGTGCAGCAGTTGAAGGTTTAATCTGCTGATATACTTAACAAGAAAGGACATATTTACAAGTTTATTTATACAATCCATGCCACCAGTAACGCTGCTGTAAGATAGAGACATACGCTGAAACGTCGGCATGAACCGAGGCTATGCCTTTGTGAGAGACTGTTATCAAGGGTAGCCTGCGGTCCGCGTCGGGAATCATCCTGTCACCAACGTTGTTAATTCTCACATAGGGAACTTTATCAGGACTTAAATGACAAGAGTATTTAGAAGGGAAACCTTTAGGGTAATTATCGCCGATCTCTGTAGCAGCTATAGCTGCCAAGATGTCATCATCATTCTTACTGTTGGACCTTGTAACTGCTGCTACTACATATGTTGCTACTGCGGTCTTTGCTGCTTCATCAACAAGACTGTTGCCAACAGCGTGTACTCCTACACGCTGGTGACCAAGAGTATGAATTACATTTACGAGAAGCAGACGTTCTTTATTTCTGCGACTCAAACCCATTTCATCTTGTGCTTAATTGTGCCCCCTTTGGAATCACGATAGTCATTCTGAGTCCAAAAGAATACATTTTTATTGAAGGACTGAACACAGTAATAAGAGTCACTCACAATTAAAGTAGTCACACGAGGGTCTGCAAACTCCAATGCAAGCACTAGAGCACAGTTTGAGAAAGGTGTGTCAGGGAAGCTTTGTTTTTTATAGTCTATTATGGAAAAATTCCAATCACACAATGGTTCATTTTTTTGTTTTAATGAAGGTGTTACTATATTCGTGATAGTACGTAGGAGAACAGCCAACACTTGTTTCACCCCTTACATGGCCATCCGGCCTGGGGCTTCCTCAGGGTGTTACGAATCAGGTTGAAGAAGTATATCTGGTCGTTCTTTTCTGTGGATAAATAGGGATTCCCTGATTTTGGTGTAATGCCGGTACGAGTCATCTCGTGCAATTGGAATTTTTCCATAATAGACTATAAAAAACAAAGCTTGCCCTGACACACCTTTCTCAAACTTTGCTATAATAGGGGGTTAGGGGTTTCCCCATGCCGAGGGCAAGCTTGACAGAAAAGAGGGACCATTGCTCAATAAACAGCTAGTAAGGGGTTGGGACATTTTACCCCTCATTCTCCCTGACCCAAGCACTAGAGCACGTAGCTCTGCCAACTGGGCGGTACAGTCACCTAATGTCTGCGTGTGCACGACATCTGACTTGAATTCTCCATTCACCATGGTACCAGCCACGATTGCGCAGGCCACTGAATAAGAATGCTTAGATCCTATTGCCGGTTGCGCCGAACTGTCAGTGTTAATGATACAATGGTAATCCTCAAGCGTGCGCATGAACATAGGAGCAGGATGAACAAACTCATACTGTAAGAACTCCTGAGTTTGCAATGAAGGGGCAAAGATAAATGTGACATCCGGAGATGTCAACGAAGTTGCCCATTGTATCCAATTAGGATATAAAACTTTAGAATTTGGTACACTGGCTTTCATCACTGCTTCAAATGCAGTATAAGGTGTAACAACCAACATGTGTTTTCCTTGTGACTGCGCTATCTCTTTTAGAATCGCCATCTGTACAGCTGTCAAGACTTTCTCGACAGAAGAAAATCGCTTTTCAGCCGAAGCGTACAAGTGTGACTTGTAAGCGATAAGCACTGTGTCTCCTTCATTAAACGTCAAGTACGTGAAACCCATGGCACCAGGCACAATTCTTATTACCAGGTTAGTGTGGTTATCATGAGTCAATAAGTACTTAGATTCAAGAAGATCAGACTGCAAAAATTGCAGAATAGCTGAATGTCCCGGCAGCCAGCATGACTTGGTAAAAGTTGGTTGTATCAAAGCATATGGAGGTTTGATACGCTGGGCATAATTGGGAATATAAGTACGCCCAAAATTCAAAAATCCCAGCAAGGATTGTAGTTTTTTCAGAGTTTTAGGAGACTGTGAGAAGTTGGCCTGATAGGTGATGTTTCCAATTCTGGAACCACCGATTATCAGACCAAACAATCCCTTATGGTGTCTGGTTGTAAGTCAACCTTATTAGATAAGCTATCCTAGGGGTAGCATGGACTAAGCAGCCTAAAGGCTTAACTTAAGAGGTCGTGTTAAGCGAGCTGTTTTACCACATACAATCCTGTAATATCAAATGAAAGGACACCACACAAGTATATATTATAAAAATATATGTGTTTATTACTAAAAACAATCCCCAGTATTCTTTATGAATAAAGGGGCACAAGCGTTAAATCAAAAGCACTGTTTAAACATACAAATTTGCACGATTATGGATGAGGGCGGGGGCCACTCAAACCATATACTAAACAAGTGGTATAAGAGATACCAATCGAACAGTGGTTAGGCCTAGGGCCTAGGGAATCGCTGGGAGCAGTCAGGACAAGCAATGCTGAAGTCGGGAATGGCCCACGGGATTCGGGTGCAGTGCGGAAAGCGCACGCGTGCACCAATGTTAACCAATGGTGCGTAAAAGTTGTAAAGTTAAAGTTTAAGGACACTTCCGCTGAACCTAGAGGAACAAAACTTAAGACACAGACCCTAGAGATGTGTACCAGTGTGGGAACACCGGCGGAGCAAAGTTACCTCACCCACAGGAAGCGGGTGCACAGGGTCGAAGTTGAGTCGGGTTTCAACACGCAGGCTCTTGGTGCTTGAAGCTGAAAGGGCTGCAGGCGGGGTGAAAGAGAAGTGTCCGGTGGAGTCCAAGGGTGGACTCAAGTCAAAAAGTACCTGAAAGCAGAGGGGACAGAGTCTGGGTCACTCAGCAGTGACCAGGGTGGAACCAGGACGAAACCAGGCAATGTCGGGCGCAATCAGGTGGTCGTCGAGGCGCTTCTCTCCACTGTCACGTGGGCTCTGGGGCATCTGCGACGTCCAGGAGCAGGTCACGATCTGTCCCACGCAGGCTCTCGCCGTCGGCGCTGTCGGCTTCAAGATTGGAGCAAACAACACTTGGCAAAAGCAATCCACGCAGAACCGGGAGATTGCTTCTCACTCGAACCAGGAAGGTCAGAGTGGGGGCTCCTTTTCAGGGGAGCTGGTGTAGATCTGGAGCAACCAGATTCACAAGTCGTATTTGTAGTTTCGTCGGCACAGGGACCACTAGCTGGCTGGCAAGTGACCGGGCCAACGCGTTGAGCCAAATGGAGCAGAAGGGCCCCATGCAGCACTCGTCGAGTGTGGAGGGCTGAACTTCGTTGCAAGAGTGGCTCAGGGTTGGGGCTTCTCAAACCCCGGTGTACAGCTTCGAGGGTCACTCGTGGGCTGCACGGTCAGCGTCTCGTGGTCAATTCAAGATGGCGTGCCCCACGCTTCCGGTCGCCTCCACGGGTCTCAGCTCTGCAGGGACTGTGGATCGGGCTGTAGGAAGGCAGGCAAGCTTGATCTCGTCAATCTCAGTCACTCGAGTTCCGGCGAGAACTGCGACAAAGTAGACGTCGAGGGCTGGATGGTGCCTGTTTACACAGGGTGGTCACTCCTTGACCACAAGGGAGATTCTTCGGGCTTCCACGTTGAGTAGGAGGTCCAAGGGTCCAGAGTTTCGTTTCTTATGTTTCGTCAGGAAATCTAAAGTGCATTGGCACTGCTCCCACTCTTATTCGAATCTGCGGGGCGTGATTACCTGCTAGGTCCCCTCCTATGGGTGGGACCCAGGAAGGGGGTGGATACACCCCTTTCCTTTGATCCAGGCCGCCCTGGCACGAGGGCTGGAGTGCCCCAGAACCGGTTTGGCCGGATTATGCAAGGGGCAGCCTTGTGCTCCCCAAGCAGTGTCTGGTTTCTTTCAGACCTCCCTGCTACAATCCACTATCTCCTGTCTGGAGGGTGGTAAAACCCCCCTTGCGACAGGAAACCCTTTGTCCAGGCCCCATTTGGTGGAGTTTCGGTCAGCTGCAGGGGTCCAGACCCGTGTCTGTGGCAGAGGCATCCATTTTGTGGATCTAAGGCCCTTTTTGAAATTAACCGCATTTAAGTAAAGTAACATGTCTTACCCCTCTAGAGGGGTGGAATGCTATCCCCGTCGCCAGAACTGGCGAGGGGATAGTATTCCAAATCGTATGACACCTTACACGACATGTTTTGATAAAGCCAAACCAAAGATGCTATATAACCGCGAGGGTTATAAGGCACTTAAGAGTATATGGTATGGCGTTATCCTGAAACAGCTTAGGGAGTTGTTCCCGACAGCTGCAGACAGGCTCAGCTCATGCTAGAGCTCCATCTCACATGAAACCACGCACTCTGCCTCCAGGATTGATGAGGCCTTCCATAGGAGTGGCTCACAGGTTAATATGTGTCCAGATATAGGTTTAGATATAGGTATACTATATCTAAGCAAGGGGTGATTACACCACCTTACCCCAGCTGAGTGATCAGCCAGTTGTGTCAATTTAAGAACCAGCCAGGGGTGGCAAAAGGTATGCTGCAGCCCCTGGTAGGCCTTGGTGGCCCCTATGCCCTGGGCACCTATAGTGCATTATACAGGGGCTGACAAGGAGTCCATTTCCAATTGTGGTATGTACCTAGGGTACATGGAATCCATTTTACAGAGAGAGCAGATGGCCTGGGGCCCTGATTAGCAGGGAACCAGGTCAACTAAGTCAAAAACCAGCTAAACACAAGGCAAAAAATCGGGGGTAACCATAGTCAGGTAGCCACCTTCCTACATAACCCCCCCCCCCAAACGAAAGGAGATAAGGCTATCCTTGGCCAGGTAAGCCTATATTGCCTGAGTGGCCATATAAGGAAGTACCTGCACTAGCATGAGTACCCCCTGTCTCATGGTCCACTAAGCAGTCCCTCGCCCTTGGGGTATTAGAGGGTCTCCACCATAGGGAATCACTACCTTGGGTGTGTTTATGCAAAGTTAAAGGCTGGTTTGGATATGGAGTATTGAAGTGAGGCTCTACTAATTTAGGGCTTAGCTTCCTCCAATTATCTTCCACCATGTGTGCCTTTCTTTCTTTAACTGAGTTGCACTGTGCTCTCAGGGTCAACCTCTGGCTACCTAAAGCTGGAGGCTGGGTCCCTCTGTTTGGCTTGCTGGAGGGACAGTTCAGGTTTGGGCCCTTTGGGTCCCAGGTTTGGCTGTGCCCAACAGAATCCATCTGTGGGAGGTCCCTAACTGTTTTTAAGGGGGCTCCCTCAGGAGTCTTTAAAGTTTTCACCTCACTAGGGCTACTAGTTTTGGTGCACCTAATCTTTTGATGGGGGTGCTTTATTTGACAGGGGGCCCTCTGGGTCTCACTGTCCTTCTTGTCCTCTGCAGCCCTGGGCTGGCTAAGGCAAGGTAGAGAGGGGCAGGTTACCTGCTCCAGACTGGGTCCCACCTGAGAAGGGTCCACGGACATCAGAGGCTCTGTCAGGCTAGGCCCGACCACCTCTGGGGCAGCTCCTTCATCAGGGGTAAGACCAGTTCCCTGAGGAGGCTGATCCTGTCCTAAAGTCTGGTGAGGGGGAGATTTCTCTTCCTCCTCCATGCTCTCAGTTTGTGTGGAGTTATCCATCATTTCAGGCTTCACAACACACACATCAGTTTGAGTTTGGGCTGTGGCCATCACAGCCCCACCAACCTTTTCAGGAGGAGACTCAGTTTGGGTTTCTGCTGTTATCATAACAGCTTTGCTATTCTGTTCAGGAAGAGCTTTTGCTAAAGATGGGGCAGAGAGTTTCTCAGCCCTACCAACCTTTTCAGGAAGGACATCTTGAATTGGGGCTGTAGCCATTACAGCCCCACTAACCTTTGCATTGGAATTCACCATTCTAGAATGGGTTTCCTGTTCAACCTCAGCCCAGGCTGAGATTTCCAAATCATTACCAAGTAGGCAGTCTACAGGCAAGTTTGATGACACTGCCACTCTCTTGGGGCCAATGACACCTCCCCAGCTGAGACTTACTACTGCCATGGGATGATTGGTTTTGACGCCATCAATGTTTGTTACCTGGTATGTTGCACCTGGTAAAAGTTGCTTAGAGGGGACTATACAGTCAGCCACCATGGTGATGCTAGCCCCTGTGTCTCTAAAAGCTTCAACCTTCAAACCATTGATGATGGGTTCTTGTCTATATTTGCTCAAAGTATTTGGGCAATCAGAGAAGTTGGCAAACCCCCTGCCAGTCTCATAAACAAGATCATTTGGGGAGGGGGACCTGGATAGGCCAGGGTCCTCCTGGGCTCCAAAAGTAAACCCACCCAGATTCCTGGGTGTGCTCCCACTTCCTGGGGGATTACTGCTGACAGTAACAGGAGGTGTTGGAGCTGGCTTTGGAGGTATATTCTCTTTATTGTTATTCTTGGGACAACAGTTGTCTGTTTTGTAATGCCCAACCTGTTTACAGGCATAACAATAAGGCTTTTTCTCAGTTGAAGAAGTGTCTTGGGACCCACGCCCATTCTTGGAGTTTTGGGGCCCTGGGGAAGTCTTTTCTTTATTTTTATCCCCACCCTTATCTTGAGGCTTGGTAGACTCCTTCTTCTGGTTACTGTCCTGATTCTTAGGCCCAATCCTGGTTCTGACCCACTTGTCTGCCTTCTTTCCCAATTCTTGGGGAGAGGTCAGATCAGAGTCCACCAGGTGCTGGTGTAAGAGCTGGTTCTGACAATTACTTAGGATCTGCTCCCTCATAATCAAATTATACAATCCTGTAAAGTCATGTACTTTGCTGCCATGTAGCCAACCCTCCAGAGCCTTAGTTGCACAATCAACAAAATCAGTCCAGTCCTGAGTCTGTGTCTTCTGGGTGTCTCTGAACTTCAACCTGTACTGTTCAGTGGTTAAGCCAAACCCATCTATCAGAACACTCTTCAGGACTTTGTAATTGTTTGCATCCTCATGTCTAACAGTGAGGAGCTTATCTCTCCCTTTCTCTGAAAAGGAGTACCATAAGATTGCTGCACACTGTTCCTCAGGAACCTGCTGTACCATGCAGGCTCTCTCAAGAGCAGTTATCCACTTGTGGATGTCATCCCCTTCCTTGTAGGGGGGCACAATCTTTGTCAGGTTTCTACTATCATAGGACCTGGGTTTCTCTTTAGGAATATTGCTGCCACCAGTGGCATCTAAGCCACACAATTTTTGCTCTCTTGCCAAGGTAAGTCTAGCTTGAGCCAAGGTAAGTTTAGCTTGAGCCAGGGCTACCTCCTCCCTCTCTATTTGGAGTTTGACAGCCCTCATTCTGGCCCTATGCTCAGTCTTCTGAGAGGCAGTCATACCTCTCTCAGATTCTCTTGAGGCACTAGAAATATGAGAGTCCCCTGAGGGAGATCTCACTCTTCTGTTGCCTGGGAGAATGTTATAGGGTCTGGGGAGGTGCTGGCCCTCTCCATTCCCCAGTAGGTCTAAGTTGGCCTGGTTAAGCCTGGCAACTTGGACCTGGCTACCTCTCTGATCCTGATCCTCGAGGTCCTCTACTTCTGAGTCCTCCTCCCCCTCCTCCTGAGGGGCATCAGTTACAGGGGGGTTCTCTCCATCTCCTGACTCTAAGGTAACTTCATTCACCTTCTCTAAGTCATCCTGTTCTAGAATGGCTATCAGGATAGGACAGGTGGGACTTCTGCCCCTTTTTAACCCTCTTGAAATGCACAAGGCAATCAAGTCCTTTCGGGTTAATTTGTCATAGCTGGAAGTTACCTTGGTAAGGTCAACTGTCACAGGGGTAGACCCTGAGGCCACTCCTGTGTCAGACATGACTTTAGTGAGGTGTAAGTGGTGCACTTACCTACACTAAGTGTTTTCCTACTGTACCTTGCTAGTGAGTTGTAGTCAGGGTGTGCTAATCCCTTTAATCTACAACTACTAAGTTCAGTAGAACTTAATATGCTAAGCTTTTGATTTATATGTACCTAGAGGTACTTGATGTGATCTTTCAATTTGATAAAAAGATTGCAATGGTAAAACAACAACAAGCTCAAATCTGCACCGCTGCTCACCAATGTGAGAAGTTGGCCTGATAGGTGATGTTTTACCACATACAATCCTGTAATATCAAATGAAAGGACACCACACAAGTATATATTATAAAAATATATGTGTTTATTACTAAAAACAATCCCCAGTATTCTTTATGAATAAAGGGGCACAAGCGTTAAATCAAAAGCACTGTTTAAACATACAAAGTTGCACGATTATGGATGAGGGCGGGGGCCACTCAAACCATATACTAAACAAGTGGTATAAGAGATACCAATCGAACAGTGGTTAGGCCTAGGGCCTAGGGAATCGCTGGGAGCAGTCAGGACAAGCAATGCTGAAGTCGGGAATGGCCCACGGGATTCGGGTGCAGTGCGGAAAGCGCACGCGTGCACCAATGTTAACCAATGGTGCGTAAAAGTTGTAAAGTTAAAGTTTAAGGACACTTCCGCTGAACCTAGAGGAACAAAACTTAAGACACAGACCCTAGAGATGTGTACCAGTGTGGGAACACCGGCGGAGCAAAGTTACCTCACCCACAGGAAGCGGGTGCACAGGGTCGAAGTTGAGTCGGGTTTCGTCACGCAGGCTCTTGGTGCTTGAAGCTGAAAGGGCTGCAGGCGGGGTGAAAGAGAAGTTTCCGGTGGAGTCCAAGGGTGGACTCAAGTCGAAAAGTACCTGAAAGCAGAGGGGACAGAGTCTGGGTCACTCAGCAGTGACCAGGGTGGAACCAGGACGGAACCAGGCAATGTCGGGCGCAATCAGGTGGTCGTCGAGGCGCTTCTCTCCGCTGTCACGTGGGCTCTGGGGCATCTGCGACATCCAGGAGCAGGTCACGATCTGTCCCACGCAGGTTCTCGCCGTCGGCGCTGTCGGCTTCAAGATTGGAGCAAACAACACTTGGCAAAAGCAATCCACGCGGAACCGGGAGATTGCTTCTCACTCGAACCAGGAAGGTCAGAGTGGGGGCTCCTTTTCAGGGGAGCTGGTGTAGATCTGGAGCAACCAGATTCACAAGTCGTATTTGTAGTTTCGTCGGCACAGGGACCACTAGCCGGCTGGCAAGTGACCGGGCCAACGCGTTGAGCCAAATGGAGCAGAAGGGCCCCACGCAGCACTCGTCGAGTGTGGAGGGCTGAACTTCGTTGCAAGAATGGCTCAGGGTTGGGGATTCTCAAACCCCAGTGTACAGCTTCGAGGGTCACTCGTGGGCTGCACGGTCAGCGTCTCGTGGTCAATTCAAGATGGCGTGCCCCACGCTTCCGGTCACCTCCACGGGTCTCAGCTCTGCAGGGACTGTGGATCGGGCTGTATGAAGGCAGGCAAGGTTGATCTCGTCGATCTCAGTCGCTCGAGTTCCGGCGGGAACTGCGACAAAGTAGACGTCGAGGGCTGGATGGTGCCTGTTTACACAGGGTGGTCACTCCTTGACCACAAGGGAGATTCTTCGGGCTTCCACGTTGAGTAGGAGGTCCAAGGGTCCAGAGTTTCGTTTCTTATGTTTCGTCAGGAAATCTAAAGTGCATTGGCACTGCTCCCACTCTTATTCGAATCTGGGGGGCGTGATTACCTGCTAGGTCCCCTCCTATGGGTGGGACCCAGGAAGGGGGTGGATACACCCCTTTCCTTTGATCCAGGCCGCCCTGGCACGAGGGCTGGAGTGCCCCAGAACCGGTTTGGCCGGATTATGCAAGGGGCAGCCTTGTGCGCCCCAAGCAGTGTCTGGTTTCTTTCAGACCTCCCTGCTACAATCCACTATCTCCTGTCTGGAGGGTGGTAAAACCCCCCCTGCGACAGGAAACCCTTTGTCCAGGCCCCATTTGGCGGAGTTTCGGTCAGCTGCAGGGGTCCAGACCCGTGTCTGTGGCAGAGGCATCCATTTTGTGGATCTAAGGCCCTTTTTGAAATTAACCGCATTTAAGTAAAGTAACATGTCTTACCCCTCTAGAGGGGTGGAATGCTATCCCCGTCGCCAGAACTGGCGAGGGGATAGTATTCCAAATCGTATGACACCTTACACGACATGTTTTGATAAAGCCAAACCAAAGATGCTATATAACTGCGAGGGTTATAAGGCACTTAAGAGTATATGGTATGGCGTTATCCTGAAACAGCTTAGGGAGTTGTTCCCGACAGCTGCAGACAGGCTCAGCTCATGCTAGAGCTCCATCTCACATGAAACCACGCACTCTGCCTCCAGGATTGATGAGGCCTTCCATAGGAGTGGCTCACAGGTTAATATGTGTCCAGATATAGGTTTAGATATAGGTATACTATATCTAAGCAAGGGGTGATTACACCACCTTACCCCAGCTGAGTGATCAGCCAGTTGTGTCAATTTAAGAACCAGCCAGGGGTGGCAAAAGATATGCTGCAGCCCCTGGTAGGCCTTGGTGGCCCCTATGCCCTGGGCACCTATAGTGCATTATACAGGGGCTGACAAGGAGTCCATTTCCAATTGTGGTATGTACCTAGGGTACATGGAATCCATTTTACAGAGAGAGCAGATGGCCTGGGGCCCTGATTAGCAGGGAACCAGGTCAACTAAGTCAAAAACCAGCTAAACACAAGGCAAAAAATCGGGGGTAACCATAGTCAGGTAGCCACCTTCCTACAGAGACCATAAACATGCACATTTCTCCAGGCAGTGAGGTGCAAGACCTCTACCTTCATTGTTGAGCCCAGGAACAACACTGGGCTCAACAGTGAACTCCGCAATGTCTGACTTTGCAAAGATAAATTTATAACTGAAGTCCGGAAACATAACTATGATACGGTCAATGCGACACAGATGCGGCCATAATTCGTCGTCCATTAGATAAATATCATCAATGTACGAGTACCCATTAGGATCAATGCCATCTAACAAAGAGACAACACGTGCGGCAAAGACACCTGGGCTGTTTTATAGCCTATGGCCAATCTTTTAAATTGTTTTTGTTTGCCGCCACAAGTGAACACTGTCCATTGACAACTAACGGAGGACAGGTTATGACTAAAAAAGCCATTTGAAATGTCTTGTGTGATCTTAAATCTTTTTCACATCAGACTGTTAACGAGAGCTGAACTGTGGGTGTTCTGTACCGCACATGTACGACAACATGAATTTAAATGTTGATAATCCAAAACCAGAAAACACAAGAATATGTCTACACCCAATTAATTTCCAAAAACTTATATCAGATCATAGGAGAAACACAAACTTATTGAGTTTGACCCGGTATATTTATTTATACTTGTCTATTTCGAAAAACAATTTCATTCTTCTTTTGTAAGTTTCGCAAAAAAGGAAAAAACTGTACATTCAATACATTTAAATTCCAGCATCTAACTATTTACAAACAAAATATTTACAATTCATATACACAATTATCATACATTCCACAAAAAATTCACTATACAAACACAAACAATTGAAATGTTCAAAAAAGTTAATCTGAATTAATAAAGAATGAAGAGACAAAGTCAAAAGGAAGGAGCACGTCCTAAAATAAGGATGACTTTTACAACCAGCCAGAGCTAGTTCAAATGCTTAGTGATATTGATTGCTCCCTCAGATGTGCCGACGCATTTCTAGTCCGAGGAAACCAGTTCCCAGACTATCATCAGGGCTTTGTCACTTTTCTGTGTAAAATGCAGAAACACAATAAAGTTTTAATTATCTAGCTTGAAGCCTCTATTCTTTCTGGTATTGCACTAAACAATCTAAAATATGTACCTGTGTGTAAATATTCACATTAATAATAATAATAATGTTGATGTAATTCAAAATGTGAACCTTTTCATGAATCTCATGCTTGAATTAACCTATAACACATTTGTATAGGTAGGTTCATCCGTCACGCCTGTTAACCGGAAAAGGTGTTGAGGGTATTGTGGACAGATACAAGCACTAATCAAGACTTTGGGCGCCATGTTGCGGGAATTCTGCTCATGCACAGAACTATGCGCAGAAAACCAGGACCTCAGTGTATTGTGGTGTACCAAAAATCCACCTCAGTGCCCAGAACCCCTATCCGACTAGCAACAGTGTCTCATTCATTCTCCGTACTACAGCAAAGCTACCAATGAACAAGCGACTTTGGTACCTCTCAGGAATAGTGGGAATCAAGAACACTCTTTTGATTTTACTCTCATAAATGTCCACAATGTGAGTAATCAGAGTCAATGTATAGTTTAAAATGTTTATTTCAACTACGTGCTCTAAGATGCAGTATCTTTGCTAACATAAGTAAAAAGATGCATAAAATCAATACAATCAACATTGTTACAATTCCATAAAATACAAAGGGAGAAATCATATTATAATGATAGTGGAACCAGGTCTATAGCGCCTTGTGTACCACCCTCCCCTTGCTAGGAGCTAGGTATTATAATAATAGAAGTTCTCTAGGTTAAAACCGGGAACCCCATACCTCCAAAGTCAGGTGAAGTGAATCACATCCCAGATCAGCACAGCTCTTTATCGATTGAAAGGTTTTTTCCAAGTGCTAGTCTCATGCATGCAGTGCAATATTAAAAGCACCTGAGTTTCAAAAATGTGCAGCTCTGTTTGTGTTGTGTCTAGAGCGTGGACCGATCAACCTGCATCAACAGCATACATTGTTATTTTAACATTGAACACTTTGTGCAGACTTGAGGTCGCAGTGTGAGTCTAGAGATGTGAAAAACAGACCGTTCTCATGTGAAGGAAAAGCAAGCTGTTTGTCTTTATAAAAACAGAGACATGTAGTGTCATGTGCAAAAACAGCAAAATGGCGTTTGAGCAACTAACTCACTTATGCTAGTATAGCAATGTGTGCAGGCAGAATCGTATTCATCCCTACACTTTTACAAGTAGCATGAACAGGAACTCTTGGATGTTTTTCTTTGTAACTCTTCACCGCCAAATAAAAACCGCCAGTGTTTCTTTTCTTTTATTCCACATTGTGCTAGTCTCCCAGTGGATTTCCTGTTATATCACATTGTTTTTTTCAATATGTACCAAAGTGAACAATCACTGGGAACAGACACTTTTATTATTCTACAAATCTTTGGTTTTCTTCTTTTCATCTAGTCGAGTCTTTATTCATCTGGTATTTGAATATCCCACATAATTATACATATTTTTCCTGTAATTCCTTCATCTCACAATAACTGCACTCTTCTGTTCCTGTCAATGTCCTCAGATGAGTCTAAATTATTGCTATTGTTATTAAGTTCTTTCTGAATTCACTGCATCTCTAGTATTATTTATAATGAAGGTGTGTGTTCGCTGAGGCTCTGTAGGATCGGAAATTGACAAAAGCTCGTCACACTTTTAGTGCAATTGTACGGTTTACCCCAGGTGTGTTCACAATTGACAAAATCACTTCTGACATTCATTGCAATGCCCATTTTTACTCTGTGTATGTTAGTTGATGTATTCGTAGGTTTTATAACTGACAGAAGATATTCACACATTCACTGCACCTGAAAGGATTTTTCTCTGTGAGCATTAACTGATGAATCCTTAATGCAAAAGATTTCCTAAAGGTACTTCTACACTCACTACACTTGTATGGTATTTACAGAGTGAGAGCAAGCTGATGTCTACATAGGCTTGATAATTGACTACATTTCTTCACACATTCATTGCACTTGAATGCTTTTCTTCTGCGTTTGTTTGCTGATGCCTGTTTAGGATTGATAATGGACTTCAGCTTTTCAAGCATTCATGGCATTTAAAAGATTTGTTTCCCCTTTGTGAGCTCGCTGATGATTTCTTAATGCTGAAGAGTAAGTAAAACTACTGCCACATTCACTGCAATTGTATGGTTTTTCCCCTGTGTGTATTCGCTGATGTGTCCGGAGGTTTGATTGTACGCTAAAACTACTCCCACATTCATTGCAATGGTAGGGTTTTTCCCCTGTGTGTTTTCTCTGATGTGTGTGGAGGTTTGATTGTGACCTAAAACTACTTCCACATTCACTGCAATTGTATGGTTTTTCCCCAGTGTGTATTCGTTGATGTCTCCGGAGGTCTGTTAACTGACTGAAGCTCTTTACACATTCACTGCACTGGTATGGTTTTTCCCCTGTGTGTATTCTCTGATGTGTGTGGAGCTGTGAAATGTGATTGAAGCTCTTTACACATTCCTTGCAATGGTATGGTTTTTCCCCTGTGTGGGTTCGCTGATGTATTTGGAGTTCTTGTAACCGACAGAAGCTCTTCACACATTCACTGCAATGGTATGGTTTTTCCCCTGTGTGTGTTCGCTGATGTGTGTGGAGGTTTGATAATTGACTGAAGCTCTTCACACATTCCTTGCAATGGTATGGTTTTTCCCCTGTGTGGGTTCGCTGATGTATTTGGAGTTCTTGTAACCGACAGAAGCTCTTCACACATTCACTGCAATGGTATGGTTTTTCCCCTGTGTGTGTTCGCTGATGTGTTTGGAGTTTTGCTAACGTACTGAAACTCTTCACACATTCACTGCAATGGTATGGTTTTTCCCCTGTGTGTATTCTCTGATGTCTGCGGAGGTGTGATAATTGACTGAAGCTCTTCACACATTCCTTGCAATGGTATGGTTTTTCCCCTGTTTGTGTTCGCTGATGTGTTTGGAGTTTTGCTAACGTACTGAAACTCTTCACACATTCACTGCAATAGTATGGTTTTCCCCCTGTGTGTAATCTCTGATGTGTGTGGAGCTGTGAAATGTGATTGAAGCTCTTTACACATTCCTTACAATGGTATGGTTTTTCCCCTGTGTGTATTCTATGATGTCTATGGAGGCTTGATAATTGACTGAAGCTCTTCACACATTCACTGCAATGGTATGGTTTTTCCCCTGTGTGTGTTCGCTGATGTGTTTGGAGGTCTGTTAACCGACAGAAGCTCTTCACACATTCACTGCAATGGTATGGTTTTTCCCCTATGTGTATTTTCTGATGTGTGTAGAGGTTTGATATTTGACTGAAGCTCTTTACACATTCCTTGCAATGGTATGGTTTTTCCCCTGTGTGGGTTCGCTGATGTCTTTGGAGTTCTTGTAACCGACAGAAGCTCTTTACACATTCACTGCAATGGTATGGTTTTTCCCCTATGTGTATTTTCTGATGTGTGTAGAGGTTTGCTATTTGACTGAAGCTCTTTTTACATTTGTTGCAATGGTATGGTTTTTCCCCTGTGTGTATTCTCTGATGTGTGTGGAGGTTTGAAATTTGACTGAAGCTCTTTACACATTCCTTGCAATGGTATGGTTTTTCCCCTGTGTGTGTTCGCTGATGTGTTTGGAGGTCTGTTAACCGACTGAAGCTCTTTATACATTCATTGCAATGGTATGGTTTTTCCCCTGTTTGTATTCGCTGATGCTCTTTTATGGTTTCTAATTGGCTAAAGTTCTTGACATATTCAGTGGAATTGCACGATTTTTCTCCTGACCGTGTTTCCTGAAGGGTCAGCATAGTTAATAAACCACTTGTGTTATTTTCACATTCCCTGTATGTGTGTGATATTGTGGACGCTTGATTTCCGATTTAACAATAAAATACAAGACTCACTAAATACCTGCCACATTCATAATATCAGTAAGGCTTCCTTGTGGGTGATTGCATCTTTAGAATGGATAATGGCTTCGCATGCTTGCGGGTAAAGCTTAATCTTTGTTCCGGTAGGTGTAAATTGGGACAATACTCTGTACTTCAGAGAGCAGATCTCCGCTTTCCTTTAGCCTTCAGTTGTTAGGCTCCACTTCGTTGTGCTTTTCCCTGGTGCCTGTGGTTTGGCTAGAAAGAGTTTGCAATACACCTAGAGCACTGAATGCTGGTCTGTTACCAGTTTTGATAGCGAAGCACTGCTCTAGCCATATCATGATGTTGAAGCGACTCGTAATGTGTACAGCTACTCCAAAGAGTGTCCCGGGGCAAAGCACAGGTCAGAAAAGAAAGTAAATCCGGTTGTTTCAAACATGGACAAAAAGCCAAGTTTCCAACATTTTTTAAACATTATCACGTTACTAACAGCTCAAAGCTGAAGAGGGAGTTTGTTCCAAGCTATGGATCCCAAATAGACACTAGACCTTCCTCCAACTCTCATACCGGCCTCATGATCAAAGCTGATCTGCAGGTGGTTTATCAGTTTTGGTGTCTTGGTTTTGTTGAGGTCATTTCTTCGTCTTCGGGTGTCGAGGTGCAGAGCTCAGACTCGTATTCACTGAATTGCCTTTGACTGCTTCTTCCTGGATCTGTCCTCTGCCTCTGATTTCACTGATGTTTTTGGAGCTCCTTATTTTTGATAATTTTTGCAGGTTTGATGTGTTATCTTCATTATTCATAATCAATCCATGCATTTAAGACTTATTTTCTGTTGGATGTAAAGAAATGCAATATTACTAAATGCAAACGTAAAGAATGTGAATACACAATATTTAACCAGCTGTAGAAGACATCTCTTCTCTACCATATTTGAAATTTAGTAAGGAACATTTTACCATACATGGATATTTCATTAAAACTGTGGTTGAACATGTCACATTGTATTTACTTCTGAAAAGGCAGTGATTTACCATTATTCACTGAGTAACTTACTAAAGAAAGGGCAGTCACGGAGCACTCGTGCTACAGGTACAGTTTTAGGTAGATGTACATGGACAAGATTTCAATTAAACAGAACAGATTGTGGAAAAAGAGAGGAATCAGGAAGCGCTGCCGTTAATTCAGTTTCAGGAAGTATCTACCAAAGGTGGCTCTTTAGGAAGTGTATAACAAAGGTAACTCTGCAGGAAATATTTAACCAAGGTAACTCTTCAGGAAGTATATAACAAAGGTAACTCTTTAGGAAGTGTATAACAAAGGTAACTCCTCAGGAAGTATACATGACAAAGTTAGCTCTTTAGGAAGTATATATGACAAAGGTAACTCCAGACACCTTTTTCCACAATGCTTTCCTGTTCATACTGGATCAGCTCAAATGTCAACTCCCGCCTTTACCTGGCAGCTTATTAAGTGTCTTTCTATAAGTGCGACGGTCCTCATGATCGCCGTACTCGCGGTTGCGGTCCAACTGCCACCATCCAGGCAGACTGTCCGCTGTATTATGAGTGTGGTGGTGGGACCGCCCCCCCCGCCAGGATCAAGGATCCTGCTGTGGAGGCGGTCTGCAAACACCCCGAATATGTTGGCAGTGCCGATGCCGACATCGCCGATCATATTACGGTCTGCATATCCACCGTCCTTTTCCCTGGCGGGGACCCCGCCATGAAAAGGATAAAGGACATGCAAGTAAGGGGGCCCTCACAGGGCCCCGGACGATTCTGCTCCTGGGGTTGCATGCGGGGGGCACATGTTGTGCCACCCCATGGAATTGCGCCCTTGTTCCTGCACAGTGTGGCATGCATGACATGGTGCAGGAACGTGCTGCAGGCACTCTTAAGGTGGTTTTATGCTGTTTAGGTTCTCCAATGAGCCTAATACAGCCGCCGCGAGACTGCTGCTTCACCGCCCACCCACCCTGGATTTAGGTCATAATCCGGCGGCGGGCTCTCAATGGGCTTGGCAGTCTGCCTGGTACCGCCGCTGTGGTAGTCCCATTGGAAGACCGCCACACTCGTAATAAGCCCCTAAGTCCCCTTCAACACATTTACAGCCCTCCTGGCTCAAGCATTTCTGGATCCTAGTAACCTAGAAGACTGGAGCATTATCCTGAGTTGAGGTGGATTTTCTATCAGCGTAATATATATCCATCTCCCTTAAACTAGTGCCTGATTCTGAACTGAATGACAACTTACAAAAGTGAAGATTTATGAGTTCTGGCGCATCTCTGCAAATCAGCAGGGATGCCCCAGAACTGATGCGTCACGCAATTCCCTCCTTGCTGCACCACAGATGCGCCGCATTTAGAATGCGGCGCACCATGGTGCAAGGAAGGGCAGATGTGTGACGCATCTTGTGGTGTACGGGCGGCGCATTGCTGGAGTAGCGTCGCAAGTGCGACGCAACTCCTGCAATGTACAGAGGCCACCCATACATAACGTGGTGCGTCATTCCTTACGCCTGCTTCAAGCAGGCGTAAGGATTTGACGCAGCAGCCTCGTAAAACTGACTCAGTGAAATCTTGTAGATTTCACTGCGTCAGTTTTACGGGGCTTTCCTACGAGGGAACGCCCACCCTGCGACAGAACGCCCACATGAAACCTGACGCAGGTTCCATGTGTCGCAGGGCTTTACAACGTGACGCATCTGCCTAGATGCGTCACGTTGTAAATAGGTTGCAGGGATGCACCACGTTTCTGTGCCGTTGCGTGACGCAACGGCGGCGTAAACATGGCGCAAGTCTGACATAAATCTGCCCCTAAGACTTTAGTTCTTCCTAAACTAGTTAAAGTTAAGATCATGTTGTATTTCAATCAGCAGCTCCTTCCAGGGTTTTTTGTAAAACAGAATGAGGGGTTATTATAATGGGCCCGACTTTATGTTGCGCACACAGATTTGGCAAACAAACATTAAATCATGTAATTTATTATTCAACGATATCAGTCATTTAATCCTTATAGAGAATCCATCACAACCAATAATTTAACTGAAATATCAAGCATCAAAAAGATGTATGCATATTAATAATTGTTTTTGTTTTTCAACATTTACAAGATATTTGACTTATTGTTGTCTGTCTGAAGGCCAGGATGCTACTTTGTGACTCAACAGGGCTTTGGTAGAGCGGGAGGAGGTATCTGATGTCCACAGGTGAAGTCTCATTTCTCCATTCCCATATTTCTTTTATCCAGGTTTACCTCATTCCATGTCCTTCAATGGCCCTGCGATAAGCCACCTCAAAACGACTTCATTCAAAGGACGATCAGCCGCACTCTCACTCTGTGTCCCACGAAGACGACACACCATTGTCCTAGCACTCACTACTGTTTTATTAATTCTATAATGCAGCAACACTCAACACACAATGCCTACGCGTTTCGACTCACGCCTTCAACCGAGCAACCCAGTGTGCAACAACCACAGTGTTTTTAAAACAAACATCACTAAACATTTAAGGTCTCCAACACGGCTGTCCTCTAATCATCTATAAACAGGTTGCGACACTTGGAATGAGTGTCGTCTCTCTGAGCAAAACCAATTTGATGTGTGAATGTCTTGAAGAATATATTCAAACTTCAAAAAATCATGATTTCCATCGTAATTTATTCCATGTTTCTTCACAGGAAATTGTATGTATCATGTAGCTGATTGCTAGTTTAACATCCTTAAATTTCCCAAGATTTTCAAAAAGACCATTGAGAGTTCACCCAATGCATTTCAGACTTTTAAAGTCCTTCGTCAGGGGTAGTCTGAAAATAATGTAGAAAAAATATATGTAGGATCTTTTCAAGTGTCACATTGCACAAACACATTTACAGAATAAAATAAATCACATGCTGCAAAATCATTACTGATTCAAACATAATTGTATCAAAAACCATAGGTAAAATTACAAAAAACGAGTAGCATAAAACCAAGATATCAAGCACTATGAAGAGGAAGATAAGTTGATAGTCCCTAGAAATCCTGATCAGAAATAAACCATGAATGTATCACGTTTACCCGAGGTGTAAGAAACGAATATTAGAAAGTGCAAGTAGCTCGAGGTTGGAATGAAAAATGAAAACATGATAGGCAGTGTACGAAAATCGTAATTACCAAGTGAGATAATGTGTCAAAGTAAAGTGTGCCAAAAATAGTACCAAGTTAAAGAAAGAGCGTGAGCCCAGATAAATCAAGCCGGATATACCGTGTGGAGAAGTGCGGTCGGTTAAAAGAATGTGCTAGCGGCGAGTGGACCAAACTTACTTGAAGGTTCAGAAACGAACAGCATGTCAACGCCGTTCAGCTATCTTTGCACCAAAGCGTGTGTTCGTGAAAAAGAAATAGTGAAGGGGGAAAGTGAACTAGAAATGTAAACATAGAAAGAGGACACATATGGTGGTGGCCATCTTGTAACGGTGTATTTGGAAGATGAAAGGCAAATAGTGAAACTGAATGGATTAATACTGCCCAGTAATGTACCAGTAAGTGAAAAAAGTAGATAAAATGTAGACAGTATGTAAGAAACAGATATCAAGAAATACAGATAATTCATGACTTCATAGGTAACACAAAAATTCCATCCGATCATTTAAACCCAAAGGTTTTGACGATTGCAGAAATTTTATCCAGTAATTTTCCCTTTGCAAGATAAAGTTAGTATTGTCTCTGTCATCGCGCTTAGGCACCACTTCAACAGCAGCAAATCGTAATTGACTGATGTTGTGTCTAAGTTCTTTAAAGGGAGCTGCTACAGAAGATTGAAGGTTTTGAGTCCTGATGTTGCTTTTGTGTTCATTAATACCTGTCTTTAACTTGCAAGAAGTTTTCCCTGTGTAGATCAATCCACAAGGACATTTGATGATGTACACCAGATTTTCGGTATCACATGTGGCATTGAGTTTCAGCTTGATGTCGGTGCCTTTCATGGGGTGTTTCAAGATTGACCCTCTGATAAGGTTGTTACAATTTTGACAGTTAAAACAAGGTTGATTGCCTTTGTAGATGGTGGAGGTTACTTGTTTCGGTTTGGTGATAATTTCTTTTAGGTTGTGACCTCTTTTGTAGGCAAATAATGGTGGACCTTGAAAAATGTGCTTGAAATCAGGTTCAGTACCTAGGATTGACCAATGTTTGAGTATAGATGTCTTATATGATCTCGGATTGACTGAATATTTCGATACGACCACAGGTCTTTTGCTGGTGTCTCTGTTTTTAAAGGTCAATGCCTCCTGTTGACTCAATTTATCACAACGTTCTTTGGCATTTTTAAGAATGGTTTGCGGATAACCTCTTTGTTCAAACCGTCTGATCATAGTGGTTGCCTGTTCTTCAAACTTGGTAGTTTCAGATACTATTCGTTTGCTGTGGTAGGTGGTATTTCAAAGCCGTCTGGTGAAAAGATTTGCAATGCAGAGTGTTATTCTTATCAGTGGATTTTCTGTGTAGGTCAGTTTCCAGATGATAGTTTCTTGGTTGACCTCATGGGTGAATTGAATGCGATCATTAATATGATTCAGTTGTAGTAGTGCATTGTTCAAAGATTCATGGTCTCCTTGCCACAAGACAAAGATGTCATAAATGTACCTTAGGAAAATCCTGGCATGTGTCTTCCAAGAATTGAGGTTCAGTATATTGTTTTCTTCAAAATATTTCATGAAGGTATTGGCGTAGACCGGCGCGGCACAGTTGCCCATAGAAGTACCGGACAACTGTACAAAGTGCTGGCCCTCCCATTGGAAATAGCTTTGCTCTAATCATCTATTACACGTTTTGTGATATACTTCTCCAATTCCCCTTGTAATTCCTCATTTCGCCCACATTTTCACACAGAAATGTTGGCAGTTTTCAGTGTTTAAGTATATATATGCTCTGTATTTCCAGATATCATATTTACGTGGGGAAGATAACTGCTTTTACCGGCCCCATCCGCACTAAAGAGATTATACGTAATAAGGGTTACACGCTGGCTGACCTCCAGACTGCCCTTGGGCTTGTCTTTATGGCTGCTCCTCCTTCAAGTCTCTGTGGTTCACAAGTAACCTTCCCCAACGGGCAGGGCTCTTAGCGCCTTAATATCTCGGTGGTATGGTGTACTTGCTTGCAGCACATACAGAAGATCACCATATCTAATTAAGTTGGCCAAACTTTATGACAAGGCCTAGAACACAAGCAAAGGTAATGCGCTGGGCAGCTTCCCCTACTAAGCTGTGTTCACATTCAGTCCTGTTAAGCAGTGCCATGCTCCCCAATGGAACTTCCTGCCACTGACGGGCTGATAATCATTTCCAACTCTAAAGCTGATGTATTTCACGTATAGAACAATATCCAATGAGTCTTTACTCTTTCATACAGCATCCCTCTCGCAAATAACATTTGTTCTTCAGCAAAGCTAGGTGACAGCAGTAGCCAGTGTGTCAGGGGCTCTAGTCCAAGAAAGAAATTCCCTCTTTGACCCATGTTAAACTGTGAAATACAGCAATAATTAGGAGTTCAGTGAGCCCTGGTGCCACTGCACCTGCTGCGCAAATGGAAGCTAAGCCTCTAGTTTGGAAGTAGGAATGGAGGAAAAACAATCCGTGTTTGGGATAAATGTGATTGTGAATACATAGAAAATTGCGGGTGTGCTAATGTCATTTAATGTGTTTTTTAATTTGTAAGGCAGGCTTGGGGAATACCTAATTAAAAGAGGCTTTCTATCTTCTACGGCAGAAAAGGG
The DNA here is from genome assembly GCF_964261635.1 of Lissotriton helveticus. Classification (NCBI taxonomy): domain Eukaryota; kingdom Metazoa; phylum Chordata; class Amphibia; order Caudata; family Salamandridae; genus Lissotriton; species Lissotriton helveticus. The sequence goes on along the minus strand of NW_027611723.1, from coordinate 877,484 downwards.
TGTACCTACAAAGAAATACACATACAAAGGTTTGCACAGGTCCACAAACACACACACAAAATATGAACACACAGATAAGAGTGGGCGTAGTTGGCGGAGTACCACTACACCGAATACTGTGGAATTGATCAAAAACTCAGTGAATTCTGCTCCGCAACTCCATTCCGTCTCACCACAATTAAGAAAACAGAATCCTCACATACCCTTGGGAAAACGACTAGTAACATTATTACATGCTAAAATGTATATAATCATCTCACAAAAGTGAAAATGAAAATACAGCAAGCAGTGAGAGAAGTGATGATTTTGGGGTCCTTCCTAACCTAGGGAGAGGACCAAGGAGAATCCTTGAACACAAACAGCACACGATGCTGAAATGATTTGGTGGTGGTCCCATCCTCCTAGGACCACCCCAAGCACAGGTATGGGCAAAAATACAATCCCAACCAAAAGGCCCTGCAAAGCATTATGGGACAAAATTCTAAAGTGCAGTGAATATTATAGTATCCAATATCAAAACCCTCCTCAGGGGGCAGGCTCTGAGGCTCAGCTGAGAGCTAATACAATAATATTCACTAAACTCTAGAATCTTGCCCCATAATGCCCCGCGTTCAGCAAGCAAGAGCATTTTTTTTCTGCTCTTGCTTGCTAGAAGTGGAACACAGTTTGCTGTGGCTTGGCCGGAGCGCTATAGCTCCCGCCAAGCCACAACAAACAGATATGTTCCAGGGGTGGGCACCCCGGGAAATAGCAGGAGTCTGGCCTGGGGTGCCCAGGGCCATTATTGGCTGCAAGTTCTTCATATTTTCCCCAGGGCTGCAGAGGGGCCATATGTCCCCTGCAATACATTTAACAAAAAAGAGGTGGCAGTCCCTGGGGTTGCAGGGGGTCTGTGTGGGCCCCACACATCAATTAAAATTAGAGCCCTTGAGAGGTGGTCCCTGGGTCTCCGGGAAGACCACGCTGGCCCCCCCTTCCAAATTGACAAAAGGCCCAGGGAGGTGGCAGGGGTTCTGTGTGGCCCCCGCATTATTTAAAATTAAAGCCCTGAGAGGGTGGCAGCCCCCAGGGTGGAGGAAGGGGGGTCCGCACGACTCCCGCTTTGTGTAAAGAGAAAGCCCCAGGGAGGTGGCGGACACCGGGGCAGGTGGGGAGTCAAGGAGCCTCCAGGGAGGTAATGGTTCCTGGGCAGTGGGGGAGGCTGTACAGGGCTCGACAAATCCATTCGCCCGCTTGTATTTGCGAGGGAGAATTGATTAGGACAAGCTATTTTTAGGTCCTACTCGCCTTTTCTGACGAGTAGGAAGACAAACTAACTTTTGTGCTCTGTCTTTGAAAACGGAGCAAAAGTGACAAGATAACAAGATTTAAAGGCATTTTTATTGCTCACAAAGGGAATGAGCAATAAAGATGCCTTTAAATCTTGTTACCTTGTCACTTTTGCTCTGTTTTCAGAGACAGAGGTCAAGAGGGTTACAGTTAGGTCGATGGGATTTTCCAAGGTACTAGACCTGCAGGACTAGTACAATTTTTCGGATTTTTCGAACCCTGCTGTGCGAGCCTCCCCAACTTTCATTTTTAAAGAAGCCCCGGGTAGGTGATGGCCCCTGGGGCAATATTCAGCTTCATATTCAGCTTCATGGGGTGTCCTGCTCCCAGGACACCCCCGCACCTCACGGCCACCAGCTGCTGCGTGTGCCCCCCTGCTCGACTCAGCCTCGCTGAGCCTGCCGCCTCTGCGTGTGCCCCCCTGCTTGACTCAGCCTCGCTGAGCCTGCCGCCTCTTCTCTGCTGACTGCCGCGCTATTTGTATTTCTTTATTCTCGTCACTGTTGCCACTTTACTGTAATTCTCTCCCCCTGAGCCTGTGTTGTCCTTTTGGGTATTCCTTGCATTAGTTTGTGTCCCCGTGTTCCCCTGTGCCCCCCGCCCCGCTCCCCGCTTCCCGCCGCCGTGCCAGCGGCCACGCCCCCTTTCCTTTGTCTACCCTCCCCGCTCCCCGCTTCCCAGCTCCTCCCTCCCTGACACTTGGCCATATATGGCGACCGTGCAGTGCGGGTGAGTGTGACCTGCTCCCAGGACACCCCCGCACCGCACGGCCACCAGCTGCTGCGTGTGCCCCCCTGCTTGACTCAGCCTCGCTGAGCCTGCCGCCTCTGCGTGTGCCCCCCTGCTCGACTCAGCCTCGCTGAGCCTGCTGTCTCTTCTCTGCTGACTGCCGCGCTATTTGTATTTCTTTTTTCTCGCCTCTGTTGCCACTTTACTGTAATTCTCTCCCCCTGAGCCTGTGTTGTCCTTTTGGGTATTCCTTGCATTAGTTTGTGTCCCCGTGTTCCCCTGTGCCCCCCCGCCCCGCTCCCCGCTTCCCGCCGCCGTGCCAGCGGCCATGCCCCCTTTCCTTTGTCTACCCTCCCCGCTCCCCGCCTCCCAGCTCCTCCCTCCCTGACACTTCGCCATATATGGCGACCGTGCAGACGCGCAGCGTACACGCGCAGCGGGCGCGCCAATTGTGTGCCGAAGGCGCGCCAAAGGTAAGCCCGTCTGCGCCCGTCCATGCCTGGACCGCGCCCAGCGCCGGAACCCCTGGCCCCCGCGGACCCCAGCACACCCGCCAGACGTACGACGCCGCCACCCTCATCGCACTCAACACCGGCCGAGTCCCGGGATGCTACCAAGCCACCCCGAGACGCACCCACGGACCCTTCAGCTGCCACTACTGCAAGTTCACCTGCATCCGGACCTGCAAGGCTCCCGCCCCCTCCAAGCCGAACACCAGCAGCAGCCAACTGAAGTGCATCCTGCTCAACACCCGCTCCGTCCACAGACACGCCGTCCAACTCTGGGACCTCCTCGACACCACATCCCCAGACGTCGCATTCCTCACGGAAACCTGGATGAACGCCTCCTCAGCGCCCGACGTCGCCATCGCCATCCCGGACGGACACAAGATCACCCGGAGGGACCGCGTCAAACAGATTGGAGGAGGCATCGCCATCGTCCACAAGAACACCATCCGCGTCACGACCAACACCGACAACACCATCACAGCCGCCGAACACCTGCACTTCCAGATCCACACCGACCCCAATACCACCCTCAGAGGCACCCTCATCTACAGACCCCCGGGACCACGCACACAATTCAGCGAAGACATCGCCGACTTCATCAGCTCGCACGCCCTCCCCTCCGCTAACTACATCCTCCTCGGGGACCTCAACTTCCACCTGGAGGACAACAACGACAGCAACACCACCTCTCTGCTCGACAACCTCGCCAACCTGGGACTCAAGCAGCTGGTGACCACCCCCACCCACCTCGCCGGACACACACTCGACGCCGTCTTCTCATCCAGCAAAGACATCGCCTTCAGCCACGCCACTGGGCTCCACTGGACGGACCACAGCTGCGTCCACTTCAGCTTCAGAAGAGCCACGATCCACCACCGCCAGCAACAGGTTGCACGAAGAAGCTGGAACAAGATCACTGCCGACCAGCTCGCCGCATCCCTGAGCCAGCACCCTCCCGGCAGCTCTGCGAACCCCAGCCAGGCAGCCGAGAACCTCTCGAAGTGGATCAGCAGCTGCGCAGACGACCTCGCCCCCCTGAGGACCCCGCCCAGCAGACTCGGCAGCAAGAAGGCCCCATGGTTCACCGACGAACTCAAGAGCTCCAAGAAGAACTGCCGAGTCCTCGAGAAAGCATGGAGAAGAGACCCTACACCAGACAACATGACCAACCTCAAGCTCGCCACCCGAAAGCACCATCAACTGATCCGCGCCACCAAGAAAACAGCATTCAAGGAGCGGCTGGACAACAACGCACACACCAGCAAGGAACTCTTCATCATCGTGAAAGAGCTCTCCAACCCCAACGCCGGAAACAACGACGTCACCCCATCGCAAGACCTCTGCAACTCCCTCGCCTCCTACTTCCACAACAAGATCGCGGACATACACAACAGCTTCAGCTCACAACCAACGCTCCCCACATCTGCACCATCGCCCCCCACCACCACCCTCAACGCCTGGACCCCTATCAGCACCGGAGACACCATCCGCATGATGAACTCGATCCACTCCGGATCTCCGACCGACCCCTGCCCTCACCACGTCTTCAACAAAGCCGACGCCGTCATCGCACCCCACTTGCGGGACATCATCAACACCTCCTTCAACACCGCCACCTTCCCCGAGAGCTGGAAGCACGCCGAACTCAGCGCTCTACTAAAGAAACCTACGGCAGACCCCACCGACCTCAAGAATTACCGCCCCATCTCGCTCCTCCCGTTTCCAGCCAAAGTCATCGAGAAGACAGTCAACAAGCAGCTGGCCGCCTTCCTCGAGACGAACGGATCCCTCGACCCTTCACAGTCGGGCTTCAGGGCCAACCACAGCACCGAGACCGCCCTCATCGCCGCCACCGATGACATCCGAGCCCTGCTTGACAAAGGAGAAACAGTGGCCCTCATCCTCCTAGACCTCTCCGCAGCATTCGACACTGTCTGCCACCGCACCCTAGTGAAGCGCCTCAGCAACATCGGTATCCAGGAGAAGGCACTGGAGTGGACCATCTCCTTCCTCGCTGGAAGGACACAGAGAGTCCGCCTACCACGTTCAGATCAGAAGCCACCGAAGTCATCTGCGGCGTCCCTCAGGGCTCCTCGCTCAGCCCCACCCTCTTCAATGTCTACATGAGCCCCCTTGCGGCCATCGCACGCCAACACCACCTCAACATCATCTCCTACGCCGACGACACACAGCTGATCCTCTCCCTTACCAACGACCCTGCCACCGCCAGAGCCAACCTGCACGAAGGGATGAAAGACGTAGCCGAGTGGATGATGACCAGCCGCCTGAAACTGAACTCAGACAAGACGGAAGTCCTCATCCTGGGCCCCTCACTCTCCGCCTGGGACGACTCCTGGTGGCCCCCCGCCCTGGGCACCGCACGCAAACCGACAGACCACGCACGCAACCTGGGCTTCATCCTGGACTCCTCCCTCTCCATGACCAGACAAGTCAACGCCGTCTCCTCATCTTGTTTCAACATCCTGCGCATGCTACGCAAGATCTTCCGGTGGATCCCCACCAAGAGCAGGAAGACGGTCACCCAGGCCCTCGTCACCAGCCGTCTGGACTACGGCAACGCCCTCTACGCCGGAACAACCGCCAAGCTCCAGAAGAGACTCCAGCGAATCCAGAACGCCTCGGCGAGACTCATCCTCGACATCCCCAGACACGGCCACATCTCCAGACACCTGAGAGACCTGCACTGGCTCCCGGTCAACAAAAGAATCACCTTCCGTCTCCTCACCCACGCACACAAAGCCCTACACAACCAAGGCCCGGGCTACCTCAACAGCCGCCTCAACTTCTACGCTCCCACCCGCCATCTCCGATCGACCAGCCACGCCCTCGCCGCCGTCCCCCGCATCCGAAGAGCCACCACAGGAGGAAGGTCCTTCTCCTACCTGGCCGCCAAGACCTGGAACGCCCTCCCGACCCGCCTCCGCCTGACCCAAGACCACCTCGCCTTCAGGAAGCAGCTCAAGACCTGGCTGTTCGAGCAGTAGCAGACCCCCCCCATGCGCCTTGAGACCCTCCGGATGAGTAGTGCGCGATATAAATGTCTTGATTGATTGATTGATTGATGGAGGGACCTGTGTGCCCCTCACTCTATTATTTTTAGAAATGCCCTCAGGACCTGGCCACCTGGGCCCAACACAGGAGACCACGCTTGGTTTAACAACAAAAAATTTGGCAGGGTCCACGGATCCTGCTGAAATAAAAAAAATGTAATGCTTTTTTGATCATGTGAGGTCCTTGTGGGACTCCCTCAAAGAGACCCAGTGGGGTCAGGGTGTTTCTACCCGACACCATTTTCTTTTTTTAAATGTTTTTTCTGTGACTTGATTCAAGCAGAGCCACAAGATGGCTTCCAACACTACCTGGTTTGAAGTGTTGGTAGCCAATCAGATCACAGCACGAGATTGGGAGGTGTTGGGGGTCCTCCGTGTCCCAAGGTATTTCTTTAAATAACTCTGCAACTACTGTACAGATTTAAAGAAATCACAAAAAGGCACTTCCCAGAATCAATATCCGTTTTCCTGCCAAATCTGGTGTCATTCTGATAAGCAGGTCAGGGCTGTAGCCATGTCTAAATTTCCTATGGAAATTAACACAGGGAAAAAGCGTTTTGGGACCCCCCTTTTTTCTAAGCCCCCGCTTGACAGATCACCCCGAAAAAAGATAGCAGATAAAATGAGTTGCAAACTACTTTTAAAAATTTCACAAGGATTCATCAAATAACACCAAAGTTATTGGCAAATCAAAAAACGCTCTTCCTATTTAAACTAAATCCTAACTAGAACTACCTATTGGCAACCGCCTGTAGGTGATATATACACACACATCTGATATATATACTTGGCATTTTGTTGTAAAGGCATGCGGGGAAAAGGCTTGCGTGGTAAATGGTGCATTGTAAATGCTATTTCCCTCTATGTCAAGTTTATCAAGAACTAGGGTTTAGTATCACATCAAGAGATAGCGCAGGATTAGACTAATTAAGACCCCAATTGGTCTCATAGCGTCATGGTTCTCAATGGGACATGAACCTAAACTGAGTCAATGCCATCTACGGAGTCCACTTCAATGGGCCTTTGCTACCAGTATCTTGAAAGCTCAGTAGCACTTACGCTTCTTTTAATGCTGAGGCAGTTTTGGTATTTGGTTCACCACAGAACGAAAGGCCTGACTAGTCCAGTTGAAACTTCGTCACCTTTGTACATTGACAGGGGTTCTTTTAAGAGCATAAAAATGTGGTGGACGCCCACATTCGATTTTGATGGCAATCCACCAAATGTTTACAAAGTCGGAGTTTGTTTCTGAAAAACACACTGGGAGTTTTTTCACGGGGAGTGTGGATCAATATTTTCTTTTCTGTTCATCGCTACCAAATTTTACCTGGAGTTGCCTAACAAAAACAAGCATTTGCAATGCAATAGGTTTTTGCATTTTCACGAGTTAGAGCTATGGTCATTGCAAAAAGCAAAGTATTTTACCTAACTGGATTAAGCGGACCACAGGACTATGTGCTGCGACCAACCTGCTCTGCTTTGCCTCCTGAGCCCACGGACACTGTTCACCGGACCCGCTTCGCAGGTCCCGCATCACAAGGGCACTCAGCGGGGTCTGTGGCAGCGAAACAGGGCTGCGAGCGTGACGGCAGGGACTCCATCTACCAGGAGTCCCTGCGTGGCCAATAGCTGACACCTGGTCCGCTCTCCCTGTAAGCCACGCCCACAGCGCACCAGCTGACTTAAAATCAGCCCTTCCTTCCTGCCCTGGTGGGATTCTCCTTTATTTGCATCCTGGATTAAGCGGACCACAGGACTATGTGCTGCGCCCACCCTGCTCTGCTTTGCCTCCTGAGCCCACGGACACTGTTCGCCGGACCCGCTTCGCGGGTCCCGCATCACAAGGGCACTCAGCGGGGTCTGTGGCAGCGAAACAGGGCTGCGAGCGTGACGGCAGGGACTCCATCTACCAGGAGTCCCTGCGTGGCCAATAGCTGACACCTGGCCCGCTCTCCCTGTAAGCCACGCCCACAGCGCACCGGCTGACTGAAAATCAGCCCTTCCTTCCTGCCCTGGTGGGATTCTCCTTTATTTGCATCCTGGATTAAGCGGACCACAGGACTTTGTGCTGCGACCAACCTGCTCTGCTTTGCCTCCTGAGCCCACAGACACTGTTCGCCGAACCCGCTTTGCGGGTCCCGCATCACAAGGGCACTCAGCGGGGTCTGTGGCAGCGAAACAGGGCTGCGAGCGTGACGGCAGGGACTCCATCTACCAGGAGTCCCTGCGTGGCCAATAGCTGACACCTGGCCCGCTCTCCCTGTAAGCCACGCCCACAGCGCACCGGCTGACTGAAAATCAGCCCTTCCTTCCTGCCCTGGTGGGATTCTCCTTTATTTGCATCCTGGATTAAGCGGACCACAGGACTTTGTGCTGCGACCAACCTGCTCTGCTTTGCCTCCTGAGACTTTGTGCTGCGACCAACCTGCTCTGCTTTGCCTCCTGAGCCCACGGACACTGTTCGACGAACCCGCTTCGCGGGTCCTGCATCACAAGGGCACTCAGCGGGTTCTGTGGCAGCGAAACAGGGCTGCGAGCGTGACGGCAGGGACTCCATCTACCAGGAGTCCCTGCGTGGCCAATAGCTGACACCTGGCCCGCTCTCCCTGTAAACCACGCCCACAGCGCACACGTACATAACCAGTCCAACACCCGCGCACGCCGGACGCGTGCGGAACAAAGCGCAGAGCGAAGCCCGGGCAAAGGGCGGGCCGTTTGTGGCCGTTAGAGACTGTTATAGACTGGGCTGGGCCACCCCCCTAAAAAGCTCGATCGCCTAAGCCGTAACTTATAATCTTTGATATTTTCGGCAGTTGTCCCATACCAACCCTGGGTTTCTGCCTGTATTTCCACACGCTCACCCTCTTCTTTGTAAGTGAGACAGTACTCACACGTCGATCATGTCTACACGAGGAAGTAGAAGTAAAACTGCCGCTAAGGACGGGCAAATCACCGGCCCTATCGATAATTTTATCACCAGAGCGAATACTTTTATAGATCAAAGTATTTCCTTGATAGAACGTAGAGTGTCCCAAGATTTAGCAAAAGCCAAAAGGTCCTCTATGGGACATTTGGCGGATGCACGAACACCGGATCAACGTAGGGACCTTGGACTGAGTGAAGCCTGTGGCCAAAGGCATAGCCTTCCAACCACGGTTGATCTATCAGTCTCACAGCTTTCTGACTCACAACTCTCCCTGGACTTAGAAAAGACCCCAGATTTATTGATCCATCCTACCCCAGAGGAAATAAGACAGTCAAGAGGGAGGAGGGAGGGTGCAATAAGAAAGAAAAAACCTACAGCCACAAACAATCGAAAAACAAAAAAACTAGATAAGGGCCCTAATAAGACAAGAGAGACCCGAACCCTTACCCCACCGAGACGAAATCAGGAAACTTGTAATGTGATTGTTCACCAAACACTACATGACACCCCGCCACCCACTACTGGGGAAATCATAACTGACCTCTCATTAGGTAAGGATGCAGGTGGTAACTCTGACTGCAATGCCCAACTATTAACTAAAATTGGAGACCTTTTTAAACAACTATTCAAACCACTAGAAATGAGACAGGGACAAATAGAAAAGACATTGGCTGATTTGACAGCCTCTGTAAAAACTAAAACACATCAGGGGGTACAAAAGACAGGGGGAGGTAAACAGTTACCTACAACCACCACCGTACAAAATAAACAACCTATCCCCCCGGTAGCTAAACCAGCCCACCAGATTCTGACAAAAAAAAAGACATCAGAAAATACCCTAAGTAACACCCCGATTAACATTTACACCACAAACACAAATTTGGCACACAATAATATGGGCCCCAAAACACCAGCTACACAGTCTAACAGAGAGTGGGATAGAAGACCCCCCGATGGAAGATTTTCTGTTAATCTCCCACCGGAAGCCAGTCGTTTCATAGTGGTAATGACAGGCGTACCAGAATTGGTAGATCATACTAATGAAGCAACCTGGTCGCTAAAAAATAAGGTCCAACATTGGCTAAGCGCAAATCGCCCACCTCCTCCCTATTACTCAACCAAGATCCTAATGGTAAGAAGAGCCCCCTGGGTAGGGCATGGTAAAAAAATGATACAGGGGGATTGTGTCCTTATCACCTTTGATGATCCTAGATTGGTTGATCACATTTGTTCCTGGGACCACCCGACCCCAACTGGCACTATAGGAACAAAGCGCCTTTCCTTCTTCTACCCCCCAAGACATAGTAATGGTTATCATTACGATGGACCCTGGCAAACAGTAGGCCCTCAACATCGGGGTAGAGAAAGGGACGACTGGGGAGGACCATACCATAGGGATCCCTATAGAGAACCACCATCTTGGGAGGGCTGGAGCGGCATCCCAATAACGAATAGATACAGTGGTCTGGAGTTAGTAGATTGACCACCACAGGCTGAAAATCATCTCAGCCCCAAAAAAAAGGAATCAGAGGGTAATACCAGACCCCAAATAACTCAAACTCCAAAAAGGGATCCCCAAACTTTGAGTTTTGTGTCCTGGAACATTGCCGGCCTCCGCCCCAAGATCGAGGACGGCACAGCTATAAGTTTCCTAGACAGTCATCAAATTGTATGTCTCCAGGAGACATGGTCACTAACGGAACTACACCTCCTGGGTTTCAGAACGTTCTTTTCTCCAGCCTTGACTGGGACCATGGGCAGAGCAAAGGGGGGATTAACCATCTATATAGCGAATACCATAAAACAAATAAAAATTACTACTCTTGAACTGGATGTAAATTTCTAGCTTCTCTCCCTCTTTCTACCCAAAAATGAGACTGTCCTACTTATTAACTTTTATAATAACTTGGAGGAAGGAGAATTTTTGAGAGTAATACTAAATCTAAATGAAAAACTCACTAACTTTAGACAGACGAAAGGAGGGAGGGGGTTTGTTTTCTTTTTATGGGGAGGGGACTTCAACCTGCATCCGTGTCCTTACTCTATTAAAAACTGTAGTGAAATGGTTAATTAATTGGATATCCCCCTTACCCATTTTTGTCATACAAAATCGGGCATAGCCATGAATGACCTTCTGTCAGACCTGGGTCTTATAATAGCTAACTACCTAAACCCCAAAACAGGAAAACTAGAACCTACGTATGTAGGGAGGGGTCACCAGTCTACTGTCGACTACATCCTCGTATCAGATGGGCTGTCAAATAGGATTAAGCACGTTGAGGTTCTATTAAACACTTTAAGCGATCACTCTGTTATCAAGATAGAATTTAACTTACTACACCAACAATCCCTTGAGTCAACAATAGCAAAAGCTTTGAATCAGAACAATCTACAACTGGCTCAGGTAAATGGTTATACTCTAAAATGGGGGAAGATAAATCCTGGGTAAATCACCGAAGAGGTGATCAAAGCAGCATACCCCCATATCTTAAAATGCCTTGATCTAACCACGATAGAGGAGGAAGTCATAAGTAACTTCTCCAAAATCTTAACTGTCATCAAGGGCCTTTTAACAAAAAAATCAAAGGCAGAAACTCTAAACAAGAGAGGCTGGTTTAATCATAGCTGCACCACGGCACATACCAAGCTTAAAGTGGCCCTGAATAATGAAAATAGAGACCCACAGCTAATCACCAGACTGAGAAAAAAATATCTGTCTGCCCGAAAGCAGAGAAAGGCCGAATTAAAGCATGCCTTGTGGGACGAACTACATTAAAGTGCCCTATACAAAAATATGGAGGAATTCTGGCGAGTAGTAAAATCCCCCTTCTTAGCTGACGATGACCTCCCAAAAATAGAAGTGGCCATAGAAGAAGGAGCATGGGTTTCTCATTTTTCAAGAATTTTTAAGAAACAAATGTTTCTTGAAAACGAAGAAATAACTCATCCAGCTGTCGCTTACCCCATCCTAATAGAATTCGATATCTCCGAAGTTCTTATGGCCCTAAACCTAAGTAAAAATGGAAAAGCCCCGGGCCCCGATGGAGTCCCAGCAGACATTTTTATATATAATCCGGACCTTTGGGCCCCCATATTGACCAGGATGTGTACAGCAGCCGCAAAAAAGGGACGTCTGGAATCTTGGACCAAGTCAGTTATGGTCCCGATTTTCAAAAAAGGAGACCGTCAGGACCCTACCTGCTACCACCCCATCTCACTGTTGGATTCAGTGGGCAAGGTAGCCGGTAGGGTCATTCTTGAGCGTCTCCAACAATGGGCAGAGGATAGGGGGATACTGTCCGATTTACAATTTGGCTTCCGAGAGGGTTTTGGTACGGTGGAGCAGGCTTTAAACCTATCAATAATTGTGGGAAAATACATCCATGCAAAGAAAGACAAACTATATATGGTGTATGTGGACCTGTCCGCAGCATTTGACTGCGTGTCCCATTCAAAATGATGGTCAGTCTTGTCACAAATGGGCGTGGACCCCTCACTTCTAGACTTTTTAAGAGAACTATACTACAAGGCTTCCGCAAGAGTACGTTACGGTGTCAGGGGCGAGTTGACTGCATCCTTCGGAGTAGAGCATGGAGTCAGGCAGGGATGTGTCTTGGCCCCTTCTTATTCTCCTTATATACAAACAGCCTGGAGACGGAGCTTCTGAAGGGGGCTCAAGACCACCCCCGAGTAAGACAACGCCTGATTCCCGCCCTGCTCTACGCAGACGACACCGTCATCCTGGCCCGTACCCCACGTGAGCTACAAACAGCACTAACCAGGTATGCGGATTTCATGGGCACCCTTGACCTCCACATTAATATTAAGAAGACCTTTGTAATGGTGGCAGGTAAAGGGAAAAAAGGGTTTAGGGATATATCCCTCAATAACCAAAATCTCGAACTGACGGCCCAGTACCCCTACTTAGGTATTACGATAGACGATAAATTGAATTGGAAAGCGGCAGTTGAGTCTAGAAAGCATTCCTTCAAGTGGGCAATAGCCGCTCTGATGTCCTTTTCACAAAAACTGGGCAAACGGCCGCCTGTGGAACTATTGAAAATTTATAATGCGAAGTGCCAGACAATAGCCCTGTACAGGGCTGGGGTTTGGGGGCATGTCGACGTTAGCACTCTACAGGTGGCAAAAAATTCCTTCTTAAGATTTCTTCTGGTGGCACCAAGGCGAATCTCCACTTATGCTTCCCACATTGAATTAGGTATACCGCACATTGAGGACCTGATAAAATCCAACCTTTGTTATTATGGCGGCGTATATGGACCTCAGAGAAACCTGTTAACTAAAGGGATTGTGGCGGACTCAATGTCACTAGACCATTCTGGAAAAATAAAATGGCTCGCCTACATCAGAAACTTTTTCACGGATCTAGGCCTAGAGGACTATTACATAACGCCAGAAAAGATCTGTGAAATAACCAAGAAGGACTTGAAAGAAATGGCCCTGAGCAATCTTGATGGACTAAGACTTACAAGCGAAATAAGGAAACCTTCGGTCCACCATGCAATCATGGTCCATTCTGTTCCTATAATTCAGCCTTACCTAACGCTTGAAATTGGTATTTTTGATCGTTTCTTACTAACCAGATTCAGATTAAATCTCTTCCATCGGTTAGTAGCCTTCCCCATGAGAAACACCTGGAAACAAACGTTAGACCATTGTCCTTGCGATGATACATCTGTACAGACTACTATGCATACAGTATTGTTCTGCAAGTACTATCATGTCCATCGCAAAATTTGGTTGGCACCATTGCTGAAATTGTGGGACCTAAGACAGTGTCGCCCTGCAATGCTACGCCTTCAATTTCTGGACTCTGAAGCTACTTGCTACCGTATGGTTAACTATTTAAAATGTGTTTTTAAACATAGAAATAATCTGTGAGGAAACTGTTAACACAACAAACTTTATCAAATATAAACAGAACTGAACTATTTTTTAAGTACCCTTTTTCAAAATTTTATTGTAAAACTTCAATTTTTAAAAGGTGTATTTTCCTTCTATTTTTAATGGTAAAATGTGTATAAAAATGCTTTTATGGATTTCTATCTTGAAATACCGAATAAAGAAATTTAATAATAATAACCTAACTATAACATGTGAGGTTTGGTTTGATTATGTGTTTTTTTTAAATAATACATGTAAACTTGAGCGTATTTAAGGTAAAATAAAAAGTAAATGTTAAATGAAAATAGAATCAAAAGGTATTTAACTATTAAGCACATGTAAGAAAAGGAAAACAGTCCAAAGTAGATATATTATTATATGTTATCAGATGATCCTGTGCCAGTTACTTTGTCTTTACCGACAGCTGTTCTTCCTGTAAGATAGCGTTTGTGACCGGGAGGTAGGTGTGAAAAGCTCTTTGTGGCGAGCCCAGCAGGATAAAACAAAAGCATGGCCGCTAACTTCAATATGAAGCGGTGTGTGCAGAAAAGGAAGGCGTGGCCGCTACTACGAATGTGTGTGAAAAAGTGAATTAGATGTGTGGCACACACAAGTCATATGTCATAATTAACCATCACATGTTAAACATACCTACAGATGGTATATGCATGTATATATACTCAAATTTACACAATAAAATTAAACAAATGAAAATATGTATGCACTCTACTAATCTATTATAGCATACCGGGAGGGCAAGGGTGATAAAGCGGGCAGTCCTGTTCAGAACACTGCTAGCTGGTGACTACATGTCTGCATCCTTCTGTGTACCTGCTTCTACCTGGGGGTGAGGTGCCTGTTTTGCAGCACTAAACACACACCGTGTACCACACACACATCTGTGTTGCACAGTTTACTCCACGTTCAACATTGCGTCGTTTGGGTTTCTTGTTATATATGCTTTCATTGTTTTAAGTTTTATTGGTAATATGACCTTCTCTCCTGCACAACACTTCATTTAGCAAAGGAAATCCTAGGTTATAGGGAGCACGAGAGCAAACCCTCTCACAGGGGCAGGGGAAGTAAACAAAAGACGACAAACAACTGCACCCAATACACTTACTGGGTCCTCAGAAGGCACATTATATGGTATTACTTTCACTATTAGATTAGTTTTGTACCCGTTTTTAACTGCACCGTGGTCTTCCCTTTTGAGGCGCTGCCTGGCATCTAAGTCAGTCCTAAACCAGACTTTAAAAAGATGCATCGTTTTGCACATATCTCATAAAAATGTTTGTTATGCAAATGTACTGTGTACCAGCATTAGAGGGCAGGAGGGCAGGATGCCAACATGTAGCTTCAGCAGTAAACCAGAAGCTACGGGTAACGGCTTGGGGAAGGAGCTACAATCCTAACCACGCCACACTACAACAAAGAGCGACAAATGGAATGCTGTCCGTTCACAAGCTGGTAAATGGAAGCAGCTGACGTAGGCGCGCCGTGCCGGCACACCATACGCTTGCACATATCCTGTCCGGGCTCGTGCACATCTCCTGTACCTCTTCCACAAAGAAATCGACGACAATAGATCTCACCAAGTGAGCAGAAATATGCTGCATCGCTAGGCGAGACCTAAAGAGGACAGTACATCACCCACCCTAAATAAGGTGGGCAGTGTAATACCCCTCCTTTGACAAGCCCTACTCTATTGGCTGTCAGAGGAAGCTTGAAACCCTTAATGTCTGCCATCCAGGCAGTTTATTCTTTCGTGTTTGCAAAGGAGTACCCAAACTCTAAATCAGGTCATAAAAGTCTAGGGAACTGTGCTCTTATTTGGATAACACCCATGATTACAGCCCGTCCCCTGCACGGCACAGTTTTTTTAACTTTACAGGAGGTGCTTCAAATGAGTCAAGATGATAACCATCAGGCCGGCCTGAACCTTCTAGATCCGACGGCCACTTTAGACACTGTTGAACAATTACTTCTCGTTTTGAATGTCCTTCGGTTGGAGGCACCAAGGGCAGCTCTACAATCGTTCTGCTTCTTCAGCGAGGGTGTTCCAACACTGTTGTTCTTCTGCTTGCTTGTTCTACTGCTACTGCTCTGGCAATAGTTTATGGAGGAACCCAAAGGATATGATATCTCATCCTTTCTCTTTAAACCAGATGTGGCGCCACTGAGGGGTTAGTCCACTCCTTTGGTCTGAAAGTATTATCCTTTGCTGATGACACACAGCTGTTCCTTAGGCTGAACAGGGATTCTGACAATTCGATCAGCCGTCTGAGGGTGTGCTTGACAGTCATTTACTTCCTGATGACTACTGAATGTATAAATATGAATAGAGTTCATACTGAAGTTCTTCTCATTGCTAGAGGACTCTCACAGGAAAGCCAGAGCTTTGTCCCACACCAGTTGAGCCTGACTAAGTTAAAAAACTTGGAAGTACATTTGACAGCGAGGTCTGATTTCTTCCTCAAATACAAAAAACTTTTGGTCTTCTTGAGTTTTACAACAGGATTACTGGAAGGATTCAACAAAACTACTACCCACTCCTAAAAGAGTTGAGGGGGTAAGAGCTTCTTTTTCTCTCTTGGCTGGACTACCTACCTCAACTTGTGGAAGGCTGCACGGGAAAAACATTTACACTTTCAGAATATGCTGTTCAGAATATGCTGGCAAGGATAGAGTTAGGGTGCAGAACTATCATCATGTCCTATCACTGCCTCCTTGATGAAAAACAGGTCAACTTTAAACTCCTCTGTCTCAATCATCAGACGCCTTAAAAAGTACATAGGGGGTTTGTAAGACGTGTTAGTGCCCGCACAATACTCCTACATGAAGTCTAAGACCCATCGCCTGGGTCCTAAATCATATTCCTCACTTCCAGAGGGCTGGATAGGGGTGGAAACCTTCAGTGAACTGAGGCTTCACCTCTTGTCCTCGCTTACAGAGGGTTGGATGAGGGTGAAGGACCTTCAGTGATATGAGGTTTCACCTATTGCCCTCGCTTCCAGAGGGCTGGATGAGGGTGAAGGACCTTCAGTGATATGAGGTTTCACCTATTGCCCTCGCTTCCAGAGGGCTGGATGAGGGTGAAGGACCTTCAGTGATATGAGGTTTCAACTATTGTCCTTGCTTCCAGAGGGCTGGATGAGGGTGAAGGACCTTCAGTGATATGAGGTTTCACCTATTGCCCTCGCTTCCAGAGGGCTGGATGAGGGTGAAGGACCTTCAGTGATATGAGGTTTCAACTATTGTCCTCGCTTCCAGAGGGTTGGATGAGGGTGGAGGACCTTCAGTGATATGAGGTTTCACCTATTGCCCTCGCTTCCAGAGGGCTGGATGAGGGTGAAGGACCTTCAGTGACCTGAGGCATCACCTATTGCCCTCGCTTCCAGAGGGCTGGATGAGGGTGAAGGACCTTCAGTGATATGAGGTTTCAACTATTGTCCTCGCTTCCAGAGGGTTGGATGAGGGTGGAGGACCTTCAGTGATATGAGGTTTCACCTATTGCCCTCGCTTCCAGAGGGCTGGATGAGGGTGAAGGACCTTCAGTGACCTGAGGCATCACCTATTGCCCTCGCTTACAGAGGGTTGGATGAGGGTGGAGGACCTTCAGTGATATGAGGTTTCAACTATTGCCCTCGCTTACAGAGGGTTGGATGAGGGTGAAGGACCTTCAGTGACCTGAGGTTTCAACTATTGTCCTTGCTTCCAGAGGGCTGGATGGGGGTGGAGGACCTTCAGTGATATGAGGTTTCACCTATTGCCCTCGCTTCCAGAGGGCTGGATGAGGGTGAAGGACCTTCAGTGATATGAGGTTTCAACTATTGCCCTCGCTTAGAGAGGGTTGGATGATGGTGAAGGACCTTCAGTGACCTGAGGTTTCAACTATTGTCCTCGCTTCCAGAGGGCTGGATGAGGGTGAAGGACCTTCAGTGATATGAGGTTTCACCTATTGCCCTCGCTTCCAGAGGGTTGGATGAGGGTGAAGGACCTTCAGTGATATGAGGTTTCACCTATTGTTCTCGCTTCCAGATGGCTGGATGGGGGTGGAGGACCTTCAGTGACCTGAGGTTTCAACTATTGTCCTTGCTTCCAGAGGGCTGGATGAGGGTGAAGGACCTTCAGTGACCTGAGGCATCACCTATTGTCCTCGCTTACAGAGGGTTGGATGAGGGTGGAGGACCTTCAGTGATATGAGGTTTCAACTATTGTCCTCGCTTCCAGAGGGCTGGATGAGGGTGAAGGACCTTCAGTGATATGAGGTTTCACCTATTGTCCTTGCTTCCCGAGGGTTGGATCGGGGTGGAGGACCTTCAGTGATATGAGGTTTCAACTATTGCCCTCGCTTCCAGAGGGCTGGATGAGGGTGGAGGACCTTCAGTGAGTGCAGGTATCACAAACTGAATTTCTTCTTTGTGTCCCTCGACTCAACCCTTCCCTCATTAAAGTCATAGTGGCTCCAGGAACGACTTGACAACATTCTTATTCCGCTGATGTGATGTTCTGTTATCTTGTACTTTGTCTGCCTGTTTTAATTCTATCAGTCAATTCTTGGTTCCCCCAGTGCTATGATCACTGTGTCAAACGTACGCTCTGCTGGTAACGTGTTACTACAGCTCCCGGGCCCTGGATCAAGTTTGTTGTTGCTTTGGTGACGGTGGCCAGCTGGGCTTGAAGGATCGTGTGGTTTGTGGGTCTCTCACTGCTTTGAGGCCACCGCCAGCAAGGACTTCTGTCAGCGGTGCCTTGTGCAGATCTTCCTTCCAGGCAGTTCAAAGGTCGGGTGAGGTACAACTGGCCTAGGTCAACTTCTTTATCGCAATTCGACTGGTCAAGCCACAGGGCTCAAGCTGTGAGATGAAGGACAATCTGGATTTTCTAAGCTCCGTGGAAAATTGAGACAGTTCTACCGCATCCACCACATACTGCAAGACTACAAGAGCTGAAGCTAGAAATACAATTCCAAGGATGAATTCAACCACTCTTTCCGAACATCCCCTTGAAAATGGCAACTAGTGAACATACCTACGGTACCAGCACAGTGCAGAGAGCTTTTCAAGAACCTCGAGGTACATTGATTTTCTCTATCTGTTGTAACAGAAGATTTTGATCCTTGGTAACATCAATGCTCTTTCGGCACGGTCATACATTTTGCAATAAGAATCAAATTAATCCTGCCCAGACACACACCCTCAAGTCAATATTGCATGAAGTTTAGCGGTCTTAGTCCTCAGCAAGCCCTCTGCAAATTGCTGAAATTTTCTTAGACCTCCTGGACAGCTGAGCCAACACACAGACCAACTAAACACCCTCCGGGAGCTACCAATCGATCTACCAGCACTTGGTAGCACAATCCAGACTCTAATCTTTAAAACCATCTACCAGCATCCAGACTCAAATCTTTCAACGTTCTCTGTTACCATCTTTGGAACTGCCTGTCTCTGAGATTCGTGGAAGCTCCACGCTCAAAGTTAGTTCGTAAAATCCCAATAGACTGGAAGACAAGAAAAAACAATGACACACCGCACAGAACTGTATATTATTCAACCATTTTTTCATAACATGTACCATTGTCTCACTTCTGTTGTTTCAACATGGACGTTTTGCTGTCTGTTTATCACAACAGCTCCTTTATTTAAAACCTCACTTACCAGTTTGTTTTACATCATACCTACCTAGCTGTTACTATGTTGGACTTGGCTCTTTTCCCCCAAAAATGTTCGCTTTTCGCCCCCCTAATTTAAGGATGTCTCCCCCATGGTAAAGGTTACTGTATAGGCCATGTGTGGTGTGAGACGCCATGTTAATGTGATAATGTGATGCAATGGTGTGCACGTATTTTCCCCCCATTGTGTAAAATATACCCTGATGAAATGTCGCATTTAAGATGGATGCCATGGCTGTGCGTTGTGCCACCTGATTGCAGTCTAGTCGTTAGGTACCCAGCCATCCCTGCTTTTGGAGGGAAAGCCTGGCACCCAGGGTGCTCTACTCCTCCCCCTGAGCCAGTTTAAACCAGTTTGCCTGAGAATTCTAGAAGGTTCTGGCACTGTCTGGTAGGTGGGGTGTGGGGGTTATAAATAAGGGGAATGTGCTACCATGTGCAGAGACAGAGCTGGGACAGGAACGTGAGGGGACCTGCTGCCAAGGGAGACCACCACTTGGGCCTGTGTGCTGGACCCTGCACCCATCTATCACCCCTCTACTGTCCCCAGGGCTAGTGGAAGCCCCACTTCAGGAGTTTAGACTGCTGTTCAGGAGGAGGGCCACGCTGCAGTGGAGGATGGTGTCAGCCTACCGCCCTGTTTTGATGAAGCCCCCACTGGCTGTTGACCTGGCCCAGTAGTGCCTACTGCTCTGTCCCCCGGCCCCCTGAAGAAGGAGAGCCCTCCTAGGTCCCTGAAGTGCCGGGAACCTGCGCCACGCAAGCGCTGCGCCCAGAAGCGCCTAGAAGGGAAGGAGCATCTTGGACCCCCCTAGGAGGTGAGGAGTGTTACCCTGGGGCTTGCTGCTGGGACTGTCCGCCCCCCCTTGCGCTACAATCCTAAAGCACCGTGCCTAGAAGTGATGAAGCAAAGCTTCGCATATTTTGCGGCTTGCCGAAATCAAGAACCTCATTTATGTGTAATAAGGTAACCCGTGTATGTTTTACTAACGTTTATATTAAGTTTGAGTAAAGTTTGAGACGCTTGCCTATGTGTATTTCTAATGAAATTAATCCATGTCCTCTAAAAATGGCCGCCGCTTGTATTTTAGTTACTGCGCATGCGTCAGCCACACTCACGTGTCCTGACGCGTCTGCAGAAGTGGAGGGAAAGTTATGCGCATGCGTAATTCATAGCTGTGCTTATCATGTGGTACTGCTCGTGCCACTGCTCTTGTATTTCGTCTAAATGTAGCTAACATTTAAATTGCATAAGTTTATTTCTTGATGATGAGTTAAAAGTACAAACCCTGCGATGTGTTTTCATAATGACATTATTATGTATTAATTTGTTTTCGCTTACTTTTCATGTACCGCGGGCAATGGGGGTCTGAGTGAGAGGAGAGCCATATTGAAGGTCCCTTCTGCGCCTGTGCGACATTCGGCAGCACGAGGGACCTTGGCTGATGGAACATAGCCAGCTGGCAGTGATGGGCGAGATGCTCCTGAGAAAGTCACCTCTGCCCTGCGAGAACAGCGAATGTGGCTTCTTATATGTTACATTGTATAGATGTGCTACTGTTAGCTCATGGGAACCCAAACATGCTAGGCGGTCCCAAAATATGTAAATGAAGACTTCAAATCGCATATTGTGATTGGTGTGTTACCCAAATCCTACCTTAGGACCAATCGAAATTGAGGGATTCTGACACTTTGCAACATTGGGGGGTGGTACACTGTCCCAAAACTGTATATCTACCCTGGGTTCACCTAGTGAACCGTCCGACTTGTCTGGTTTAGCTGACCTGTCACTGACCCAACGCACTCAATAGGTGACTGAAAATACAGAGAGCTGCGGAGCACTCTGTCCGAATTTGACCATAGACTAAGGTTTTACTGAACCTTAAAGTGCTGGCAAGGCACTTAGCTGGGAGTTCGCTGACCCAATCGGGGTCTTGATCGATATCTGCAGAGCGGGTGGAGCGCAGGCGTTGCTTCCTAACTGTGGGTTCCGGTCCTGTCCTGAAGAGGGTCCTGTCCTGAGGGTTTGCTGTCCTGTCCTGAGGTCCTGTCCTGACTCTTATTCCGAGGGTATCCTGTCCTGTCCTGGGTGTCCATTCTGCACCTGCTGTCCTTTGAGGGGTATCCTTCCTTGAGGGTTTCCTGACTTTAACTGACCCGTGGCCAGGGTTTGGTTTCCACACCTTTCTAGGTAAATACTGCTCCGAAATCTCTTGAAATTCTTGCACCTTCTGAATTTCTAACTTTTGCTTCAATAAAGTTCAACATTGCAAATGTGATATTTTCCATGCCTTTCCGCAACTATTGAAAGTCATTTAAAATTTTGCAAAGTTATTTCTATGTCTTCTCATTTGTTAGAAATTATATTTTGCATAGCAGTGTGTCATTTCCTGATATGGTCTAGAACTTCGTTGCCTAGGTTGTTCAAAGGCCCTTTCACCTTAAGTGAAGCGTGTTATTCATTATAAGTTCTTCTATAATCACACACATTTAGTCTATCACTGTTTTAGATAATACTGACTTGCATAAGTATCTTTTCTCGTTACATTTTATTAGTACTTTGATGATTACTCTGCCATTATTTCTTTATGCATATGTGATTTACATTTTCTTGGTTATCGATTGCCTTATTTTACTGTATCTCATGCAAGAAAATATTGAACTTTAGATAAACATTTTAAAACTTCCAGTTGTCCGTGGTCATTTACACAGTATTTTGAATGTTATTGGTTGGGTTTGTATTTTGCTGCCTTTCTTTTACAGCTAGCTCCCTGATTCATTGTGGTCATTAGGCACCTGCATCGGTGGATGGTAAGTCGGGTGCACTGAGAATTGGTAGCAGGGAACGCACACACACCAAATTGGTAGAGCTCGTGAAGTCACCTGATCGATGTATATGGTGTTTTGAAAAGTATATGGGCCCTGAAGCCGGAAACGGCGAAAACTATTGGTCGGGTGGCCTCGCGCGCTCTATCAGTTTTTCTGGTAGATCAGAGGATGGTTAGGGACTAGTTGAGAGTAAGGCAGGGACTAGTTAGGCTAGTTAAGTCGGAAGCTGCTATTATATTTTATTGCTGCTAAAAGAGCGGCTGTTCTGAGGGAACTGATCACTCTCTTGTGAATACGCTGCTGAAATTTATGAATTACTGTATTGTCATTATTTTTGTTCTTATATTGTTATATGTACTAATCAATGCATTTGTAAATCGACTTGTTAAGTGTTGTCCGAACTCCCCGGGGAATTGAAAGGGCAAGTGGTGAATAGAATCCATTGTCCTGAGGTCACAGGTTCGAGGAAAGTTAGGTGCAGGTTAGGATAACCGGGAAGCACTAACTAGGGTTTTCTGAATACATGTGTGAATAAATGACAGTAACGGGGTTCATTGGCAAAATTCCCATAGTGGCGTAACCTAGTAAGGGTCACATCGGAAGAGTAGCAGGTTCCTCGGAGCTAGCGTGAAAGCAGAGGGGTCCGCTGAGAAACCTTAAACTCGGAACATATCCCGGAAAGAAGTGGATGAGTTTAGGGGAATAACAGGTTCACCGATGCTAGAGTGAAGGGTAGGCGGAAGAGATCTGCCCGCAGCAAGTGAAAAGTAAATGGAAGTAGTTTACTTGCAGTAATAGAATTCTATCTCTGTCTAGACACTTGAGCACTGTGGCGAATGTGTATTTGTTGTAAAATAACCAAGCACTGAGCACTTTAAAAGTAAGAAAGTTTCCGTTACCTTGTGAAGGGAGGGAGTCAGTCGAGAAGCGCCTCTGACGTCACTCTGTGCCGCGCTGGGATTGGTAGAAACAGCGGGCGGGTAGCGGAGCTGAAATTGTAAAGGAGGGGTGAGCGCCGGAGCGTGGGAACTGTCTCACGAAGGGGCCGCGCACCCATTGGCAGAGCTTATTTTGTGTCGCGCACCCATTGGTTGCACGAATTTTCTGAAGCGCATTCTGATTGGAGGTAGTTTGTAAACAAAGTTAGCGCAGAAGTCGTATGTGGCACTCGCGGACTACAGAGACGCGACCTGATCCAAGGCATCTAGGGTTTGAAAGGGATCAGTGGAAGGCTAACAGATACGATATTATGTACGGAACCAAGAGAAAAATGTCCCTTGTAAATAAGGTGAAAAATTATTTTAAAACGGACAAACCCATTAAATCTAGGGAAGGTGTTCTTGTCCCAGCACCCAATACTCCTGCCTCATTCATGATGTTTGACCGAGGGTACAATACCTGTGTGTGGCTGGAGAATTGGGTGAAGTACACAAAAGATGACGGAGTATTGGCTTTTCCGTTAGATGGTACTTTCAATGGTAGGATCTTATTTAATTTAAGAACCCGAATGAATGAACTGCATCCCAGACCGAGACTAACGCAGTATGAAGCATTAGAGGAATGGGAGATTGAGGCTTTTGAAAGAGAAAGACCCCGAATGGACAAGGGTTTGACCAAGTGGTACCCCAGGCTGAAACAGGAGTCCAGGGATAAAAGGATGAAACAGTGGAGGCAGAGCATGATTGTTGAGGGTCTGTTTCCCATGATGCCGGCATGTCATAACCCTGCAGCGGGGGGGAAAAGTACTGAAAAATGTAAGCATTGGGGGGCCCTAGGGGATTCAGATGATGAACTAATAGATGACATCTGTACCAGAAGTCCGCCACCTTACAATGAGGGAACCCGACCTTCCAGTGTAGGAGATGTTCCCCGACGCCCCTTCCAAAAGGAAGAAGACAGGTCCCTGGGACTGGGAGGGGGTGGTCAAGTATTACCCTATCCTGAGAAACCCGAACTGGCGGAAACAAGGGATATATATCCCAAAGTGCCCGCAAGTCAGGAAGAAAAATATTCACGTACAAAAACTTTTTTCCCCAGACCCTTGTATGAAAGCGAAGAGAAACCATCGAATTCAGGACTGCCTTTTGTTCAACCTCCATATGGGGAAGAGCGCAGGTCCTTTAATACTGGAACTTTATTCCCGAAGCCAAATTATGGTGGAGGACCAAGTGAAACGCATCCTACTGCCCCGAGTTTTACTCCTCCGCCTACTGCCCCGAGTTTTACTCCTCCATTGACCCCACAGATATTACATGACACAACTCTAAGAAGGGTACTAGTGGAAAAGGAGCAAGAGGCTCTAGCTAGACAAAGAACAGAAATAATTCAGAAAATTTCTCAGATAAATACCAGTCCTGAGGCATTGACTATTCCAGTAACTATTGGACCGGTGGTCCCGTTATACGGAAATGGTCAGGGAAATCCGATTACTCCAGTCATGACCCCAGTCATAGCAACCCCGAGACAGGAACCAATCATCATAGATGATCAGTCCAGTGAGTGCGAGTCTGAAGTTGCATTCTTGGAATTGCCAAACAAACAGACCGCAAAGGGAACACAGCTGAGGTATAACCCTTTTAATGCAAAGGAAATTAAATTAGAGACAGCAACAGGTACTAGGAATGTCTCTCTGGTAACTCCGGATGAAATTGAGAGTTGGAGTCGTGAATTAGAAAAGCAGACTCCGCAAACAAAGCCTTTAGACCTCTACAAGCTGAGGGTTGAAATAGAAGAATTAATGGCAGGAAATGTGGGGTTGAATCGATTGAATACCTACTCTGAGGAAGAATTGTCGTTCATATGTAAAAGCTTTACAAGGAACACCAGAGTGCTCCATGAAAAACTGACCGAAACAGCAATTAGTATGGGGGTAGATATCTCAAAATCCAAGCCCTTACAGAAACCATACAGAGCAGACTTCTCAGACAAGGATATAGAACATCTGAATGTGGCCGGAAAGAAGCTACAGATTAAAGAATTAATGGGGGTACTGCAGAAATGGGGAGATGTGGAAAAATGGAGAAGCAGGTGGACGAAAAAGAGGGAAGAGGTTCGCTCCCGACAAGTGACTCCCGAGTTTGCTTTAAGAGAGGTAGAAAAACCTGAGCAGTTATGCCCCATGCGCGAAGTTCCAGGAGGGAAATATGTGCATGTCCCCTGGTCTAGGCAGGATATTGTGTCCTTCACGAACGATTTTCCAAAATTAAGAGAGAAACCAGTTGACTGGTACCGGCAAGTGGAGAGGTTCGTGAAGGTACAGAAATGTCTGTGGAAAGACCTGGATGGGTTTTTCGACATTGTGGTTCCAGTAGATTTATGGACCCAGTGTAAAATAAACATAAATTGGCCCAGTGAAGAGTATCCCAGAGACAAGGACACAGGGGAGCCATCAAAGGAAGTCATGCGAAAATATGAGCAGGTAATTCAGCACTTGAAAGAAAAGGTGCCCGCCAAGGAAACTGATTGGACAAAAATAGATAGAACAACACAGGAAAGGGACGAGACAGTGCACTCCTTCTATGAGAGGTTATTGCAGGTATTTAAAACATACAGTGGTATTGACAACATCGACCTGAAGGATATGACACACTTTATTTACAGGTTTGTAAATGGTTTAAGACCTGAAATTTGTCAGTGGATAAAAGACAATAAAATCTGTTGGCATACTAAGAAAATGGATGAGGTCCTGCGGTACGCTAAGTACTGCGAGGACGAGATGGCAGAAAAGAAAAAGGCCCTTAAGGAGAAGGTTATGTGGGCTCAGGTGAAGCTCGCAGAACAGCAGGAAAAACAATTGAGTAACATGGTTAAAAATGCTGAGAACAAAAGTCCTGGGGGAGGGGGTGGAGGAAAGCCCCGGCCCAAATTTAGCAGGGAAGAGGCTATGAAAAAATTTCCCTGCCATCAGTGCGGCGAAATTGGACACTGGCGAAACGAGTGTCCCCAATTAGTCGATGTTAATGAGACAACTCCTGATTTAATTCCACAGACGCAGAAAGAAAGACCAAGAAAGACTCAACCCCAGGTAAAAACAGTTCAGGTGCCTCGAGCACCCAAACAGGTATACAGGGGAAGACAGGCAGAAAATGAAGAGATAGAGGTTTGGGAAAGCGGGGAGAACAGAAATACAGCAACTTCGCAGTATCTGCTGAATGATACCTTCCTTTGTAATGATCAGGACTGACGGGGCCTGAGAGGGGAGGACGAGGAGTGCGTACTTGGCGCTTCCTTGCCGGTAGACCAGTCTGGACCATATATTGAAGGAAAGGTTGACGGAAATGATGTCACCTTTCTGTTGGACACTGGCGCTACCCGTTCTACTGTAAGAACAGTAGACGTTCCAAACCTGCCCCTCTCGGGAGAAAACATCCAAGTAGTAGGTGTATCTAATCAATTGATTAGTACTCCTGTTACCGAACCAATGGAGATTTCAATTGGAAATTTTAAACAGATGCATAGATTTGTAGTCTGTGACACCAGTCCAGTAAATTTACTGGGACGTGATTTGCTGTGTAAAATGAACTGTACCATCTTTTGCACACCAAAGGGTGTCGAAATACAGACCCCAGATGAAGACGGCATTTATAAATTATTGTTGCTTAGACCTGACTCAGAACTTAAAAGATTGACCCTGCAGGACTTGCCCCAAGAACTACAGGAAGCCGTAAAACCAGAAGTGTGGGATTTCACTGGAAAAGATGTGGGTTTGATGAAAGATGTGGACCCCATACAAATAGCCATCAAAGACAATGCAGTATATCCTAACACTAGGCCCTACCGAATGAATGCTGAAGTGAAAGCAGGTGTCACTCTGGAGATACAAAAATTATTGGAAGGAAACATCATACAAGAAGTGATGAGCAGCCCATGCAACTCACCGATTATGGGCATCAAAAAGCCTAGTGGCAAGTATAGGGTAGTGCAGGACCTGAGAAAGGTTAACAAGATTGTAGTTCCTTGCTGCCCTATTGTCCCGAACCCTGCAGTAATTCTGTACCAGATTCCTTGGGATGCTGAGTGGTTCACTGTGATTGATTTGTGTCATGCATTCTTTTCGATACCCCTGCACCCCGACAGCAAATTTCTTTTCTCATTTGCCTTCGAGGGTCACGTGTATTGTTGGAACCGGGTCCCTCAAGGGTATACAGAGAGCCCCTCTATCTTTAATCAGATCTTGAAGAAATGTCTAGAGACTTTGACATTACCTGGGAACTCTGTATTAGTG
This sequence comes from Lissotriton helveticus, assembly GCF_964261635.1. Taxonomy (NCBI): domain Eukaryota; kingdom Metazoa; phylum Chordata; class Amphibia; order Caudata; family Salamandridae; genus Lissotriton; species Lissotriton helveticus. Next base: position 850,288 of record NW_027611723.1, on the reverse strand, counting down.
CAGTACATAGACGACCTTCTATTGGCGTCTAAAAGTCACAGGGACTGTGTAGTTGACACCATTGCTCTCCTAAATCACCTGTGTGAGAAAGGGCATAAAGTGTCCCCTGACAAACTACAGTTCTGTGCGAAATCAGTGAAATATCTGGGACACCAGATAGAAAAGGGTGTCAGAAAAGTCACTTCAGAAAGAGTGAGAATAATTCAAAAGATGCAGTTGCCCCGTACTCAAAAGGAAGTCAGAATGTTCCTGGGTGTTTTAGGGTACTGCAGGCAGTGGATTCTGGGATTTGCAGCCTTAGCCAGGCCCTTGATAAAAATGACCACGAGAGGAATGCCAGATGTTGTACAGTGGGATGATGAAAGTCTAATGGCTTTCACAAGACTGAAAAACTGTCTGTGTACAGCCCCTGCATTGGGAATGCCAGATTATTCAAAAGAGTTTGCCCTTTTCTGTGACACTCGCGATAATTGCGCATTGTCAGTCCTGACTCAAGAACATGGCACAACCAGGAGGCCTGTGGCCTATTTCTCTGCCACACTGGACCCAGTAGCTGCTGGGTTACCAGGTTGTCTAAAAGCAGTAGCTGCTACCTGTGCAAGTTTAGAACAGAGTGAGTCCATTGTCATGGGACATCCTGTGACTGTTTATGTTTCACATGGAGTGGTAATTCTATTGACCAGAACTAAAACACAGTATCTCACCCCTAGTCGGCTGACTAAATACGAGAGGATTCTTGTGGGCGCAGCAAATGTAAACATTGTTAGGTGCGGTATTCTGAACCCTGCCACCTTACTTCCTGACCCCTCAGAAATGGAAGGTAGGGATGATGATGAACATGATTGTATTGATCTGACAGAGTTCAGTACCAAGCCACGCCCAGACATAAAAGAAGTACCATTGCCGGAGCATGATAAAGAACTATTTGTGGATGGTTCCTGTCTAAGACATGAATTAGGAGGCTTGAGTGCTGCTTATGCAGTAGTGTCTTTCGAAAAGATTGAACAAGCAGGTTATCTATATAACATCAAGTCTGCACAAGTAGCCGAATTGATAGCCATGATAATGGCTTGCAAAATTGGGAAGGACTTACGCATAACAGTGTATACTGACAGTCAGTACTGTTATGGCGTTGTGCATGACTTTGGCCAATTATGGATGCAGAGGGAATTCATGACTTCCTCAGGTACTCCCATTCGGAATGCAAAGGTTGTTCATGACCTTTTAGAGGCCATCCAGTTGCCCAAAGAACTGGCAGTGGTAAAATGTGCTGCTCATAAAAAGAGCATGGACAAAGTATCACTGGGAAACGATTATGCTGATCGAGTGGCCCAATGGTGTGCCAAAGATCGGTATATTGTAAATCCAAAACGAGGGGGGCCAGGAACCAGCTGCCAGCTTCAGGTGTTTGAAGAAGTGCCTACATGGGATGAAGTGAGAGAGTGGCAGGAATCGGCTCCTTGGCAAGAAAGAGAGAAATGGAAGGAGGATGGGTGTAGACCGAGGCGTGTGGATGGTGTGATTTTGGGCCCAACTGGTATGCCTGTGTTACCCCGACACTTGCTTGGCGCAATGGCAAGATTAATACACGAAGGATCACACATTGGTAGGGATGCCATGATTCTGGTATTTCAACAGACTTGGTACAGTAAAAAGTTCAGGAAGGTAGCAGAGTCCCTCTGCCAGAGGTGCCTGTCATGTCAACAGATGAACCCAGGCAAGAGGACAATGGTTGAACTGAGCAAGATTGGGAGATCAGGGGGTCCCTTTATAAAAATACAGATTGATTTCATCACCATGCCCCGTTGTGAAGGAAAGCGATATGTCCTTGTCATTGTTTGTGTATTTTCAAAATGGGTAGAAGCTTACCCTACTCCCAAAAGTGACGCACTGACAGTAGCGAAGTGTTTACTAAAAGAACTGATACCTAGATTCGGCATACCATACATTATTGAATCAGATAAGGGTGGACATTTCCAGAATGAGATACTGGCTGAATTATGTAAGGCCTTCGGAATAAGGCAAAAATTGCATTGTGCATACCACCCAGAGGCTTCTGGAATAGTAGAACAAGTAAATGGAACTATCAAAAACAGACTAGCAAAGCTGACAAATGCTACTGGCATGACCTGGGTGAAGGCCCTGCCCCTGGTCCTGATGGGACTGAGAAGTGTTCCTGACCGCAAGACAGGCCTAAGTCCCCATGAAATCATTATGGGAAGAGTGATGAGACAAGCATGGGTGCCAGGAAGCAAACTGTTGAATATTACTGATGATTTGGTGCTTGAATACTGCAGAAGATTGGGTGATCAAGTGCGTTCTATCTCTCGCCAGATTGGAGACGACGGCATCCTCAATCCAACGACTCCTCTCCACAGCTTGGTTCCAGGAGATTGGGTCAAAATAAAGAAGCACACTCGATCAAGCTGTCTGGCACCAAGGTGGGGAAAGAAACGCCAAGTAATCCTGGTAACAACCACTGCAGTGAAGGTCGCAGGTGTTCCCCAGTGGATCCACGCTGGACACACCCAGAAGGTATTACCAGACAGAGGATTTGAAGAAGAAGGGCAACCAGTAGAGGACCCTGAAGGAGCCAGACCAGAAGCAACTGACAACGAGCAGCCCAGCACCAGTCAGGTTGCAGGAACAGCAGACATTGGCCCAGGAGTAGTTGACTACGAACTGCCAAGAATCCAGTCTGCTGAAGAGGTCCAGGAAACTGAGCCAGGAGTAGCTGAAGACGAGCTGCCAAGCATATGGCCAGAAGAATGGATACCGATGATTGATCTGACCGAAGATCCTATCAGAACAAGAGAGCGACTTAGTGAAGGTAGAGAGTGGACTAGTCAGGAAAAGCAAGGCACAGGCGAAGAACCTCAGCCGCTTGAGATTCACATCAAAACTGAGGAAGGAGAAGGTCAGACAGGGACAGAGCAGGTGTTCGATACCCCACCGCTAACACCTGATGCAGATAAAGGAGAGACTAGAAATAGAGTGATAGTTCGAGCAGAAGAAAATCAAGAGATCGAAGTGCTTGAACAGGATCAGAGAGGGTTAGAAGAACGGGTTCAGGAAATAGACACAGAAATAAAGACAATCGAAAGCCAAAAGCAAAATATTCCTGAACAAGGCCAGATTAGCAACCAGGCAGAAGAATTTGATGCTAGCCCTGGAACTAGCCAGATAGGGGAAGTAGAAGAAGAAAGTGGAGAAGAATTACCACAAGATAAAGAGAACAAGAGAATAAGAGAAGAAAGTGAAGTCCAAGTACCGACTAAGAGACTAAAGAAAAGAAACAACCTTGAGCCTAGGTTTGTAAAAAGATTGAGACTAAGGATAAAGACAGTGGAAGAAAAACGTGCAGAAGCAAGAAGAAGTGCTCGGATAGCAGAGCAAGAAGAAGACTCTTCCAAAAGAAGGAGTGAACGAATAAAAAGACAAAACAAAAAGTACAAGTCTCCTGAATGGACACTGGTTTTGGAAGAACTTGAAGATCTTGATATAACTGACGTGAGCGACGGAGAGCCCGTCCCTGGGTACTCAGCTGAAGAAGAAGACGAACCACCGTGAATTTGCACGAAGTAAGCTAGTTGTGTAAAGCCAAAAAGAGGGGTTCGAGAAACTCCTTCTGAGCCAAAATGTCTGATTCAACAGTGAATGGTAGACCTAGTTGCAGCCGTTTTAAGACGTGTTGCAAGGTGTGTATATGTAGTGTAGTAGTACTGATAGTTATCTGGATAGGATTAACAATTTTCATTCCCTTTGCTGTAAGTAAAGATACTAACATTGTCCCTACTGAAGTTGTAAATACTGACAGCGAGGAGCTAACAACACAGAGTGTAGCACGACATGAAAGAGCCCTGAGACAAACAAAACAGAACTTAGAAGCATCAGATGAGGGAGGACTACATTATCATGGAGTTAAGAACAAGACACACTTAAATGTTTTCGCAAACTTATTAATACACTATGTAGAGACTATGGAAATTGAAGATTGCTATGTCTGCATGAAGCTACCTACTTCTGTGGCTGAAGGCGTGACATACCATCACCTGCCATTGACATATGGAATCTCCTGTAGCATTTTAGCTAGTTTATTTTACAAAAGGGGACCGTTACAGTACTATTACTCTAACAATGACGTGATCTTTTCTGAACTTCCTATACGTGGGAACTTGAATCCTGTACATACCAAAAGTGACACCATAAGATATATGGGAGACTACTTTCTGACTATAGGTAACATTGACATAGCAGACGCACACAGAGATAACTTGACTTGTTCTTTGCGTGAGCAGGAAAAAATGTTCCTGAACATGGCAGAGAAAAGAAGAATTAAAATTCAAAAGAAGGCTAATGACGAAAGTCAGAAAAAGCCAAAGTGGGCAGAGAACATGGAAGGCACCTCATCTGGTGGAGCGGGTCCTGCTCTGTTGCTGGATTTTGAAAAGAAAGGCAAGCTATGTCTTCACCGCGAGAAGACTAGCTATTATAATAATGTTTTCATTGGTTCCAGTGAATGCGAACATAATTACAAGGTAATTGGAGGTTGGGGTTTCAAAAATGGGTCAGAGCCTGTGTTTCCTGGAATTTATTATATTTGTGGGGACAAGGCTTATTTCAAATTGCCAGATCACTGGTATGGAAGCTGCTACTTTGGCATTGTCTTCCCGAAAATATACCATGTGAATGGGAAAGCTGGAAGCAATGAAGATACTAATGGCTTAGTGCGTAGTAAAAGAGAAAGTATAGGTGAAATTATGGGTAGTATTTTCAGTGCACTGATACCTGGAGTGGGAGTGGTTCTGAACACTCACAGAATTTGCAAATTGTCTACTATAGTAGATGTGCTGTCTACTGAAACAGCTCATGGATTTCTGCTGGTCAATACTGAAATGGTTGCGATCAGATCAATGGTTTTGCAGAATCGACTTGCTCTTGACACCTTATTAGCGAAAGAGGGCGGAGTCTGCCGGATGTTGAAGGCGCAACATTGTTGCACTTATATTCCGGATAAAAGTGTACAGATCAAAAGATATGTGAAAAACATTACTAATTTGGCAAAGGAACTCAAACCACTCGAGGTTGATAGTGCCTGGAAGAGACTGGTAGATGGTCTCTCAAATGTAGGTCATTGGCTTGCTAGCATAGGTAAAAGCTTATTGTTCAAAATTCTGATGCCAATTGGTATTATAGGTCTTATTATACTTTCCATTTTCTTATGCTGTAAATGCCGCAAGCGCACAAAAAAGCACGGGGTAAATGCAAGAGGAGTGAAACGAAGTGTGGATGAGATTGAATTAGAGGAAGTGAATGATCAGATATACAAAAAGGTGAAGACTTCTCACCCTACTAAAACTGAGAGAGAAAAGTTAGAACGGTTGCTGGAAGAAATAGAACTTTATAAAGTGTGAAAGAAAGTTGGCATCTGGTTCCATTATAATTTGTGATGATAGAAAATATCATCAAAGAGGGGATTGATGAAGCAAAGCTTCGCATATTTTGCGGCTTGCCGAAGTCAAGAACCTCGTTTATGTGTAATAAGGTAACAAATGTATGTTTTACTAACGTTTATGTTAAGTTTGAACACAGATAGTGAAGCTTGCACATGTGTTTTACTAAAATAATTTACCCAAGTCACCTAAAATGGCCGCCGCTTGTATTTAGTTACTGCGCATGCGTCAGCCACACTCACGTGTCCTGACGCGTCTGCAGATGTGGAGGGAAAGTTATGCGCATGCGTAATTCATAGCTGTGCTTATCATGTGGTACTGCTCGTGCCACTGCTCTTGTGACTGTGTCAATGTAGCTAACATTTTAATGCAATAGTTTTATTTCTTGATGATGAGTCAAAAGTACAAATCCTGTGATGTATTTTCATAATGACATTATTATGTATTAATTTGTTTTTCGCTTACTTTTTATGTACCGCGGGGAATGGGGTTTGTCTGTGCCGAGAACCATTTTGGAGGTCCTTCTGCGCCTGCGCGACCTGCCAAGCCAGAGCAGACCTTGAATGATGGAACTCAGCCAGTTGGCAGTGATGAGCAAGATGCTCCTGAGAACGACCCGAAAACTCGGCTGAACCAATCACATGTACTCACAGAGCAACAATGTTAAAGTTGCCATTGTATTTCTGCACCAGTTCTCATGAGAACCCCAATCTAGTTAGGCGGTACCCTATTATGCAAATGAAGGCTTGAGACTCTATGTCGTGATTGGTGTGCTACCCAAATCCTACCTTAGGACCAATCCAAATTGAAGGATTCTGACACTTTGCAACATTGGGGGGTGGTACACTGACCCCAAACTGTATATCTACCCTGGGTTCACCTAGTGAACCGTCCGACTTGTCTGGTTTAGCTGACCTGTCACTGACCCAACGCACTCAATAGGTGACTGAAGATACAGAGCGCTGCAAAGCACTCTGTCCGAATTTGACCATAGACTAAGGTTCTACTGAACCTTAAAGTGCTGGCAAAGCACTTAGCTGGGAGTTCGCTGACCCAATCGGGGTCTTGATCGATAGCTGCAGAGCGGGTGGAGCGCAGGCGTTGCTTCCGAACTGTGGGTTCCGGTCCTGTCCTGAAGAGGGTCCTGTCCTGAGGGTTTGCTGTCCTGTCCTGAGGGTCCTGTCCTGATTCCTATTCCGAGGGTATCTTGTCCTGTCCTGGGTGTCCGTTCTGCACCTGCTGTCCTTTGAGGGGTATCCTTCCTTGAGGGTTTCCTGTCCTTAACTGACCCGTGGCCAGGGTTTGGTTTCCACACCTTTCTAGGTAAATATTGCTCTGAAAACTCTTTAAATCTTGCACCTTCTGAATTTCTGACTTTTGCTTTAATAAAGTTCATCATTGCATATGTTATATTTTCCATGTTTTTCCGCAACTATTGAAAGTCAATTACATATTTTTCCATAAGGTTTTGTTCCTATGTCTACTCACTGGTTAGAAATTATATTTTGCATTGCAGTCTGTAATTTTATGATATGGTCTAGAACTTCATTGCCTAGATTGTTCAAAGGCCCATTCACCTTAAGTGAAGCGTGTTACTCTTTATAGACCCTCCCATAGTTATTCATGCATAAACTGTCCATGCTTAAACATTTCTGAGATTTTATAGTATTTTCCATCTGCATTTCATATTACATTCGAATGATTACCCTGTCATTATTTCTTTATGCCTATATAATTTACGTTACCTTGGTTATTGATTGCCTTATTTTACTGTACCTCATGCAAGAAGTTATTGAATTTAGATAAACATTTTAAAACTTCCAGTTGTCCGTGGTCATTTAAACAGTATTTGAATGTTATTGTGTGGGTTTGCATTTTGCTGCCTTTCTTTTACAGCTAGCTCCCTGATTCATTGTGGTCATTAGATACCCGCATCGGTGGATGGTAAGTCGGGTGCACTGAAAATTATTAGCAGGGAACACACACACATCAACTTGGTAGAGCTCGTGAAGTCACCCGATCGATGTATATGGTGATTTGAAAGTATATGGGCCCTGAAGCCGGAAACGGCGAAAACTATTGGTCGGGTGGCCTCGCGCGCTCTATCAGTCTCACTTCTCGGTTGGCACTGTGGGCACTGCCTCTGTGATTGACAGCCCTCTGCTGGGCGCACTGTCCTCCCCACAGCTGGTCTCGCCCCTCGGTTGGCACTGTGGGCACTGCCTCTGTGGTTGGCAGCCCTCTGCTGGGCGCACTGTCCTCCCCAGAGCTTGTCTCACTTCTCGGTCGGCACTGTGGGCACTGCCTCTGTGATTGACAGCCCTCTGCTGGGCGCACTGTCCTCCCCAGAGCTGGTCTCGACCCTCTGTTGGCACTGTGGGTACTGCCTCTGTGGTTGGCTGCCCTCTGCTGGGCGCACTGTCTTCCCCAGAGCTGGTCTCGCCCCTCGGTTGGCACTGTGGGCACTGCCTCTGTTTTTGGCAGCCCTCTGCTGGGCGCACTGTCCTCCCCAGAGCTGGTCTCGCCCCTCGGTTGGCACTGTGGGCACTGCCTCTGTGGTTGGCAGCCCTCTGCTGGGCGCACTGTCCTCCCCAGAGCTGGTCTCGCCCCTTGGTTGGCACTGTGGGCACTGCCTCTGTGGTTGGCAGCCCTCTGCTGGGCACACTGTTCTCCCCAGAGCTGGTCTCGCCCCTCGGTTGGCACTGCCTCTGTGGTTGGTAGCCCTCTGCTGGGCACACTGTCCTCCCCAGAGCTGGTATCACCCCTTGGTTGGCACTGTGGGCACTGCCTCTGTGGTTGGCAGCCCTGTGCTGGGCGCACTGTCCTCCCCAGAGCTGGTCTCACCCCTTGGTTGGCACTGTGTGCTGTGGCTGGCTGGCCTCTGATTTTAAGACATAGACATGTTCTGCCTGTTTTGAAGAAACTACCTCAATCCTCTCCGGCGACCCAACTCTCCTTTCTCTCTTTCCAGGGGCGTCAGATCTGATAACACCCCCCCCCCCCAGATTACCACGCCCTCCCCAAACTTGGCCGGTGCTGACTTGCACCCCCTTCTCGGTGCCAGTGACGTCTCCCTCCAGTTTCCTCCTCGCAAATACCTCCAAATCACCCACTTACCACACCCCCTCCCCCCTCCTCACTCTATCCTACAAGTGGGCAGTGAAATCCCTCCAGCATGATCTCCTAGTTGCCAAACCTTACTTGACGGCCCTAAATCTGTGAACTGCAGCTGCTCCCCCCCTTATTAACTACTTTAGCTGTGACTTCCCCGGTTGGCAGTGTTCCCCCCCACTCCCCCGCCCCCTGTTGACACTGAATTTAGCCCATCCGATCACTTGGTCCGCAGTGCCAACTCCAACTCCATTATTTGTCATTAAAGCCTTAATCTGCCCCCTCTGCCCACGGCCCCGCCCCCTCCTTGGGGGCTCTCTGTCTGGATAGAGTGCTCTGTGGCGCTGGAGCAGGGGCCCTCGCTCGTCTGCCCCCCCCCCCCCCAGTACAACCAGTGCCGGGAGTGTGAGGGGCCTGAGGGTTTGGGGAAGAGTCCCATCTGGACTGCAGGGCCCTGGAGATGCGGGGACAGTAAGTGGGGGCGGGTCTCAGTGGGAGGCTGCCCCCCTCCCCTCACCGAAGCCTCACTTTATCCTCAGCCTGCAGCGTCCAGGGTGGGGCCGGCGCCCCAGGCACCTCCCGTGAGGACTCTATGTAGGATTGTCTAGCGCCTAGAAGCGAGGAGAGGGGTGGGCTGCGGGGTCAGCGTCTCTGTGCACCACTTGCACTGGTGTGTCTGTGAACGATTGTTTCTGATGTGCCTGTGAGTCTGACAGACGGGGGCACCATTCCAGCTCTGAGTGTGCCCAGCTCTGAGTGTGCGTGTGCCCAGCTCTGAGTGTGCGTGTGTCCAGCTCTGTGTGTGCGCGTGTCCAGCTCCGACTGTGTGTGCGCGCGTCACAACGGCCCATTTCAGAGCAACCTAATAACCCCCTGTCTTTCTCTCCTCAGGTGTGCGTGATGAGAGCCCTGCCCCCCTTCACCCTGCTGGCACTCCTGCTGTGCCCCTGGCATGCCACGGCCCACCCTACTGTGATGTATTCCTATAGGTTCTGTATCGATCCCCCTATTCCTGACCCTGTTCTGGTTAACAAGTTAACTAGCAGCCATCCCATGATGCAGAAACCGTTATCTGATTAAGCCACACCACGGCACAGGAACGTGTTATCTGATTAGGTCATAACGCTTGCCATCTAATTAGACAAGCGATATTCCTCCAGCCCCTGATAAGGCATACGGAGTTCTCAAAACTAATCAAACCTATGACAACCTGGGAAAAACCCTGCGGCCATTGTTTTGATTTCACCGAGAACTTCAGCAAAAGAATGTGCTAACGACCAGTTCCTATGACATCCTTATTGACGTATCTATGTCCATCCTTACGTCAATCTCGGCACCTTACAGGTATAAATATTACCGGTATTGCCTTAAGCAAACACACGCGGTGGTGACGAGATCGGAGCAGCCAGACTTGCCGAAGCCCAGAAGCAGAGCAGACCCCGCTGGCGCAGCCCCGCCTTCCTGACGCGCTGAGAACGAGACGCTGCTTTCTCCTGCCGAGAAATCCAGCTCCGGCGCTTCCGGGTAGCCCTCGCAGGCAGCCTGGAATATCGGGACCAAAGACGAGAGATACCATCCCTCATTCATCCTAAATTCCAGGTACAGAACTGAATAACCCCTCGCAGAGAATTCTTGAGTCAGTCACTTGGCAAAACAAACTTAACTTAAACTGCTACTTTCTATTCCCGCCCACGTATTAGGCTTAGGTCAGGTACACTGGGGTAGGCGTAGTTAGAAACACCAGTTGAGTACGATTAGTCAAATGTTTATGTGTATGTATATATTCTATCCATTTTAAACCTTCATATGGCTTAGAAACCATATAAATGTTTTTAAAGTATTATTTTATACTTCTGCTTTTATTGTATGCACTTTACTTAACCATAAGTATTGCGATAATATCGATCCATTTCTCTTGTATGAGAAAAGAGACTGATCAATAAATAACATCTTTTATTGAACACGCCCGTCTCTTCCTTTTCTCTACAATCTGGTGAAACTAAGAATGCACGTACTGACTGAGTAAAATAAGTTGTCTTTTGTTTTCACACGACTCTAGAGATATACTCTTGATTAGGGGAGAGCAAAGTTGTCATGTTCTATGGTTGTCAGAAACTAAATCCCTTCTTGTCTATCCAGGGAGGTTCAACTCCTCCTTGCCTATCCGAGAAAGTTTCTAGTGAACTCTGAGCTAGCTGGCAAACCCAAAACTTTAAGTCTAATATCGACAGTAGAAGACCTAGTTAACGTCTGGTCTAGGCCTATACTATTGAAGGTATTATTCCAATGCGCAGAGCCTATTGGGATAATAGGAACTACACTACACTACCTTCCAGCACCCGGACACAGCCTTCAACCACTTGGCGCTAGACCGAGAGACGCGCATGCTGTATGTCGGCGCTGTGAACCGCCTCTTCCAGCTCTCGCCAGACCTGGAGCTGGTGGGCGAGGAAAAGACCGGCCCGGTGGATGACAGCCCCGACTGCCTGCCGTTCAAGGACGTGCAAGAGTGTCTGCAGGCCCGGCCCACCGACAACGCCAACAAGCTGCTGGTGGTCAACGGGTGCGGCCGGGAGCTGGTCGTGTGCGGACAGATCTTCCAGGGACTCGGTGGCCGAGGTGCTCTACTACCCGGTGGACCCCGGGGACAACCAGTTTGTGGCCGCCAATAACGTGCGGGTGACCACAGTGGCCCTGGCGGGCAGCACCACGGATGGACGCCAGCTGATGATCGTGGGGCGCGGCCTGACGGCCAGGCTGTCCGCCGGCATTCCTCCCATCACCGTGCGCCAGCTCAACCAAACGCCCGTCTTCTCCAACGAGGACCTGGGCAAGCTGGTGGTCAGCGACTTCTCAGACTACAACAACCACTTCATGGGGGTCTTCGGCCACGCTGGCCATGTCTACTTCCTCTTCTTCAGGCGCGGGCCCATGACGCAGCTGGAGTACGCCAGCTACGTGGCCATGGTGTGCGACCAGAACCTGCTGCTTTCCTCCTACGTGGAGATGCAGCTGGTCTGCCAGGACTCCAAGGGCAAGAACTACAACCTGGCGCAGGCCGCCCACCTGCAAGCCCAGGAGGGGGGGGGGAGCAGCCACGCTCTTCGTGGTCTTCGCCGCTGGGGTGGCCTCCATCCCAAGCGCCACCCAGGACACGGCCATGTGCGCCTTCAGCCTGGAGGAGGTGGACGCGCAGCTGGAGAGGGCCAGGATGCTGAGCTACACCAAGGTCAGCCGCGATGAGCAGCGCCAGCAAGTGGCAGTCATCGAGTATGGAGTTACCTCCAGCTGTGGGATGCTGCCAGAGGTAAGCTGGGATGGAAGGGGGATCTCCTGGGTTTCACCTCAGAGTATGGGGTGACCACCAGCTGCGTGCTGCTGCAAGAGGTAGTATGGGATGGAAGGCGGATCTCCTGAGGTACACCCTCAGAGTATGAGGTGACCACCAGCTGCGGGACACTACCACAACTAGGTTGGGATGGAGAAGAGATTTTCTGGGGGTCACAATGTAAGGAGTGACCTCCAGCTATGGGATACTGACAAAGGTAGGTTGGGATGGAGATTCCATCTCTTGGGACTCACCTCAGAGTATGGGGTGCTCACCAGCTGCAGGGTGCTGCCAGAGGTAGACTGGGATGGAAGGGGGATCTCCTGGGACTGACCTCAGAGTATGGGGTGATCACCAGCTGCAGGGTGCTGCCAGAGGTAGACTGGGATGGAAGGGGGATCTCCTGGGACTGACCTCAGAGTATGGGGTGCTCACCAGCTGCAGGGTGCTGCCAGAGGTAGACTGGGATGGAAGGGGGATCTCCTGGGGTTCACCTCAGAGTATGGGGTGATCACCAGCTGCAGGGTGCTGCCAGAGGTCGATTGGGATGGAAGGGGGATCTCCTGGGGTTCACCTCAGAGTATGGGGTGATCACCAGCTGCAGGGTGCTGCCAGAGGTAGACTGGGATGGAAGGGGGATCTCCTGGGGTTCACCTCAGAGTATGGGGTGATCACCAGCTGCAGGGTGCTGCCAGAGGTCGATTGGGATGGAAGGGGGATCTCCTGGGGTTCACCTCAGAGTATGGGGTGATCACCAGCTGCAGGGTGCTGCCAGAGGTAGACTGGGATGGAAGGGGGATCTCCTGGGGTTCACCTCAGAGTATGGGGTGATCACCAGCTGCAGGGTGCTGCCAGAGGTAGATTGGGATGGAAGGGGGATCTCCTGGGGTTCACCTCAGAGTATGGGGTGATCACCAGCTGCAGGGTGCTGCCAGAGGTAGAATGGAATGGAAGGGGGATCTCCTGGGGTTCACCTCAGAGTATGGGGTGATCACCAGCTGCAGGGTGCTGCCAGAGGTAGACTGGGATGGAAGGGGGATCTCCTGGGGTTCACCTCAGAGTATGGGGTGATCACCAGCTGCAGGGTGCTGCCAGAGGTAGACTGGGATGGAGAGATCTTCTGGGGTTCACCTTGGAGTAAGGGTGACCACCAGCTGCTGGGTGCTGCCAGAGGTAGTTTGGGATGGAGAAGAGATCTCCTGAGGTACGCCTCAGAGTATGGGGTGACCTCCAGCTGCAGGATGCTGCCAGAGGTAGATTGGGATGGAGAGGAGATCTTCTGGGGTTCACCTTATAGTAAGTGTTGGACCTGGCCCTGCCCAGGTGCGGGTGGCATGACCTCGTAGTAGTTGGCAGCCATCTTGTTTTAGTAGCTTTTCGATCCAGTCCCCTTATTATTTATCTGACCCAGGGAACATAGGAAAAATATGAGACTGACACCCCTAAAATCAGAATTACGTGATACACTCTTTAGGAAGAGTGCTCTCCACCTCCTAGGTCTAGAAATAGGACTTCTGGACCGGGACTATCCTCCAGGCAATCTAGCTGGACGATACTACTATGATGTGTATTCCCCATCTGGAGACAGTGACAGGGCCTGGGGAAACTCCGCATTCTGGTATCTGCTGTCTGCCCTTTAGATTAGAGGGGAGGAGTAGTTTCGGGCTGCGTCCTGGCCTCCACAATGCCGGCGCCGCTTCCTGCTGGGCGGCTGACGACCCTACCTTCCTGCTTCAAAGGATGAGGTGGCCCATGACGGGAGCCACCCCCGACCGGGCCTAAGGGAGGGAAACCCCCGGCCTACATGAAAGGAGATCAAAGACATTTTGAGGGATAAAAGAAGGACGCTGGAACTAGAGAATCAGATCTGCTAGGGGAACCTCCGAAGAGGTACCCCCGGGAGCCCTCCTAAGGCACGATGGGTGTGCCTATCACCAAGAGCCCTGCTGACGCTGTCGCGGCTCCAAGTCCTCGCTATCCACAAGGGCCCTGCTGACGCTGTCGCGGCCCCAAGCCTTAGCCATCACCTGAGCCCTGCTGGCGCGGCTCCAAGTCCTCGCTATCCACAAGAGCCCTGCTGACGCTGTCGCGGCTCCAAGTCTTCGCTATCCACAAGGGCCCTGCTGACGCTGTCGCGGCCCAAAGCCTTCACCATCACCTGAGCCCTGCTGACGCTGTCGCAGCTCCAAGTCTTCGCTATCCACAAGAGCCCTGCTGACGCTGTCGCGGCTTCAAGCCTTCGCTATCCACTAGGGCCCTGCTGACGCTGTCGCAGCCCCAAGATTTCGTCATCACCTGAGCCCTGCTGATGCTGTCGCGGCTCCAAGTCTTCGCAATCCATAAGAGTCCTGCTGACACTGTCGCGGCTCCAAGTCTTCGCTATCCACAAGGGCCCTGCTGACGCTGTCCCAAGCCTTCGCCATCACCTGAGCCCTGCTGACACTGTCGCGGCTCCAAGTCCTCGCTATCCACAAGAGCCCTGCTGACGCGACCAATCACAGCCAACACGCGTTTCGTCAAATCCGTGACTTTCTCAAGGCTCTTGAACTGCTTGAATAGTTGTTGGAAATATCAGTGGCTCTGTGATAACGAATAGAAAGGTCCTCTTCAACTGGCATTCAGTAGATAAAACATGCAGGAACATTCCCTTATTTCCTATTCGGTTCTGAGACAGGAGATACGTCCTCCTTCGAAAATCTTTCGTAAAGATGTCAAAATAGTAGCATCAATGATTCCTCGTCATGTGGTCAAACCGCGTTCAATTGTTTAGGGCACTATGATAGGACCTTAAAACATGCCGAATCGTTCCTTTCTTTTCCATTCAGTTCTGAGACAGGAGATCTGCCTTTCATAAAATTATTTCCATATAGGTTTGTAAACAGTAACATTAATGATTCCTCGTCATATGGTCAGAACAGTATTCAATTGTCAAGGCTCTATGAAAAGACCCTTAAATACCGGCTTCATGTAGCCTCTGCAAATAGTTCCTCCCATATCGGTAGCCGTGGCATGACGAGGAATCATTGACGCTACTGTTTTGACATCTTTATGAAAGATTTTCGAAGGAGGACGTATCTCCTGAGCCTTGAGAAAGTCACGGTGGTGACGAAACGCACGTTGGCTGTGATCGGTGTTCTTCACAACGAGGACTGGACCACAATGCATATTACACAAACATCTGTTGAATGAATATAGTGACAAATTGTAATGTGCCAGTCCTGTCTTATTATTCTTAATACATTTACCAAGAATGTTCTAATTGGACAGTTCTCGTGGTATCCTGAAAGAGGAAGAATCTCTCCTCATCTTTGTGCTTTTGGTGAGATAGATAGTGTATCACAATTGAATTGATGTGAAATGTTAGGAGTGCTGGGGTTTCCTTCATGTTGATATAGTCCTAGCCCTGATTGGACAAGTCCCGCCATCTTCAAGATCGTGGTGTGAGAAAATGCCATCTTTCTTGCATGGTATGCCCCCACTTTTTGCTGAATGGCTGATGTACTTTGACTGAGTGTGCCCTGGGTTCCTGCCAACCAGCCATCTCGAAATTGGACTCATACCCGTTACCAAGAGTTGATGAGCTAATCGAGAAATTAGACGAAGCCCGATATATAACCACACTCGATCTTACCAAAGGCTATTGGCAGGTACCACTTAAACAGGAAGACCAAGGAAAAAACGCCTTTAGCACCCCTAATGGGTTATACAAGTTTACAGTACTGCCTTTTCAAATACATGGAGCACCCGCGACGTTCCAAAGACTTATGAACAAAGTTCTTTCCCAACATCAAGAGTACTCCTTACCCTACATAGACGATATCATAATATTTAGCCCTACCTGGGAACAACATCTCGTCCATTGTGGAAAGATATTCCAAGCACTTAGGACTGCAGGGCTCCACGTGAACTTCAAAAAGTCCAGGATAGGCTTCACCAAAGTAAAATATATGGGCTACCTATTGGGGAATGGGGCTACCGCTCCTCAACAAGAGAAAGTGAGAGCAGTCTTAGAAACCCCCTTCCCCACCACCAAAAAAGGCATTAGATCCCTTTTGGGCTTACTAGGCTACCACCGCTGGTTTATACCCAATTATTCTGAAATAGCAGCACCACTAACCGACCTACTGAAGAAAGAGAAAAGGAACAAAGACCTGGTAAATCCTCCCCACAGGCCGCCGGAAAGGCATTCCCCGAGCTCAAGCGAGCCTTAACGTCCAGCCCTATCCTTATTTTACCCAACTTCAGGGAACCCATTATCCTACAAACAGATGACTCGGAAGTAGGTCTGGGGGCCATTCGTTCCCAACAAACAAAAGAAGGCCTTGAGTGCCCGGTCCTCTTTATCAGCCGTAATTTATTTCCAAGGGAGAAGAAATATTCTACGGTTGAGAAAGAGTGCTTAGCTATAAAATGGGCTGTAGAGAAGTTTCACTATTATCTGGAGGGATCTCCTTTTGTCCTGTATACTGATCACGCCCCCCTCTTGTGGATGAGTCATAACAAAGGGAATAACCCCAGTGTCCTCAGGTGTTTTTTGGCTTTGCAACCCTACTGTAAATGGAAAAAATAAAATCTGTATTTGTAAAGCAGGAACTACTTACCCATACGGGTCTCAAGGCTATGGGGGCCGCTGTGGAAATTAAGTGAGATATTGACCAGAGTCACAGGGTGCTGAGCTCAGCTGCCGACGGAGCCCAGGATCGATCAGTGAACCCTGTGCTCCGAAGTCAGCTGCCCTGGCCGCTGCACCACACCTCTTCACCATTCTACGAGATGGCATTGACTACTCATTTGAGGTCCGTCATAGAAAAGGGTCTGATAACGGCAATGCTGAATTCCCTCATTTCCCCCGAACGGGAAACGTCTGGGGGTGGGGTGTGTCAGGTAGCCCCTGTGGTAGACGATGGGATAGAGGATAAGGAGTGCCATGCAATCTCTTCATATATTTCTCCCCTCCTATATTCACAGTCCCGTTTTACCAGTTGTCCGCTTTGCTGTCATCAAGAAGTAGAGAGAGGGGAATTGGCAGGCAGCCCCTTTAAGCCGGAGCTGAGGACGGACATCAGAGGATACACGCTTCAAGAAGGTGGGGTGGAGAGTGCAACAGGTTGGTCAGTAGTTGATCCAGCTACACGCAGCATGGGAATGCGAGATGGAGAAACTAGCAGGGGAAGACCGGAAAGACGGAGAAGACCTAACAGCCTTCAAAAGAGAAAAACGGAGCCCAGGGGAGGTCACAGCTTGTCAGCGAGCGGAACACCTGAAACTGGCGGAGGAGGGAAAGCCGAAACAGAAGGAGACCAGACCTCACTGAAGGACGCAGAGTCACCACGCCACGGCCCCGGAGGGACGTGGCTCTTCCAGGTGAGTGGCACCCCAACCGGTTACTGTGGAATCGGGTCTACGAAAGGCCGCCCTTTTGCTAAGTTTTGAGGGTTCCACCACTGCAGCGAGCGATGGTTGCTGCTGTCTACCAACACTAGGTCGGGGTCGCAAATTGCGAGGCTCATTAATATTAATGAGCCTCCCGCAATTCGCGAGCCCATTGGGAATGCCAGCCCTACCAGGAATGGTGGCCTGCTGAGCTCAGCAGACCACCATGTCTGGGACTGCTTTTTAATAAAGCAGCTTTTTTTTTCTTTCTGTGCAAGGTGCGACAGCTGGAGAGAGTGAGTCCCTCCCTATTTCTTTAGGTAGTACATTGCTGTCATGTTGTCTGTTCAAACTAAGACAGTCTTGCCTACAAGTTGGGTGAGAAAAGCTGAGTGCTAGAAACACTGCTAGAAGTTCCCGGTAGTTGATGTGGAGACGTGTGTGTTTGTCCGACTGCAGCCCTTGGACTTTGCAATGTTGAAGATGGGCACCCCAACCGGTTACTGTGGAATCGGGTCTACGAAAGGCCGCCCTTTTGCTAAGTTTTGAGGGTTCCACCACTGCAGCGAGCGATGGTTGCTGCTGTCTACCAACACTAGGTCGGGGTCGCAAATTGCGAGGCTCATTAATATTAATGAGCCTCCCGCAATTTGCGAGCCCATTGGGAATGCCAGCCCTACCAGGAATGGTGGCCTGCTGAGCTCAGCAGACCACCATGTCTGGGACTGCTTTTTAATAAAGCAGCTTTTTTTTTCTTTCTGTGCAAGGTGCGACAGCTGGAGAGAGTGAGTCCCTCCCTATTTCTTTAGGTAGTACATTGCTGTCATGTTGTCTGTTCAAACTAAGACAGTCTTGCCTACAAGTTGGGTGAGAAAAGCTGAGTGCTAGAAACACTGCTAGAAGTTCCAGGTAGTTGATGCGGAGACGTTTGTGTTTGTCCGACTGCAGCCCCTGGACTTGGCAATGTTGAAGATGGGCACCCCAACCGGTTACTGTGGAATCGGGTCTACGAAAGGCCGCCCTTTTGCCAAGTTTTGAGGGTTCCACCACTGCAGCAAACGATGGTTGTTGCTGTCTACCAATACTAGGTCGGGGTCGCAAATTGCGAGGCTCATTAATATTAATGAGCCTCCCGCAATTTGCGAGCCCATTGGGAATGCCAGCCCTACCAGGGATGGTGGCCTGCTGAGATCAGCAGACCACCATATCTGGGACTGCTTTTTAATAAAGCAGCTTTTTTTTCCTTTCTGTTTTTTAAATGCAGGCCGTTTTTCTTAAAGGAAAACGGGATGCATTTTAAAAAAATGAAACGTTTTTGTTTCATTCTTTAAGGTCCCTGGGACCACTGCCGGCCCTTAAAAAATGTTATTAGACACAGTCACAAAGTGGATGGTGTACCCTGGGGACCCCTTTGAAATTGCGACTGCAATGCCACCCTCTTGAAGAGGGTGGTCATTTGCAAGTGTTTGGCGACCGCAATTGTGGTCACCAAACATTCACACATAGCATTGCGGACGCAATTAGGGAGGGAATGCCCCTTCCTAATTGAGACTCGCAATTCCTAAATAGCGAGTCGCAAATAAACTACAACTCGCTATTTTGTAATTGTACACGGCCAACAGTGATTTTGCATGTGCAAACAGGTTCGCAAACCCGTTTGTGCATGCAAAATCACGTCGTACATCTGGCTCCCTGTGATTGATTCCACTGACTCGCTAGACATTGCTGCAGAGGACACATGTGAAGCCTTGCATGAGGTACGATTGCAACGCAGAATGCCATCATTCGCAGCAGATGCATGAAGACTTTGGCTGGTAATGATTGGTTGAGTTGAAATTGTAATAGTGCGGCCTGGATATTGTGAATCCTGGCTATATTGGGAGTGGCTAGAGCATTGAGAGTGTTGATGGAAGCTCCCAGATAAGATTGCACTTGTGCCGGACACAGGTGAGATTTCTGTGCAATTATTGTAAAACCCAACTGGTGAAGTAGATGTACTGTTGTCCGATTGTGTAGTGTCCTTGGTGAGAGAGAGGATCATCTGGGTGTCGTGGGCGTAGAATACTATACTGAGTCCGTGCTGTTTGACGATGGTGACAAGGAGGGCCATGTAGATGTTGAAGAGCGTGTGGCAGAGCGACGATCCTTGTGGTACTCCGTGTTGGACGGTGACCTCAGGGGCAACCAGGAAGTGTACCTGACCACCCTGGGGCCCACCCTCCTAAGTACAAAAGCCGAGCGCTGGCGAGAGACTTCTCAGGAGGAGAGTCTCGAATCTAGGATCGTACACACTATACCAGCACCACACGACAAAGAGACACCACACCGTAGCTTCTTAAGAACGTTCTTTATCTCGTGATGCAAAAGGATCTTTATGATCAGCAAAGGCAGGTATTTACAAATAGGGCAAGGGCCCAGAAAGTCTCTGTCAGGATGGGGGTAGCGGGACAGTCTTATGGTTCAGTGTCAATATCGGTGCGTATCCGGCGCACAGCTCTCAATCCTTGAGCCGGGGGATACGATGTGATCTTTGGGGATCCAGCGGGACCAGGAGAATCAGGGAGCCGCGAGTCACTCAGCTGGGCTCTAGCAGGATGTCAGAGGGCTTACGATCTTTAGGGGAGCCGCGAGTCACTCAGCGGGCTCAGGTGTTCCGAGGTCTGCAAGGGAGCCGCGAGTCACTCAGCTGGACTCAGGTGTTCCAAAGTGTGCAAGGGAGCCGCGAGTCACTCAGCTGGGCTCAGGTGTTCAAAAGGCGCAAGGGGAGCCGCGAGTCACTCAGCAGGGCTCAGAGTTTCCAAAGGCGAATCTGTCGAACGTCCCGGAGCATCCCCAGTTATAGGACTGCTCCTCTTTGATCTCCTGACTTCTGGTATGCCGGGGTAAGGACGTCTAAAATTGGTTCTGGAGGCTCGAGAACATTGTCCTCGGATTTCGTCTAGTCTTTAGAATGTTTTGGCTCAGAAGCGAGATTGTGTTTCGAAGCGGAGGGTTTTGGCTCCGAAGCATGATTGTGTTTCGCGGCGGAGGGTTTCGGCTCCAAACCAGATTTGTCCTTGGAGCATGATG
The DNA here is from genome assembly GCF_964261635.1 of Lissotriton helveticus. Lineage (NCBI taxonomy): Eukaryota > Metazoa > Chordata > Amphibia > Caudata > Salamandridae > Lissotriton > Lissotriton helveticus. The sequence goes on along the minus strand of NW_027611723.1, from coordinate 829,954 downwards.
ATTTCGGATCCGAAGGTAATTTCTTCTGACTCGATCCGGAGCTGGAAGGCTTGACGGTTTGTTTTGGTGCCGAGGGACGTGGCGTTGGAAATATTGTCTCGGTGCCGACTTTGGCCAGAAGGCAGAGGTGGTGCCATAGCCTTATGAGTTTTAGAAGAGGATTTAGGGGGCAAGGGTTCTTCGGTACTCACTGTACCATGTCCCGAAGGCACATCTTGGGACTCCAGATAGATTTCGAGCTCGGAATCAGACTCTGGAATAGAGAGGGCCTCTTCTTCTACGGAGGATGCTTCTATCTCTTCTTGGTCAGATTCTTCTGCAAAGATATCCAGTGTGTTGAATGCTTTGGCGCTGCCTCTCTCGTCATCGAGCCTGATGATCGGGTAGAGTCCTCTTGGACCGCAACGACTTACAAGCGTCGCAGTCTTCCTCCTTGTGCTCCGGAGAGAGGCATAAGTTACAAACTTGATGTAGGTCGGTGCGAGGGTACTTGGTGTGGTACCAAGGAAATAAATGGAATGGAGTCCGTTCCATTTGTAGAAGGCAGGCCCTACGTAGCCCGACGGTTGCCCGCAAGGTTTTCTATCGAAAATGGATAGTTTGTCGATTGATCTGAAACGCAGAGAACAAAGAAATGCATACTGAAACAATACTGTCGAGGGTAGAGTGGACTGCGCAGCGAGGGGAACCCGAAGAACGGTTTCGGAGAGCAGCAATACACATCCAAACCTGTTGGGGGTAAAAAACAATCTAACAATGGAGTCAATGCCCATGTGCACTATCACCAAAAGGAGGAGTCACCTTACCTCGTGACTGGAAAGACTTCTTCAAAGAAAAACAACTTGCAAACATCCGGACCCAACACAAGATGGCAGGAGTATGCAAAGCATTTACATCTACAGCATACATGCCTCAAACATAGGATTAATGGCCCCAAATCCCTGCCGTGGTATCTGGTCATGTTGTGGCTGAGTGCGCCATGTGATGTGGCAGGCTATAGTGCTTGGTGTGATTTGGTCATTTTTGATAAGGTGGAGTGCTGAACGGTTAGGCAAATTTTGATTTTCTTTGTTTTTGGGATCGTGTGATATAGTGCGGTACCTACCGTATGATGTAAATAAATTACATTGCTATTATACCATAAGCATGTGGGGTGAGTGTTTTTTAGAACCGAAGCCTTGCTGATTATATGCAGAATAACAGGTCTGGGAGGTCACTACTGACTAGGGCAGGTTAGCAGCTGCACAGGCCTTGGGCATTGATCCTATTGAGGATAATATGTGATGGGCACTGGTGACTGGAGCTGGCTAGCAACAACGCTGGCCTCTGGTATTCATTACGAGCAGGGTAACAATACATGTCAATATTGACTGGAACTGGTTGACAGTAGAGTTGACCTCTGGTTTTGAATATTAGCAGGATTTAAGGTTCAGGGGTCACTACTGACTGAAGTTACTTAGCAGGATAATATGTCTCAGGGGGCCAATACTGACTGAAACTGGTTAGTATGATCACTAGTCCCAAGGTGCTACTAATGACTCAAGTTGGCTAGAATGATAACAGGTCCCAGGGGCCAGTACTAACAGGAGCTGACTAGTAGGCTTACATACAGGTCCAAGGGGCCACTACTGACTCGAGCTGGCTAGTAGGCTTACATACAGGTCCAAGGGGCCACTACTGACTGGAGCTGGCTAAAAGAATAACAGGCCCATGGGTGGTGGGAGTGCGAGTGGCACCAGTGACCGGAGTTGACTAGCAGCATTGACAACCTTTGGTATTGATTAAGAGCAGGATTACAGGTCACAGGTGGAACTGCTGAATACAGCTGACTAGCAGCAGTGGTGGACTCTAGGAAGAAGGAAGTGAGAAAGCATAACTGGATATACTGGTTTCTTTAACACCGATTTGGTTCCACATGAATGCCACAACGTGCATTGATATATTACATTACCAAATTACAATATTCTTATATTCATTTGACGTGACTGTTCGCTTTAATATGCCTGCAAAGTTACATGATTCTATTAGGGCTCAGAACCATTTTATTTAGTGATGTCCATCTGCACACTTTCCTGCATCTTGTAGTAAATTGAATATTGACAAACAGAAGTGTTATTTCCAGAAACAGTGAATTCTGTAGTTTGTCTGTGTATCTTTGATCTGCACCTCACGGACTCCTCACATTCCTCTCGAGAGAAGATCCTGCCTCCTACGCATTAGTTTCGTTTCAGTAACTGTTTCTATCACGTGTTCATGTTTCATTGACTTATATTAGGAGAAAAGTGCATAAAAATACATTGTGTAGCATTAGCATTATATAGTCCAACTTGCTTTAGGGTGGATGCTCTCGTCCATTGCAAAGACAATTGTCACTTGTTAGTTTGCTTGGCCTTTTGCTATTTTTGCATTAAATGTATGATAGATGTGTTGGCCTCCCGGTGTGTTGTGTTTTATTTTACATATCATAAGAGATGAAGAGGAAAGTGACAGTCCAGTATACACATTCTTCATATAAATCAACTCACAGTGTACTGTTCTGGAGGTTCAGTCCCACAGACATTATCTCTAAGTGAACGCCCTAGGAAGCATGTGCTTTTCAAACCAGTTGCCCTCTGATGCGGCGTCCTCGCTATTGGATAAGTCAATATGTCCTGAATTTTAGGAGGGTTACCGTATCTAGTGCACTCTGTTAGACAGCGCTCACCTGTGGCAGTAAGAAGTTAATAGGCACCTTATCACCTATGCACGGTGCAGGGCTTTGAGTTACAGAGCTCCTCACGCTGTGGAGATGATTAGGTCACATTTACTAATTTTCCCATATTTGGTCCTGATGAAATGCCAACAGATTGATCCATGACTACACAAGGCATGAAAAACATTGACCTGAAGTATAGACCCCAGCTTACCAGCAGGTCCATTGGTGATCAACATTTTCACACAGTGATAGGGGCCATTAGTTCCTCAATTTCTCTGCCACCGTTTTTAATCTCAACATGGACGAGGAAGATCACATTAACTATATTGCGGGGTATACACCCGTTACAACGGATCTTTTACTCCGCAGACCCATTACAACGCGACCATTACTCCGCATACCATTACAACGCATTGCGCTGGGGGGCGCTCTAGGATAGGGAATAAGTATAATTTACTATCCAACACCTTCCCTAGGGTCCACGGGGACTGGAGTTAGAATAGTAAATTATACTTACCACTATCCAGCGCCCCAAGGCGCTATGCGTTGTAACGGTATGCGGAGTAAAAGTCGCGTTGTAATGGTCTGCGGAGTAAAAGTATGCGTTATAACGTCATACATCCATATTGCGGCAACTGGTCGATAGTTGACCTTATATTCAGACTTTCACCAATCTCACATCTTATGACACAACATCCTCTGTCCTACTATGCTCATCCGGCGTACTTAATAAAAGATCTGCGACAAAGTGCCCTCTTGTGGTGCCCGCCAGGCATTGTAGCGCCGGCCTGTTGAGGAGTATAGCCCAATGATGAAGCATGTCACCTTCAGGTGAGTGAACGCAACTTGTCTTAAAAGCACATGCTTCCTAGGGTGTCTGCGTTCAGTTATAGATAATGACTCTGGGACTAAACCTCCGGAACAGTATACTGTGATTTGACTGTTTTATTTAACAAATGTACATAGCAGATATTGGTGCTTGCTTGTTTCACAAAAATGATCCGATACCTGCCTCGGAGCGCACTTCTTACAGACGAGAATGGGGTTATCATGTTGCTGCTACAAGGTCCTTACCTGTGAGAGTTATCGGGATCGATGCAGGGGGCAGACCCAAACCAGCCACACGTGGCGATCAAAGACAAATACTGAAGAATTAACAGAGCTTCCAAGCTGGTGACCATTACTTAATTGACCTTGAAAATAAAAGACACGTTTTTAGTATTCTGGTGACTCGTGACCATAAAAAACAAAGGATATAAATTCAATATTGTGTCAAATACTTAAAAAATGGAACTGGGTGTGCTGAATCTGATGTTGCCCCAGGTCATGCGTGACACCTTCCACCACTATTGCTTATGGGACTTGTAGTTTTGTTTTTCTCATTAAAAGGATGGGCTCTAAAGTCCCAGTGATCTAAGCGATGTTGGTTAAAATCAGAGGCCTGAGTGAGGGTGAAGCAGGCTCTGCTCTGCTTAGCAGTGAGATGAATGACAGTTCCCCAGCCCTTCCATTCTTTGACAGACAGAGGCTCGTCGGCCATTCATATTTTTTTGCAACAGCAAATAATCTTTTATTGCAACTTGTGTCACTGAAAAGATAACATCCATGGAAGTGTTTAATTAACTACTGACAAACATGAACAATCAAGAACATGAGTTTCTGGAAAATTATCAAGTACCCAATCAGAATCAGCCGCCCTTCACACCCAGGAATTCTTGAGGCTTTGGAGAGGATGAATTGCACGTGGTATAAGAAGAACAATACATCGACTCAAAGCTCACTTCTCAGGGATGTACTGAACTGCCAGCCTCATGGCACACTTAGCCAGCTCTTCACCTCCTCCTCCTCAAACTGTTGACCAGCTATCAGGGCAAATGAGCCTGCAGCAAAGCATCGCTGGCTTGATTCCACACCGGACCAGGCAATGTGGTCAACTCCATACTCCTCCAAGTCAGCAAGCACTCTGGTCGAGCCAGTCCCCACATGAATGTTCCCCATCACAACTATTTTAAGGGTACTAAGTTATGTTTCTGCCAAATGATTGAGTCAAAAATTGAAAGTTTTACTATGAATGCTGAAAGAGAAATCATTACGTTTTTCAATATTTCTGAGTCTGCCACAGTACACAGGAGCATTATTTCTCTACAACAGCAAATCATGTATGCGCCCTTCAGAAAGCATGTTTGAATGAAACATGGAATGCATTGCACCCAAAAATCCATGCAACAACATAGAGTACAAGATAACTTGTGTTATTATTCCAGCAGAACAAAATGCCATTCCTAATGTGTTTGTCATTTTAAAGACAAACCCAGAAAAATGTACAGTCAGTGTTGTTCTTCTGCCTGTTAAAAGACAATCTCCATTAATGTGTCAGGAAATAAAATACTATGAGAAATCCTACTCTATGGCAGGGTGCTGTCTGCCACTATATTGCAGGTTACTTGCAACATAATCTGATTTATACATACATACTCCAGGGTGCTGCCAGCTATCAGGTCTGCACACAGCAGTCTGGAGCCACTCAGGAAGGAGGTAAGCTCTTCATTTCATCTTAAGCCCTTAGGTTACATTCACAGCCTGATGGGTCCGGAGAACTTTATCCTCGCTCTAACTGCGCCGACGTAGCCCAACATAGTCTGTGTTGTGTGCTGGGTGATGCCTGGCATCTTATTATCGTTGGCGGGAGGATGAAGCTCTGATAAGAGCTACTACAAGAAGAGCAGAGAAACAGGACCACAGATCGCCACAGAGTGATAACTGCCCAGAAGCTGAAGAAAGAACTCTGGAACAGCAAACCTCCTACACCCTGGAGATTCTCCAGAGTAAGCTAATGATGGTAATGAAATGCAAATTGCAGCATTAAGGTCACTGTAACACTGGACAGGGGACGGGAGGAAAAGAACCGGATAATGTTGAGTGGTGGCGTAGTGAACTGACGTCCTCCCCCTCTCTGCTTCATTATCAGCATAACTGGAACAGGGGAGAACCTTGTTCCTGGGACCTAGCCGACGAATTGGATGACGGCCCCTTTAACTGGAAGACACACGAGTACGCAGCTCCGGCCCCTGATGACGACGCGGGATTCCTAGTGGGTAAAAACGCGGAAGAAGATGTCCTGGCGTGTGACGTCACCGACCGAGGATCGAGAGTTGGAGAGCGGCCCGGAGGAGCAGAGAACGTAGCTCTTGGAGGCGAACCCGAGGATGACAGGAGTAAGCCAGGGGGCCACCGAATCCGTGGAAGACAGAGTTCTTGTAAACCGTAGCCGCGCGTGTGCCACAATATATGCCCAACCTTTGTTTGTCCTCACCGTGTAAATATACCCCTTCTCACCAGTAATCACGCCTCTGCACCCTCGCACGTTTAATAAAGTGTTTAGCACCTTAGCACGGGTGTCCCCTGCACTTGCCCGGTTCCCTGTGGGAGTCCAGATAGAGTACATATCCTGACGACCTGTACCTTTTTCTTTTCCCCGGCGGAGTCCAACGAGGAGTTAGGAAGAACGGAAAATCCCCTGAAGTCTGCTTCTCAACCATCTGGAAACAAGACCATAACCAGACGCCATCACGCACCCCAGAGCTTTTCAGAGAGACACCTTGACAACCTGTCATAAAAAGACGTTTTCCAAAATAAAACCTTACCTACCCCGAACTGGTCTTACGTCTCTTCTTGATCCCACGCCACAGTCACACACTACAACATCTTTCCCTTTAAACCGAAGATAACAGCCTACAATAAAAAACTAACCAAAAAGCAACAAAATTAGAAAATGCATTTCCAAAAGCTGCAAAAGAGAAACTGTTAATACAAATGAACAATATTAAACTTTGTTGGTACCTTAGTAATGTGCTTACTTCTGGGCTTCACTCCATCTGCAGCAATAACGCTCTGAAAGGAGAAATTACTGCTGTGAGTCTCAGAGTCTTCAGTATTACTGGTCTCAGTCACGAAGACTGTGGTGTCGGAAGATAACTTTCTCTTATTTGGCTTCATAGATCCACCAGTCATGCCATTGCTATTAGCAGACAGGCCACTGTCAGCAGCATCATAACTTCAGGCAGACCAGCAAAGCGGATCTCACCACTCACAATGGGTGAACAGACTCATCTCTGCCTCATACATCCACTCTGTTCTCAAATTTGCTTGGGGCTGCCAAAATGCAAAGAGCTGCAATATATTCGCCAAACTTTCCTGACTACCTTGTTTTAAAAAGTTGTGACATTCAAGCGTGATTCTTGGTTCATCTCCAAGCTGAATTTTTTAGAGGTTCTATTGCCACACAATACTATTCCCATATTCCAGTTTGTCCACAGGGTGCTTCAAGCCTGGTAGGTTGTCTCCTGCCTGTTTTGCAGATAATTTCAGATAGTTTCTGTAAGAAACTGAATTATTATTTACGGTAGATGAGGAACAATCACAACCGTTGTCAGAATGAACTTTCAAAGCCATTCAATTAACCTAGGATCAACCCCCTGGTACCTAAGCACGGAACAGGCAGGCTTAACTTAAGGCAATATGTCAAATATTTATGCAGAAACCAAAAAAGTAAAAGTCAAAATGCAAAACAATAAAAAACCCAAACCAAAATAGAAAAAAAAAGTAAAATGTATTGAACAAAATAACACTAAAATGACAAAATCCAATAGGGGGAATGAGATATGAACTGTAACGCTGTAAGAATCACAAGGTGCCAATGGATGAGGGGCCCGGGCATGGATTAGTCTCTCTGGAGCTGACTGCCAAGTCTGAGTGAACTTGTATTCCCAGTTCAGCAGGAAGTCACTATACCGGAGAAAGGGCTTTAAGTGGAATGAAAAACCTTGTGATGACTCCCAGAGGGACGTGGTCGATGTAATGAAGGGCGTGGCTTAAAAACCCAAACTGAAAATACATGCTCGGCATAGTGTGTCGCCCCACTGGTATTTTGCTGCTTCGCCATTCCATCTATATATAACAAGTAACATTACATCTACTACAAGCCAGGACTATTGGCTTTGTCAATGGTTGTTAGTTGCATAAGATAAATATGCAACAGCGATGGCTTCAAAGCTTGAGGGGGGCTGCTAAGGGTGAGAGGGGGCTGCGAGAGGTGAGAGAACTGTAGCTGGTGTGAGAGCGGCGCTGCAAGGGTGTAATGGGTGCTGCGAGGGTGCAATGGGTGCTGCGAGGGTGTGATGGGTGCCGCGAGGGTGTGATGGGCGCTGCGAGGGTGTAATGGGTGCTGCGAGGGTGTGATGGGCGCTGCGAGGGTGTGATGAGCGCTGCGAGGGTGTGATGGGCGCTGCGGGTGTGATGGGTGCTGCGAGGATGTGAGAGGCGCTGTGGGGTGGTGAGAGGATGCTGTGAGGGGTGCTGCTGGGGATGAGAGTGGCGCTACTAAGGGTGAGAGGGGCTCTGCTAGAGGTGAGAAAGAACTCCAGGTGGTGTGAAAGCTGCACTGCTTGAGCGAGAGAGGGCCCGGTGGGGGTAACAGATTTGCTGAAGAGGGAGCGAAAGGGCACTGTAGTAGACAAGCAGTAATTCGGGGGTTAGAAGGGTAACGCAGGGTTCGGGGACGGGGGCTGCAGAAGGCAAGGGATGCCCTGCAAGGGGGGTGAGGGGACATTGCTGGTGGGAGAAGGACAATGACGTGTGCCTGGGAGCTGTGCACGAGAGGGGATCGCTGCAGACTTCATCGAGGGCATCGACAAGGGTGAGGCTGGGGGCACTACCACAGTGAGGAGTGCCATGGCAGTGGCTAATAACAACTAAAGGATGGAGCAGATAGTGTGATAAGTGTGTAAACGGGCGCTCCTCTGGTGTGAGATTGGATGCCCGACGGAGGGAGGCCGGGCAGCGCGTCACTGGTTGAAGGTGTAACTCGGGGAGTGATCAGAGGTGTGCGTCTAGTAGTGAGCCGTCACAGTGAGATCTTGAAAGGAGTGAGTTTGTATGGGGGGAAGTCCCTGTCTACCAGGACTGTGTATGCACGCGTGTGGTTGAGGTGTGAATAGGGCGCACACTGCAAGAAGTCACTGTGGGGAGAGTGGATGGGTGCACGGGTGATAGTAAGTGTATGGAATCACCGTGTGAAGGTTGCATCCGTGCAGGTGGTGATGAAGCAAGGAGAGGGTGAACCAGTGTGTGTTATGACTGTCTGCTGGAGGGCTGTGTGCAGCGATGAAGGGCTGCTCATTGAAGGTGTGTGCAGCGTGATTGTGAGGGGACTGTGAGTGCTGGTAGTGTCTGAGAACAACTGTCTGCCAGCAGTGCGTGATACGTCACCAATGCCCTGAAAACGCACTGAAAACGCGCTGGCGGTACATATATCGTTGTGACACCCCTCATGGAAAGTGTGTGTAAGGCGCGTGTCTTCAGAGAAATGTGTGCACCGGGAACCATTGTGCAGACGTTATATCAGAGGGAGTGTGTCAGTGAGATTGTGCATAGAGAGGCTTCTTGCAGAAAGTCACTACAACAAAGTGTGTGCAGGGGGAGTGCGTGCATGGTGAATACCTGCTAGGAAGTCACCGCAAGGAAAGTGTGTGCAAGGTAAGTGCGTGCATGGGGGGTCACTGGCTCGGAAGTTATTGCGACAAAAGTGTGTGCAGGGTGAAGGCATACATGGGGTCACAATCTAGGAAGTCGCTTTAAGGAAAGTGTTTGCAGGGTGAGTGCATGCATGGGGGAGTTACTGGCTTGAAAGTTATGTGGCCAACACTGTCATCCACTAGAAAGGCTGTTCGGTTCTGTATTATTACATGTGTGGTATACGAGGCTCCGAGTAGGATTGCATGCCATGAGTCAGCAGGGGGCAGTTATTCCGCAGCTGTTTACTCCTGCCGCTCATGAGTATTCTAAGGTATGGGTAATCCACACGGACAGGGGTGTAATCACTCAGAAAAACACAGCAGGCCGCACACTTTAATTTGACAAGTCCCAAAGACAGCTCTGTGATCGAGAACAGAGAATGGTGCGTGTGTGCGTGCTTACGTGCGTGTGTGGGGATTGCCCTAGAGTAAAATGTCAATGTCTGTGTTCCCTCACAGATTTTCTGTAATTTTCGCCAATACTGCGCTTAAGGACCCTAGTCTGCGAAGATATCTGCTTGTGGGTTATTATGTTAACATTTTAAATGCTGCACCTTTTAATTTGTTCCGATATGAAAAGATCATTAACCCGCACCAGCTTTGATAATGGGAAGGAAAGCGTTTTTAAAGGGAACTTGCGAGAAAGTATCTCTTTTTTGAGGGAATATTGTTTCTTTGTGGCGGATTGCTGTGTTCAAGTTGTACAATTGGGAAAAACCTGATCTATGAAAAGGCCAATATTCGTGATGCCCATAAAACTTAAATCTTGTAGTAAACATCTGGCACACTGCCGAGATGCAAGTAACGCTGAACGGCCGGTCCCACACAAAATACTGGCTGGGCACAGAATTTGTACCGCGTGGGACGGGATCATCCACGCGTAAAATCGATATAAAGCAAGGATTTTTACTTCAGCGTGTATTTATAGCTCCCGGGAATTCTGTGCTACATGTCCACCACGTCCACCACCACCACTTTCACCACCACATCCACCCCAACCACGTCCACCACCACCATGTCCACCATAATCACCACGTCCACCACCACCACCAGGTCCACGTCCACCACTACCATGTCCACCACTACCATAGCCAACACCACCACATCCACTACCACCACCACATCCACCATCACCACCACATCCACCACCACCACATCCACCACAACCACCACCACCATGTCCACCACCACCACGTCCACCACCACCACATCCACCACTACCACATCCACCACCACCATGTCCACCATGTCCACCACATCTACCACCACCACCACCATGTCCACCACCATCACCACGTCCACCACCACCATGTCCACCACCATCACCATGTCCACCACCATGCCCACCACCACCACATCCACCACCCCGTCCACCACCACCACCATGTCCACCACCACCGCATCCACCACCACGTCCATCACCACCACCACCACCATGTCCACCACCACCACCTAGTGCACCACCACCATATCCACCACATTCACCACCACCATGAGACCCACCTCCACCACGTCCACCAGCACCACACCCACCACCACCACGTCCACCACCACCACATCCACCACCACCACGTCCACCACCATCACATCCACTACCACCACATCCACTACCACCACCACGTCCACCACCATGTCCACCACCACACCCATCTCCACCACCACGTCCACCATCACCACACCTACCACCACCACATTCACCACCACCATCACCACATCCACCACCACCACCACACCCACCACCACGTCCATCACCATATCCACCACCACCACCACTACATCCACCAAAACCACTACGTCCACCACCACCATGTCCACCACCACCACGTCCACCACCACCACCACCACATCCACCTCTACCACCACATCCATCACTACCACGTCCACCACCACCATGTCCACCACATCCACCACATCTAACACCACCACCACGTCCACCACCACCATGTACACCACATACATCACCACCATGTCCACCACCATCACCACATCCACCACCACCACATCCACCACCACCACATCCACCACCATCACTACCACCACCACGTCCACTACTACCACATCCACCACCACCACCACCAGGTGGTTCAGAGCACCTTGTTTAGGAAAGCTACTTCGTGCAACAGTATTCTGTACGCCACCAGTGCACATGCCAGATCAGTTGTCTCCAATATCCCCTATGGGGAAATGGTTAGGACACAATGTAATTGCAGTAGGGAGACTGAATTTAAGAAAAACGTTATGGATATCAAACAAAGATTTGCTAAGAGAGGTTATGAACGGGATACACTAGACAAGGCAGAACGTCGTATACAAAACCTTCCTAGAATAGGTACATTGCAAACGAAAAATACCAAAAAGGACAGAGGTACTGGTTTCCATGGAGACACGGTCTCATTTTACACAAACTATACTGCACATAGTAAGAAGATCTTTCAAGCATTTAGGAGACATTGGCATTTATTGGTGGACATTCCCAAATTGCGGCACTTCATTAGCCAGAGACCTTCACTTGTATATAGAAGGGGTAAAACATTGAGACATACACTCTGCCTAAGTTACATTACCACCAAACCGCCGACCACATGGTTTCCACCTGCTCCTGGGGGATTTTACACATGTTCCACGTGCAATGTTTGTATTTTTGGTCTCAATAAGTGCAGGGAGTTTGAATATAATGACAGTAAAAAATATATCATTAGACACTTTATTAATTGTAACACGCAGTGTGCGATATATATTCTGGAATGTCTATGCAAGATGATCTATGTTGGCAGTACTGCACGTAATCTCAAGAAGAGAATTCAGGAACATCGCCGTGCACTTGTCCATGAAGACAATAGATACCCAATGACTGATCACTATCGCAATGCTCATAATGGGGATACGAACTTCAATTTTTTTGGGATTGACCATGTGCCAACAAACAGCAGGGGTGGGGATAGAGAACTCATGTTGCGACAGGTGGAAGCTAAATGGATTTGTAGATTGAGGGCCGTGGACAGAGGTCATAAAACGGACCATGAATTCCACCATTTCCTCAACTGAAATCATCCCTGACTAACCTAGCTTATTTCCAGGCTATTTCCATCAATATATATATATATATATATATACAGTCTGCCCACCCTTTTGATTCATTATATGCTTCCTGTCCACTTTTAGGACATTTTGCATGTAATTTATATGTTCGTGGTGGCCATCATATGTTCTCTGTTCTGATTCCTGTATAGACTGTGGACTTTTCAGCAGTTATTCCTGCTGACTGATTTTGGTGCTACCCAACTGTTGTTGCTTAATAAGACACATTTTTATTCTGGTATTTCCCCATGGGCATTGCCCTTTGCAAAGTACATACTCTGTTAGACACCAGTTTCTGATTTTAACCTCTCCGCGGAGATACTGACTTTTCCTAGCCACTCTCTTTCCCCATTATGGAATAATGATTCAGAATACATTGGCATGTATGTATTCCGTTTGGCCATAGTTTGTATTTTTCTGTTTATTTTTTCTTTTGAGATTTAAATAAGAGTATCGTTTCTCTCTTTCTTTTCTTCAGAATACATTGGTATGTATGTATTCTGTTTGGCACTAGTTTGAAATTATTATTATTTTTCTTCCTACGGCACGAGTTTTGAATTAATACGCTTTGAACAATTTCCATTCTTGAGATATGCCACATTAGATTGCGGTTGGCCATTACAGTTCGAACCATTAGTAGGTTCATACAGGACATCCGGCGGCCTTCTGTTTGCATGGATATGTTAGGTGTCATCTGAATTCGTATAATATACACTGGGTATTATTGTGTTTTTTGTTTTTACTTTTTCTTCTTTTTTATCTTTTTGGGTTCTATGACTTTAATCAATATACCCGAAGCGGAACTGTTACGTAACACGTGATGCCCTTGTTCTTTCTACTGTTTCTACTATTACGAGTCTGTCTGTCTTTCCGCTAAACGGAACTTGGATTGTGGCCAACTTAGTCTTTTTTCTAAAAATCTTTTCAGTTCCCTGTATTTGACGGGAACTAGGCATTATTTAAGACGCCTGATTGTGTGCGCCATTCACTCTGTGAAGACCCGAGACACCAACACTTTGATTTGAGGTAAGCGCATATCACTGTATGAGTAGGGCTATGTGGGATTCATTGGTAGGAATTTATGACCTCCACTTTGCCCCTTTTGTAACAATTAGCTATTGGTGAACTATAGTGCAGACAGTGTCTCGGCACTTTTACATTCTATTTTCGTAATATAGTATCGTTACAATGTGACCGCTGTGCCAATCACATCTCTTGCAGATATCCATACGGGTGGCTGTGCCGGCCCCTCTTTTTAAGATTCAGCTTACTACGTGTGCACTTAGTCATGCCTTATTATTCTTTCTTGTCAACGACTCGATGACTCACTAGCACGGTGTTAGTTTAGGCGAAAGTACGGTGTTTATGCACGCTTTTGGACTGTTCTTGCATGTATTATGAAGCATTTTTTAGGACGTGCGTTTTAGAAAAGTGGTGTGATTATTTACGGTTATATTTTTCGATCTTAATTTTTTTGCTAGCTCGCATTGGCCCTTATCATGGAGGCTACAATAATTGATGTATGATTTGACGGATTTCGAGACCAAATCACTTCCTCGTCTGCAGTACCGTGACTCAGACCTATCTTCCAAATTCCGGGGTAGGTACATTTTAACAATGATCTTGTTGACATCGGCGCAAATTTGCAGGTATATCTCCAGTTAGAAAATTATTAGGGGCCATGTTCAGGTATCACACTGGTTTGTGACTCCAGCATAATGTTTTAAAGTGACTGTCTTTCAACATAAGGTTTTAAAATGACAGCCTTTTGGCCACATTTTTCTATTACTGCAATCTTTCTGATTTATACGGCAACTCGCAAAAGGTTCGCTCACCAATAATAATATATATTTTTTTGTTTTCCAAATTTACAAACGGTTTGTGGTTTTCTGTTTTCTGGTTTCAAGCTTTGCAAACAGTGACGCATTACGTTCCATTCTCATAATGCATACAGTGGTTAATCATGTCCCACCATCGCTGTGTTAGCGTCAATTTTTGCATAACATATGGTTCAAAAACTTGGAGCCTTATTGGCAATATGTAATTGCTGGACCGCCATATCACCAGCTGGTGACTGACACGCTTGGGGCAATTCTATTGCGTAGGCTCATTTGTAATAGTTTTTTAGTATCATGTATACTCACTCGGGTGTAGGTTTTTATTCATTATGATTATTTTTTTGTTGTTGTTTGTATAAATTGTCCTTTTACTTTATGTACAAAATGTGTTTTTGCAATATTTCTTTAGGTGTTAAATCCTTTAGGTCTTGTATTTATCTATGGTCCAAGAATGTTTGTTTTTTTGTTTATATGTACGTTGGAATTGTACACTTTGCATGTATTTGATACTTATGTATTATATTTATGTTTCTACTTCCAGCCCTGAAGAAGTTCACGTCTAGAACGAAACGCGTTGACTGAGGTTTCATGTTCATGTTTCACCATTGACCCAGTAATGCACACCAGAACCGGAGTCCTCAAGGACAACTGTGGCAATCAATCCACACACACAGGTATCTAGGTAATCCATAGGATTGCTTCTGTTGTGGGGTGGGAAGGGGGAATTCCATAAATCTGATGCCATTTGAATATAATTAAATTGGGGACTTTATTATAAGGACAATAGTACTTCAAGGAAGTAAGCGGCCACTGAGGCATTTATGACACACACATGTTTATTTGTTGACATGAAAATACACTATGCAAAATGTTTCAGTAACTGACAGCTTTCGGTTAAACCTGGGCAGAATCATTCAAATTCAAACTTTGTTGACAACGAATTAGAAATGTATGGTTGTGTGTACAGCGCCCAAGGCCATAAGGGCCCACACAAAAGCTTCAAATTTAAGTTTTCTAATGTTACTAAAAAGACCATGAGACTGAAGATAACAAGCATTTGCAATGCAACAGGTTGCGCATTTACGCAAGTTTAAGCTATTGGGATTGTAAATGACAAAGCATTTTATTTATGTTTTAAAAACCAAAACATAAATAAAAGGCATTGTCATTTACAATGCCAACAGCTCAAACTTGCGTAAATGTGAGACCAATTGCATTGCAAATGCTTGTTCCAGTTTGTTGTGTGTCCAAACACCCATTTGGTAGCAAGTAGCAGGTATACCCCAACTGCCTGGTATTTAGTAAACATCAAATGAATCGCTAGTGGGCTGCCAACTATCAGGGTCGCACTGAGATAGAGAATATTCACGGGCACCAAAATAAAAATGCTCACCATTAGTGAATAGCTGAAGAAGTGGCATCTATAAGCTAACATAGATATGCAAGTCAAATTCAGAGAGGACTATATTCATTCTATATCATGCATTACAATATTTTAGCTTTCTCCCACTGGAAACTTGCTCTGCCCAATAAAAGTCAATGTTAACATGTTCCCCCACGTTTCATTAAAACTCTCCCACATTGTTGTACCAAAATACATTTAAGCCTTCTTTATTTATGTACATGAGGGTATACACTGCTCAATTTTTGCTTATATTACGTGAATCACGGTTCATTACCACTAAAGAGAGGCATATTAGACTTGCAATGTCCCTCTCTGTGACATTACTGCACACTGCCTATTCTAATTTGCAAACCCTGCCCCTCTGAAACCTATTTTTTGTTTTGTTTAGGGCTCGTGCCCCCTGTACTTTTCATTCTTGTACTTGCGGTTTGCTGTTTTCAGTATCTGTATGGACTTAAATATACAAAAGTGATGTTATTACAATCCTTAAAATAGAAAATGTGTCACAAATTGTGGCTTACGTGAGGACGGAGGGACAGGAGACTGATTAGTTAAGTAGTGAATAAATACACCAGCCTCGTCACACTCACACTTCCTTGAAGACTTGACAAGCCTGTCTGCTCAACTGCGACCCCTTTTCGAAGAACATGGAAATACACATGTAGCGGGGGTGGTCGCCGGGAGGATCTATCAGTGATACTCAAAGTACGGCCCGGGGGGCGCATAAAGCCCTTCAGGTCTTTACTTGCGGACCCCTGGGCAGCAGCAGCACTGGGCTGCTGTTTACTCGACTCAGAACTAACATGAAAAAGAAATGTACATATACAGCAAACACTTATTTAAAGGTTAATTGCAGTTAGGAAAAGGAAGTAACTAGGCCTTTAACTTTAGGAACACCTTCATTCTTAAAGGCAGCCACTAGATATACATGCTTTGTTTCCCCATCCCAGACTCTACACCCCGCTGGCATCAGTGCGGCCCTCGGTAACACCATAGACCAAACTTTGCGGCCCCGAGAAAATGTTTGTGAGTACCCATGACCTAGATCAACAAAATGCGGGAGTAGTTAGACATGAGGACGAAACAGAATCTTGCATCTCTAAAAGGCACAAACAGGAACCAATAAAAACAAGCATTGGCATAGCCAATAGGTCTCGCCTTATAAGTGTTTAGCCATACAACAGTTGATGTTGTTGCACCAAGGATATTGTGCTGGATAACTAAACATGTATATGGTCCCAAAGGCGAGACCTACTGGTGATGCCAATGCTTGTTTACCTGATGGGCATTGGCTGACCGCTACTTGGTCACTGAGGTCCTAGTGAGGTTGAGACATATTTGGGGGCGTTTTAGCCTCATCAGGTGTGCAGGCCCAGGCCCAGGTACAATGAGGCGCAGTCGGTGCTGGCTGGGAGTGCGTTCTTTCACTTTCAATTGGTGGGGCTGCCCCCCTTTACTCTGAGGAAAGACAAAAATGGGATTCAAGTCAATCTTCTCATCACACAGTGTTGTGAATTGCTCTTGATAATTGCAATGTGTTTTCACTGTTCATGCTAGCGCGCGACATACGTCATCTCCGAATGTTCGGAGAGGATTTAAGTGATGTCACACCTGTCAATATTATCATTCCATTATCGCTTTGCCCTATGCGCACAGCTGTCCCCTGGCTCCCTGTGGGCCCTGTTATCTTAATAAATTACTTAATACCCTAATCTCTTCCTGTGTAATCTATCGCCCCCACAACAATTGGCGATGAGGGTGGGATGGCAGAGGGCCCACGGGTACGGAAATTAGAGAAAATAATGTACGAGTGAGTAATACCTGTACTACAATTTTAAACGATTTCCGAAGAGCTATCTGGGATCAGCGGCACAAAAAGTAAGTGAAATACCGGCAGCGCGCCAGGCGAAGCTTTGCATCACGCTGAGGAGACTCCGTGTATGCGCGCTGGAATTTCCTGCAGATGGTACGCGTGAGTCATGCCGGGAGGTGCGCTGACGAAGCATAGCGTGTGATTGGCTGCAGGACTGAACGTCATCAGCAATATAAACATAGCGGCCATTTTGAATTAATAAAAAAGCGAAAATCCACGTACGATCCTAAGGCAAGAAGGGAAATGTCAAATGAATGACAGATTAATGTATGTGGAACCGGAAAGAGCAAAAGAGTAAAAGCATAACAATAAATATTGGAAATGTAAAAACAAAGGACAGTATATAAGAAAATACTAAGAGAAACATTTCCATTTCAACTGCAAAAGAATAGATGGTGTAAACTATCGAGAATAATTAAAACCGATATAACCATTTATGAAAAGGAAATAAAGTGATAAACAGGAATAAAAGGTTGTGTAGTAACTGCAAGAAAGGAGTATTAAATCTAACTCTAAAATGGCACAGAGCAATAACATTTGCGTTCCACCTTTGTTTCTAGATGAGCCAGGGAAGCCTGTAATGAGATGGAGGAAATGGCTAAGGGCTTTTGAAAATTATATTATATCCATTGATGGGAAAAAATATGATGCAGAAAGGAAAACTTCAATTTTATTTGGCTTGTTAGGGAAGGCTGGTCAAGACGTATTCGACAGTTTACCTGAATATGAAAGCCCTCCCGGTGTCTTCATACCACTAGATGAGTACAATGAAGCGGTAAAAAGGCTTGAAAAACAGTTTGTCGAGAAGCCAATATAATGGTGGGAAAGCATAAATTTGCTTTACGCAAGCAAGAAGAAGGAGAGACAATTGAGGAGTATATTGCTTGTTTGAGGGTACTTGCTAGAGAGTGTGAATTTGAGGATATGACCGAAACCTACATTAGGGAGCAAGTGGTGTTCTATTGTTACTCAAAAAAGGTACAAAAGAGTCTGCTGGCATATAAGAAACCAACATTGCAAGAGGTTGTAGATATTGCCAAAGGGATAGAGAGGTCAATGATATCTACAAAAGAGCTTTCTAGTACAAGTAGTAATGCCAATGTATTTTATTTGCAGGATAAAAGGAAAGGAAATGAGAGCAAAATGTCCCCGTTTGCTGAGGCCTTGAAAAGAGTGACCCAACTCCACCAATGAGGGCAATGAGCATTGTGGATACAAAATAATCATCGATTGATGCAACAACAACAACAAAAGATGAACCCCTTACATCCGGAGAGCAGGCTCGAGACCCTCCAGCAGCAGACAGGCTTTGCATCTCTCGGCCTCACCTGGTCCTGTGCTCCCTGCTGGGGTCGGGCCTCCTCCTGTTGAGCCTGAGGCCAGGACTGAACCATGAGCGCGCGCGGGTAACTCCACCAAGGAGCACGAGGCGCCTCGCGCCACAGCACGCGCTGAGATTTAAGTGCAAAGCCCCTCGGTTCGGCTCCTCTGTGGGGAAGTGTCTCTCCTCTGCGCAGGCGCAGTGACACTGAGTGTCTTCTGTCCAGGGCAGTTCACAGGCTGCACTCCGAGCCAGGTCCTAACTCTGCGATAGAAAGTAGTGTCTTCGCTCCGCACATGCGCAGCAGTGACGAGCGGTCCTGCGCGTGCGCATCCGTGAGACGCCATGTTTTGTTCGCGCGCTTGTGGCTCGGCGTGAGTTCGCGCGCCACTCCGGGGGCAATAACACACCGGAACACACTCCTCACAGGCAGCCGGGCCCCCGGTGCCGGACTCAGCGGGGCTGCCCCCACCTCCCCCCAGGCCCTGCTTCCCCCACTGACCGGTGCACAAGGAGAGGTGAGGCACTCTAATCCCAGTTTCTAAGGTGCATTGGTACTGGAGTCTTTGCGCGTGCTGGAGACAGTGTCTGTTTTCCGCGCATGCGCAGTTGCACGGCGCGTGAGCCTGTCTATTCTAAGCCTGGCTGCAGGGATCCCCGTTTCTAAGGTGCGTTGTTTGTATCTGGGACATGTAAACGGCCACTGGGGCTGGGAGGAGTTTGGAGCTGCCGGCGCCCCCAGTGTGGTCATGGGACGGGCCTCTCTATTATCTCTAACTAAAGCACTTACCTATTTTCCATATATGCACTCCCTGATCCGCATGGATCGCGTATTTTGCAGTAGGTATATTAACCTGCTGTGCTACTTTGTAATCAGTCAAAACTTCTGCTGGAGAAAATGATCGTACTCCAAGAAGAACATTAATCAGAGTTATCGTGCCATTTTTATTGTTGTATGAACATTTCAGGAGGAAATCACAGCGACAGCAGGTACTTCCTAAACCTAAATACTTACAAACATGGTGAACACTACTTGTAGTTATCATTAAGATATTTGCTCCGAATAGACTGTAATCGTGCTCCATTGACCAAGTGCTGCCATCCACAGTTACCGTCTTAGAGCTCGAGTCTTGTAAACACTAGAGTAAAAGTCTCATACATTAATGGATATTTAGATATGGCTCTGAAGGTGCCCGAGGGTATCTTCCAGAGGCCAAGAGACCGGAAAAGAGGAACGGAGTGCCCTGAGGAAAAAGCCGAGACTAGACAATTCAAAGCTTTATCGGACACACAAGCTGTTCTCTTGAAGCTGGTACTGTCAGATGTGTGTTTCTAAACAAAAGTGTTCGCTCCGATGATACCAGGCATGTTTAGTAAAGTAGCAATGGTTACCCCAACACTATCCAGGACATTTGGTAAACAATTCTTATCACTAAATAAGACACTGCTGGCAGGCAGAGGCTCTAAATTATGGGAGCCACAACATTTGTAACTTTCAATTAACGTTCTTCAATGAAATTATGTTATGCGTTCAGGAATTGCCTTCCACATATACTTACTTAATTATGCAGTGATGGCCGAGAGAGTACAGCTGCATTTTCCATGTCGGCCTCGCTTGTCTGATGCCTGACTGCCCGAGCTCGCTTGGGCCGGCTCAGTGTCAGCTGAGAGCTACAGACAGGGGTGCCGGGCCGGTTTGCTTGGGCGGCATCAAGATCACGGTGCCCCCCGTGGTGTCGTCCATGGGGGTCGGACTCATGCTTAATTGCAGAACCACAGCAGTCCTCATTTCACAGCGAGCGGGCTCAGTGGAGAATTAACTGCTGCCCACCCGGTGTCTACCAATGATTGGTGGAAGTAGCTGTGACGTCAGGAAAGTGCGGAATGCGCGCGGCTGCGCGGTGATTATTTCAACAATCGAATGCATGATGTGGGCTTACCCAGGCCGCCCTCTAAGTGTGTGGAGCTGCACGTGCTGCGCGGCCGGCTGCTATGCCTTATTAATAATTAAACAGGCCAGGGCTCGACCGGAGCGCTTGACAGCTGAGGACCACGAGCCCTAATATGCGTTACCTCGTATTTCAGTGCGGTGATGCGGATCACCACACTGAAATGCGTTAGAGTCACGCCTGATTCGTGATACTTGGCAGAACTGCACCAGATACTCCTGCAGTGCAATTAGGATGATGATACTAAGATATGGGCTGTTGTTTCAAAATGTGATCTAGGGCCCCTATATGTTAAAAAATATCTCTAGCATGTCAGGACCAGCATTTGATCATGGCTTCCCCGCTCCCATATCCCACTGTTGTGCTCCCATATGCAAAGACTTACCTCCAATGTGCAGTAATCATATCTACAAAAACATCAGCGAACACATACAGAGGAAAAACCCTTTAAGTGCTGCTAGTCAATCATCAGTCTTAAAAAAGGCATCAGCAAACACACACCGGGGAAAAACCATACCATTGTAATGAATGTGGAAGTGGTTTTCATGACTCTTCCGCATTAAGGATTCATCAGCAAAATCACACAGGGGAACAGCCTTTCCAGTGCAGTGAATGTGTGAAAAGCTTTAGTCAGCTATCAATCCTGCAGAGTCATCAGAGAACACACAAAGGCAAAACCATACCATTGCAGTGAATGTGGAAGTAGTTTTAGTAACTGCTAAAACCTAAGGATGCATCAGAGGACACACACGGGGGAAAGCCATACAAGTGCACTGAATGCAGGAAAGGCTTTAGTCGCTCATCAGTTCTACACCACCATAAGCAAAAACACACCTTCATTGAACACACATGGAAATAATCCAAGAGATGCAGAGAATCTGGCAAGACCCTAAACAAACACATCAACAATAATACTGACCCATTTGTGGACACACACAGGAACATAAAAGTGCAGTTCGTGTGATGGAAGACTTGACTAGAAGGAAAGAAATAAAACGGAGATATTTGTGGTATTATGAAAGTGTCTATTCTCAGCAAATGTTCATTTCTCTACATGGAGGAAAAACCAAGAAGTACCAGGAAGCTTATTGGGAGACTCGCATAATGTGGAATAAAAGAAAAAGAAACATTGTATCTTTTCGAGTGAAACAGACAGAAAGAAAAGCATCCAAGCACAACTGATCACGCTACTGGTTAAAGCAACACTATGAACAATACTCGGACACATGGGTATTTTCAGCGAAATTTAGGGATTACTGATAAAAACCCGTTAACCCATAAACCCAAAACAAATGTACTCCCATGGAATGCTCATCCAAAAGTCAAAGGTAGTTCCTAATAGTGAACAGTGTAGTATACACGTCATCCACTCAGCAGGATGGTAAAGAGGCTTTACTCCAGGGGAGTGACACGCACAAGAAGAGCCAACACAGGCTGACGCACAACATGCAAAATAGGCAAGCTACTGACAACATTTATCAAACAATATCCTAGGATAAAAGCTAGATATGAGCATAGTTTTTGTTCTCTACACTAAATAATACAAACAACCACTTACTTAGTACATGCCGTTCACTCGTGTCTCTCTTTAATGAAGAGTGCTGTTACCACCAAATTTCCTGA
Organism: Lissotriton helveticus; assembly: GCF_964261635.1. Taxonomy (NCBI): domain Eukaryota; kingdom Metazoa; phylum Chordata; class Amphibia; order Caudata; family Salamandridae; genus Lissotriton; species Lissotriton helveticus. Next base: position 807,600 of record NW_027611723.1, on the reverse strand, counting down.
TACTCATTGTACGAAACCTAGATGGAAGAAAGGCTGAGTCAGTCATACCGAGCTGACTGGTATTCTGCCAGTTTATATTTCTATAAACCCTACCTTGGGAAGGCAAGAATAACACTATTACGCTATAAACTCTAAAGTAGAAAATCACTTCTGGGAGGGAGGCAGCAACTTGAGTCAGTCACACGTAATAAAAGAGGCACATATTCCCCCTATTGGAATTTATATAATAAGACAAACATATATGTTCAAAATATGACTCAATGCCGATGAATATAAAAGATATTTGAAAACTGTAGACTGTATGAAGTGCTTTTTTAGTGTCATCACTGCCAGACGTTCATGGGCATGTGGCATTATTAAGAAATCGTTTTGGTGTAATAGTGGAGGAAAAAGGTGTTAGACAGATGCTGATAACATAACATATAACAAATTGAAATTGATCAGCGTGTGGGGGCCATCGGTATATGTATTACACTGAAAGCTGGACTACCTGATCAGGATTTTAGTTTTTTGTCCTCATCTTGCCAACTCTCTTGCTAGGGTTGATCTTACCCCACAAATGTCCGGGAGGGGACGGAGTACATCTCTGCAGAAGAATACTGCTGGTTCCACTTCCAACTCCTTTACGAAAAGGGGACCACAACACAGGAGAGGCCAGGACCCACATCAAGTTTGGCTTAATCATTGAACCCACTGATCTTTTCTCTCCAATTTACCAACATTGTCCAGATCTTATCCTGACTCCTTGGGTCACAGGCCATATCAGACTGGCTCGTATAGATGAGAATTTTGAGGCACTCAAAAAAAGATGGGGGACTTTCAGACTTCCAAAGCCTACATATCTCCCACCTCGCCACCAAAACCACATAGAAAATAAACTTGGGAACAGCAGAATGTATTCGTACATCTTCCTCTTGGTTGAGTCCAAAGAAAACAAGACGAGGGCTTACCTTAATCTGTTTACCTATTACTGCCCCAAGAAAATCACACACCGAGGTCCAGTAAGAAGCGATCTTCGGACACAACATAAACATGCAGATCATCTGCTGATGGGAGCATACACTTTGGGAAGTTGTAGATATTACCTGTGACCTTTGATAGCTTCGCTGGGGATCAATAAACTCTATGGGTGGAAAACAGATGATTACGTTTAAGCGAGGCGGGTTTTACCAGAGTCCAGCGACATTTGCTTCAAATGTCCATCCCCAAGCTCCTTTGCACATAAATTTGAGATTTCAATCTCGATCTTTTCATCCGCCTCCATCAAGGTCCAATACCAGAATGAGACTTCCTTTTCCCATCGGTCGACTCTCATGACCTGATCGAACTTAGAGTGGTAGAGTGAGGGCGGTAGAGTGAGGGCGGTAGAGGGGTAGAGTGAGGGCGGTAGAGGGGTAGAGTGAGGGCGGTAGAGTGGTAGAGTGAGGGCAGTAGAGTGGTAAAGTGAGGGCGGTAGAGTGGTAGAGAGGGCGGTAGAGTGAGGGTGGTAGAGTGGTAGAGCGAGGGCGGTAGAGTGAGGGCGGTAGAGTGGTAGAGTGAGGGCAGTAGAGTGGTAGAGTGAGGGCGGTAGCGTGAGGGTGGTAGAGTGGTAGAGGGAGGGCGGTAGAGTGAGGGCGGTAGAGTGGTAGATTGAGGGCGGTAGAGTAGTAGAGTGAGGGCGGTAGAGTGGTAGAGAGGGCGGTAGTGTGGTAGAGAGGGCGGTAGAGTGAGGGCAGTAGAGTGAGGGTAGTAGAGTGGTAGAGTGAGGGCTGTAGAGTGAGGGCGGTAGAGTGGTAAGGGGAGGGCGGTAGAGTGAGAGCATGAGAGTTGTAAAGTGAGGGCGGTAGAGTGAGTGTGGTAGAGTGGTAGAGTGAGGGCGGTAGAGTGGTAGAGTGAGGGCGGTAGAGTGAGGTTGTGAGGGCTGTAGAGTGAGGGCGGTAGAGTGGGGGCGGTAGAGTGGGGGTAGTAGAGTGGTAGAGTGAGGGCTGTAGAGTGAGGGCAGTAGAGTGGTAGGGGGAGGGCGGTAGAGTGAGGGCAGTAGAGTGGTGGAGTGAGGGCGGTAGATTGAGTGTGGTAGAGTGGCAGAGTGAGGGCGGTAGAGTGGTAGAGTGAGGGTGTGAGGGCAGTAGAGTGAGGGCGGTAGAGTGAGGGCGTTAGAGTGGTAGAGTGAGGACGGTAGAGTGGTAGAGTGAGGACAGTAGCGTGAGGGCGGTAGAGTTGTAGAGTGAGGGCGAGATGGTGGTAGAGTGAGGGCGGTAGAGTGAGGGCGGTAGCGTGGTAGAGTAGTGAGGGTGTTTGTGTGAGGGTGAGGGAGTGTGTGAGGGTGAGGGGGTGTGTGAGGGTGAGGGGGTGTGTGAGGGTGAGAGGGTGTGGTGCTGTGATGGGGTGGGGGTATGAGTGTGAGGGGGTGTGAGGGTGAGGGTGTGGGTGAACGGCCACTATCAGCGGAGCAGAAGGCAAGAAAAACGAGTGCAATCAGGGGACCCGTAGGCAAGAGAACAGGCACAATCAGGGGAGCAGAAGGCAAGAAAAAAGAGTGCAATCAGGGGAGCCGTAGGCAAGAGAACAGGCACAATCAGGGTAGCAGAAGGCAAGAAAACGAGTGCAATCAGGGGAGCAGAAGGCAAGAGAACGGGCACAATCAGGGTAGCAGAAGGCAAGAAAAAGGAGTGCAATCAGGGGAGCAGAAGGCAAGAGAACGGGCACAATCAGGGCAGCAGAAGGCAAGAAAAACGAGTGCAATCAGGGGAGCAGAAGGCATGAGAACAGGCACAATCAGGGGAGCAGAAGGCAAGAAAAACTAGTGCAATCAGGGGAGCAGAAGGCAAGAGAACGAGTACAATCGGGGGAGCAGAAGGCAAGAGAACGGGCACAATCAGGGGAGCAGAAGGCAAGAAAACGAGTGCAATCAGGGGAGCAGAAGGCAAGAGAACGGGCACAATCAGGGGAGCAGAAGGCAAGAAAAACTAGTGCAATCAGGGGAGCAGAAGGCAAGAAGAAGGAGTGCAATCAGGGGAGCAGAGGCAAGAAGATCGAGTGCAATCAGGGGAGCAGAAGGCAAGAGAACGGGCACAATCAGGGGAGCAGAAGGCAAGAAAAACAAGTGCAATCAGGGGAGCTGAAGGCAAGAAGAAGGAGTGCAATCAGGGGAGCAGAGGCAAGAAGAACGAGTGCAATCAGGGGAGCAGAAGGCAAGAGAACGGGCACAATCAGGGGGGGCAGAGGCAAGAAAAACGAGTACAATCAGGGGAGCAGAAGGCAAGAAAAAGAAACTGTCTCACACCACTGCGGTTTTGTGTTCTAAACACAACTAGTACATAGATTGCACGACCAGAGTTTTCCTAATGCAGACTCCATAAATGAAACCAGCGGCACCGTTCGCTTTTGTAAAACAAGCTCTTGGCATTACTGTGGGGGTGCGGGGCGGGAGCGCATTGCTTTGAAGTCTGATAGCGGGGAGCAGCTTGGGAGGCAGCATTCCATTGCGGTGCGGGGCTGATGGGTTTGACGTGCACGCGCGTCTCACACGACTGGTTCACATGAACTGGACGTAATCCTGTTTCGCCTACTATATACTCTCGCTATTAATCCCTGCAGGATATAATAGCGAGACCTAACAATGTACATATGCAAGCATATAAAAACTGTATATAGCGTTTTCCTACTATGCTTTCCCGTATGTGTGTGTCTGTTGGTCTCTGTGTTTCTGTCTCCCATTCCCTGTAGGGAAAGTATGTAGCTCCCCGTTGTAGAAGAGTCGGTCAAGAAGGAGCACACTGCATTGAATAATTTCTTGGTATGCAGTTTTTATTAGTATTACAGGAAATCACAATGATTGATTGTATCTGTTATATTCTTCAGTCCCTTAGGTGTGCCTTGGCCGCCGCCGTCCCTCGGACAGAAGGAAAAGACTCAGGTAAGTGTTTTTGCTTTATGGTTTAGTCAAGGGAAGATGTGAGGGATAAATAATAACTATGCATAAATGTGAAGGGAGGTTGTAGAGCACAGCTTTCCAAATTTTTCTTGTTGGTGACACACCCTTTTGTGAAAATATTTTCAGGGACACGGTAACACGAGAAAGCGCAGCGACCGAGCCCGAACCACCTATGGTGGGTTCGGGCCCCACACATACACACCCCACCCCACACACACACCCCACACACACCACCCCACAGACACACCACCCCACACACACCCACCACACACACACACACCCACACACAACCCCACACACCCAACACCAACCCCACACACCCAACACCACACACACACACCCCACACACACCCCCACACACACTCCCCCCCCACACACACCCACACCCCCCCCCACACACACACCCCACACACACCACCCCACAGACACACCACCCCACACACACACCCCCCACACACACAACCCCACACACCCAACACCAACCCCACACACCCAACACCAACCCCACACACACACACCCCCCCACACACCCCCACACACCCCCCCACACACACCCCCCCCACCCCCACACCCCCACACATACACACACCCCACACAGAGAGACTTGAGGGGCACTGTTAAAGGGTACTAGTGATGGAATCAGTGGCAGAGGTGGCCTTTCCCTCCATCTGTCTTCCTCCATCGGTCTCCCTCCCTCTCTGTCTCAATCCCTGTCTGTCTCACTCCTTCTCTGTATCCCTCCCTCTCTGTCTTCCTCCCTCTGTCTCACTCCCTCTCCCTCAGACTGTCTCCCTCCCTCTGTCTCTCTCCCTCCCTCCCTGTCTCCCTCCCTCCCTGTCTCACTCCCTCTCTGTCTCACTCCCTCCCTGTCTCACTCCCTCCCTCACTCCCTCCCTGTCTCACTCCCTCTCTGTCTCACTCCCTCTCTGTCCCACTCCCACTCCCTCCGACTGTCTCCCTCCCTCTCTGTCTCCCTCCCTCTCTGTATCACTCCCTCTCTGTCTCACTCCCTCTCTGTCTCACTCCCTCTCCCGCCGACCGTCTCCATCCCTCTGTCTCCCTCCCTCTCTATCTCCCTCCCTCTCTGTCTCCCTCCCTCCCTCTCTGTCTCCCTTCCTCTCTGTCTCGCTACCTCTCTGTCTCCCTCCCTCTCTCTCTATCTCTCCCTCCCTCTGTCTTTGCCTCCGTCTCACTCTGTCTCTCCCTCCGTCTCCCTCTGTCTCCCTCTGTCTCACTCTCTCTGTTTCACTCTGTCTCCCTCCCTGTTTCACTCTGTCTCCCTCCCTGTCTATCACACTCTCTCTCTCTCTGTCTCACTCTATCCCTCTCCCCCGACCAACATATTCTGTGGGTTCCATAAGGGTCTGTGACAAAGAGGAAAAAATGTTGCTTTCATTCTTAAATCTTTTTTATATTTTCTTGTATTGGTGGTGCCCAGGTGCGCAGCGCCCCTACTCACTCCCTCCCCCGCACTCCTCCATGTCCACACGGGCATTCTCCATTGAACAGAATTGTTTTTGTTTTTGTACGGTTACAAGCCGCAGCGTGCAGTATGATGTAAATGTGAAAGCTTCTATAGGGCTTCTTGGCAGCTTTTCTTCCCAATGCACCGCGATCCCGGGGCTGCCCCAAACCCCAGGCCAACCCCCTGGACCCAATAACCCACTGTATTCACTCATTGAAGGGCCCTTTGCCAAATGGACTATCCACAAATTAAGACCATTTAACGTGCTAATAAGGCTTTGTTGTTATTCATAGAAGAGCCCCTGCAGCGCCACTCTGCCTGTTGCTGGAAGGCCCGCGGGGGTGATCTAAACAGCATACTAAAACCGGGACATTTGGATGTTTTACCCGGACGCTGTTGTAAAACCCGGACATTTCTCTACTTTGGAGAAAAGTGTCGGGACACTGGGACACTCCGCCAAAAACGGTGGTCACCCTACTTCAGCACCCCCTCCCCCCGCCCCGTCGTGTGTGGCAGCCTGGGACCGCTCACAGCCGCACCCGAGCACTTCACAGGTCTTTGATACCTTGTGCATGTTAATAGGGCTTTGTTGTTGCTTCGCCCCTTCTAAGAGCCCCTGCAGCTCGACTCTGCCGATGCGACACACCTGCATATGGGTCGCGCCACATAGTTTGGAAAGCTGTGGTGTAGAGGTTGGAGCAACCAAAAGAAAAAGAGTAGCCGATGATTTCTGCTCTTGTCTCTGTTTCCGTCTCACTTATTTCCTTTTCCCTTGGTCCCTTTCACCCCTCAGCCTCCCTCCCGTCCCTCTCTTACTCAGCCCCTTTCCAAAAGCCCTGTAGACGCCCACACACCTGGAAGAGCCACGTCACTCCGGGGCCGTGGCGTGGTGACTCTGCGTCCTTCAGTGAGGTCTGGTCTTCTGCTTCGGCTTTCCCTCCTCCGCCAGGTTCAGGTGTTCTGCCCGCCGACAAGCTGTTACATATACAAGGGGGTCCCAGGACAGATAACAGACAAACAATTGAATACTAAATGAAAATATAACTAAACTGAAGTCTTATCACACTTGTTTTTACTCACAGTGTGATAACATAGCAAAGGATTACACAAATTACTAAACCAATAAAGGCATTTCATAATCATCATAGAAAAATGTGTGCCCCAACGGAAGAGGGGAGAGGGGGAGGCAGTGCAGGGTGAAGGTAAAATATAGCAGATCTTAATTCCTATCTAAAGAGTAAACATTTCTTCATAGTTTATAAAACAGTCCGTAATAGCCCTGGCTTCAAATGTGAGCCAGTTATGAAGAACGACATCAACTGTTCATGACCATTTAGTTAGACAACATGCTCAAAAAGCTCCTGCATGTATCAGGTTAACTGTTAGCTTAAGCCGTTGTTGAGGTGAAATCAAAAGTCGACGTTTCGACCCCAATATGAAGGTAGGCGGCGGTTACAGCCTTAAAGCGCAGACAAGCTGACCTTCCCTGGGTTCCGGTTCGCTCTCTCGTAAAGCTGTTAGTCCTTCTCTGTCTTTCCGGTCTTCCCCCACTGGTTTCTCCGCCTCGCATTCCCATGCCGCGTGTAGCTGGACCAACTACTGACCAACCTGACACGCTCTCCGCCCCCGCCTTCTTCAAGTGTGTATCCTCTGATGTCCGTCCTCAGCTCCGGCTTAAAAGGGCCGCCTGCCGATTTCCCTCTCTCCACTTCTTGATGACAGCAAAGCAGACAACTGGTAAAAGGGTTCAGCCCATAATAAATGTCCAGAATGGAGTATCCGTGATCTTTAATTTTTCTTCAATTCTTTTTCTTCACATGAACTCATGAGACAATTTTCTTCACACACTTGTATCTTTAGATCTCCACAAAACAGCCAACATGCATATTTCGTCTTTGGTGCATCAACACCATAAAGACTTCCTCAGGGCTGTAAATACAAGATACAAATAAAACCAACATCAGGTACTTCTCCACTCATGGTGGAAGCTAAGCCTAACCTCCACCAAGTGGAAAACCCAGTGTGAACCTTATATCCCTATAGGGTCATTACGCCGCACAGAGATAGGCAACAAAGAAAAGCATAAGTCCAAGTGTAATAACAAAAAGAAGAAAGAAATATTTAAAAAAAGTAAAAAAGTGAAATAACATAATTCAATGTAAGGACCTCTTACATAGCAACCACCAAGAATGACCCAAACATTCATCTGATAGGACATGCAGCGTGAAAACCAGCCCAAAAGGTAAAGCTACTTATTCCTAAAACTCACCTAAAGCAACAATCTGTAGTTCAATAATTTCCTTTATAAGTATTTAAGGCGAGTAAGCACAGCTAAAAATAAACATATAATAAAAACCATAATAATTATTTACAACATTATACCTATATTTACAATTGGATAAACAGCATTAGAAAACATCAAAAACCATATTAGTGGTCCCTTACCTTAAACAAATCTCTAAACGAGGCATATTATTAATTCTGTGCTTAAGAAGGGTATGAGTTTTTGCCCCACACCAAAATGTGATATGTCAAATGTTAAAATTGATCTGTATAGATTTGTACGCAATCTCAAGATTAAGAAATATTTTGCAAATGCTGAACAAAATAAACCATTGCAACAAGCACCAGTATGTGTGGGTAACCAATCTATCCAAGATATCAGAGACACTGTATTACTGTTATCTATTACTGATAATGAGCAAGATCCGATCACTTTAGATCAAGTTGTGAGAGACCTGGATCCAAATACAGTTGGGAGTGATGACAGTGGCTTAAGGCAAAAGTCCAAGTGGACACCGCAACTTACTAGTGGTAACAATATTGAGGTCTTCCATCGTATTGTTAATCAAGAGCTTGACAAATATGAAGATCAAATGCTCAGTAAATTTAGTAGGCCCTATACCCCACACAATTTAACTAAAGGAGAACAGAATGCCCTTAAATTATTGAGTTTAAACAATCAAATTGTCATCAAAGAAGCAGATAAGGGTGGAAATATAGTTGGGATGGGAAAAGAGATGTATGAGGCGGAATTGTTGGGTCAATTGGAAAATGCAGAATGTTATATAAAACTGTCTAACACTCTGATTTTTGATATTATACGAATTGTTAACTCAGAACTTAGAGATTGGAATATCAAAGGCTTGTTGAATGATGATGAACAGCTTATCTTAAGATTGTGAAACCACGTTATCCGTGCATCTATACATTGCCCAAAATTCATAAAAATGCCATTGGAACGACTCTCTGAGTTCGTTGATATATTCTTACAGCCCCATGTTCTTAACCTAGCTTCTTATATTAGAGACACAGGCCACATCCTTAATATTCTGGCAGATTTTAATTGGGACAATACTATGACCTTAGTCACATTGGATGTCGTATCCCTGTATACGAATATCAAACATGAACAGGGATTGGATGCACTAAAATATTTTTTGTACAAAAGACTGATGGAGCACTCTGACATGTTAATCACTATGTCACGTCTTATTTTAGAACATAATGTATTTTTGTTCAACCAGGATTGGTATAGACAGAAGTGTGGAGTCGCCATGGGTTCCAGATTTGCACCATCTCTGGCATGCCTCTTTATGGGGAGGTTCGAGATGGTGCATGTCTGGGGCCCAGGGGGTGCTAAATGGCAGGAGAACATTCTGTATTATGGACGATACATTGACGACTGTTTCATTATTTGGACAGGTGATACCGAGAGACTTAATGAATTTGTAGGCCATATGAATAACAATCAATTTAACATGTCCTTTACAATGTCATCTAGTAAGGAGAGTGTTGTCTTCTTAGACACGGAGCTATTTATTGCTAATGGTACAATTAATAGTCGTCTCTACAGAAAAAGTACCTCATGTAACTCAACTCTATATGGTAGTAGTGCTCACCCCAAGGGACAGATTGATGCTATCCCATTTGGGGAAATGTTTAGAGCTCGAAGAAATAACAGTAGGGATGAGGACTTTCACAATTGTATTGAGGATATGGAAGTACGCTTCCTAGAGAGAGGTTATCATAAAGATACTATTTGTGTGGCCAAGAAGAGATCGTTGAAGTTAAATAGAGGTGAAACATTGCGGCCAAGGGGTGAGAAGAAAAAGACTAACATCATTAGGTTGGTAACGAATTATCATCCTTGGTCCCATAAAATCTATAACATCCTAAAAAAACATTGGCACTTGTTGAAGTCTGACCCAAGTATAAATACTTATATGAAGAATAAACCAAGTATCTCATATAGAAGGGGTTTAACAATACGTAGCATGATTAGCCCTAGCTATCCCAAAAGTGTCAACAAAGGACCCTCATGGCTCCATACTTACAATAAGGGTTCATTTAAATGCGGGCACTGCAGTATGTGCAAATTTGCAGAAAATGGTATTAAGGAATTCAAATACAATGGGCTTGCGAAATATAAGATCTTTCAACATATTGATTGTAGTACTAAGTATGTTGTGTATGCTATCAGGTGTAAGTGCCAAAAGATCTATATAGGAAGCACAATTAGGTGCCTTAAGGACAGAATCGCAGAACATTTCAGGGCTCTCAAAAAATTAGATCTCAGATACCCATTGGCCAACCATGCTAAGAGTTGCCCTAGTCAAAGGGGACATTTATCATTTACCTTTCATGGCATAGAACATGTCTTCGGTGATAAACGAGGTGGCAACAGGGAACTCAAGGTGCGCCAATGTGAGGCCAGATGGATACTCAAATTACGGGCGGTTGAGCAGGGGTTAAATGTGGATTCTGAACTTCAATATTTTTTGGGATGTTAAATTGTATCTCGTTGGCAACATTGACTTGATCTTGTGTTGTGATAAACTGTAAACATCAAGATGACCTTGATTGAATGGAATAATAATGATGATTTTTTTGAATGTATTATCAGTCTCATACAACTGTCTGTATTAAGGTCATTATTGGAGATTCTTTGATACTTTGCAATATTGGAGGGCATGAACGAACTGGTCTAGAACTTTCTCTGTCCCCATGTGTTTAGGTGTCAACCCCTAAATTGTAAATATGTACAGTAATTTCTCTCTTTTTTCTTATATGTGACCTGTTCACTCTAAATTCTTTTCTTTTGGTGTCAACTAATTTTTGATTATCACTTCTTATTTCTTCTTATTTTTCTCATTTTATTATTATATAGTTCTTCACTTTTTTATTATTTTATTATTATATACTCACTGCAGGACATGCGAGCAATGTGAGAGGTTATTCAGGGTGCACGATATGCTATATACCGGCTATTTGTTGATAGTAATAGCCCAATATAACCATATCTGTTTATATATTATTACCATTACATGGACGAACCCACTCCAAGATAGCGCCCGTGATTTTCGGTTGCGCAACATCGGAGTAGTCCGTCTTCTAACCAGGTGTTTTTAACTAGGCGGCACGGCGGTACGCCGAACGATTGTTTGTTTCCGTGGGCGAGAGGCACGACTATACTACAGGTGAGGAGAGCGCTCTTAGATATTATTTTCTCGGTACACAGTTGTTTGATGAGGGTTTTTAGATATTCGGCTACACGCCGAACGCCTCACAGATTGCGTGGACGAGAGGTACTACTTTATTTAAGGTGAGGAGAGCGTCTATGGATGTTACACTGTCCCCGGCTTAAGGTCTAATACAGCGAGATCTCTGTAGGACAATAGTTAATCACGGACATTGGCATGACAGTGATTTTGGCATACTACTATATTTAAATGTTAAGGGTATTAACTGGTTTGTCATGATAAAACGCGAATTTGAATCTATTTTCTATAATGTCATTGAGTAATTGCTGCTGTTACCTCTAATGATGGTGACCTATACTTGTAGGTTTTAGTTGTTGTAGACGATGATACTTTGGCAGTTGTGTTTTATACATTAAGGAGTTACTTTTCTCACACAGGAGTACTACACTAATATGTGTGAAGATAATCATATGAGGAAATTAATAATATGCCTCGTTTAGAGATTCGTTTAAGGTAAGGGACCACTAATATAGTTTTTGATGTTTTCTAATGCTGTTTATCCAATTGTAAATATAGGTATAATGTTGTAAATAATTATTATGGTTTTTATTATATGTTTATTTTTAGCTGTGCTTACTCGCCTTAAATACTTATAAAGGAAATTATTGAACTACAGATTGTTGCTTTAGGTGAGTTTTAGGAATAAGTAGCTTTACCTTTTGGGCTGGTTTTCACGCTGCATGTCCTATCAGATGAATGTTTGGGTCATTCTTGGTGGTTGCTATGTAAGAGGTCCTTACATTGAATTATGTTATTTCACTTTTTTACTTTTTTTAAATATTTCTTTCTTCTTTTTGTTATTACACTTGGACTTATGCTTTTCTTTGTTGCCTATCTCTGTGCGGCGTAATGACCCTATAGGGATATAAGGTTCACACTGGGTTTTCCACTTGGTGGAGGTTAGGCTTAGCTTCCACCATGAGTGGAGAAGTACCTGATGCTGGTTTTATTTGTATCTTGTATTTACAGCCCTGAGGAAGTCTTTATGGTGTTGATGCACCAAAGACGAAACATGCATGTTGGCTGTTTTGTGGAGATCTAAAGATACAAGTGTGTGAAGAAAATTGTCTCATGAGTTCATGTGAAGAAAAAGAATTGAAGAAAAATTAAAGATCACGGATACTCCATTCTGGACATTTATTATTGGCTGAACTGTTTTCTGAAGAATTGTGAAACGACACAAGAAGGGTTATATACTTTTTGCTCAGGGGGACCTACTAAATTGAGACTTTATTATTGCAATTTTCATACATTTTCATAAATTGCAACTTGGCAGTATAGGGTGGTGACTGTCTGGACTCCCTTAGTAGCAGATTATAAAATTATACACAGAGTAACACTTTAACCATCAGACATTGCGCAGAAATACCTTACTACCCTTTGGTTGGAAAGCAACTGGTAAAAGGGGACTGTGAATATAGGAGGGGAGAAATATATGAAGGGATGGCATGGCACTCCTTAGCCTCTATCCAATCGTCTACCACAGGGGCTACCTGACACACCCCACCCCCAGACGTTTCCCGTTCGGGGAAATGAGGGATGCGTGAAAAAAAATCAGCAACTTGGTATGCAGAGTATAAGAGATTACAATGCTAAAACTAGTGCCCATCCTGGAATAAAAGAAGTCACACCTAAAAATAGCTTATCCTAAAAACCCACCTTCTAAAAACAAGATACCAAACAAAAGGAGAATCTTAGGAGCTTCAGGTGATGTCCCTAGTGTCTGATTACCGGTGTTTGTTTAGGTTTACAGGAGTCCAGAGGTTACATAGCAAACCTTGTCTATGCATGCCGTGTATTTTTCATTCATTATTGTAGTATTTATGTAATCCACTCATCGCGTGCCAGAAGGGAAATGTATTTGGCTACAGTTGTTTGTATAGCTCTAGACTAGATCAGGTCTGTGTCTCCTGCTCCACAGCTTGTACCCGTAAAAGTGCATTAATATCACGTTCCCTTGGAAGCAAATCCACTTGTATTCCAGTTTAAGCATATTTATTGATGGTTTCACTGAAATATGGGATATTTGCTACCAAACATCTCAGCATAATAAACCTGTGCTGATTGCAGTGTCCGATTTATAAAAAATTGCACACAGAGTGCCCCTTAGAGGGGTCCCCTAAGATCTACCAATCCTTAGTGTGGTCATCGACTGGCCCGAGCCAGTCTGCTACCACAAGACAGTGTTCTGTCCTCATGGGTAGAGTGCCTGCGCACTCTGAGGTCGAGAACGATGCCTTTCCTGGGTGGAGGTGTTCACTCCTCCCCTGGTCAGGAAGAGCCATCTGTGGCATAGATTTTCAAAGGACTTGCCGCCTTTGTAATGCGACCCCAGCCTCTCCTGTTAAAGGGAGCAAGCGATCTTCATGTCCTCACCCCTTTTTGGCGCGAGGACAGGTGGGAAACCTTAGATAGAATAGGAGGTGTGCCCCCCGTCCCCTCTGCCAACTCCACCCCTCAGGTGCTGAAGGCGAGGTGAAGTACACTTTGTAGTGCCCACCATCTTGAAGATGGTGGGACTTATCCAATCAGGGCTAGGACTATGTCCCCTTCCCACAGGAGGTGGGCATGATAAGAGGGTGTAGACACCCCTGGAAAGTGGCCCATTGGCCACTACCTTTTACTCCCTTGTAACACCCTTTAAATCAAGAGTTTAGGTGGCATCCCTAGACCCTGAATCTCAGTACCTGCCGACCTAAGAAGAGCTGGGCACTGCAGCCTTCTCTGCTGGTGAGGCTCTGTAGAGAACTACGGACATGGTCCCAGCCCTACTGGCCTGTCTGCATCCCTGGATGATCCTGAACCAAAAGTCAACTCGTCTAGTAGCCCAGCGACCTCCAGAACCTTGGGAGGACTGCCGTTGGACGTTCTGTGGATCATGGATCATAATGCTCCGTCCATCACCACCTTTGGTTTTTATTTGTTCGCCCTAAGTTGGCAGGGTATGCTCAGACGTGAGTCCCTTGCTCATTTTGCCACTGGATTCAAGCAAGCCGGGCGGAAGACGGCTGTAACGCCAGAAACCGGTCCTCGGAAGCTTGTTTCCTGTCCAGGGAAGGCATTGGCAGTTCGGGCTGGACTGTTCCCATGAGGCACAGGGTCAGACTGATTAGCATATAGCCATGTCTGAACTGCGGTGGCAGAGCGGGCTAAAGAACGGTGATGGATTAAACCCAGATCTTTTGACTGGGTGTGAGTGTTTGATTGGTTCAGATGCTCCGTCCATCACCACCCCCTTTTGTATAGTATATAGAGAGCCAGCTTCCTACACTGGGGGGCCAGCGGTAGGGTACACAACTTTGCGTTTGCTGGACCACTCTGACAATAAATGACAACAAGATTCAATCCAGAAATTGCCTTTCGTTAAATTGTAGTTTTGCAAATTGACTATTTTTCCAAATTTTGAAATATGTCAGGGCCCTGGTTCGGTCCCCTTGAGTACAGCTGTTTCAAAAGTCAAACTCTTGCTGTAGTTAGGAAACCAGTATTAGGGTATTTCCTCTCCAAAAAGGTTCCCAACTTTGTAAAGACAATGAGTGCTAGAAGTAGTCACTCAGAAGAGCTGATACAGGTGAAGGAAATCGACCTCACACCTTATGTCTTTAAATATAAAATAGCTCAGAGGCTTGGGTAAAACCTACAGGTTCAGGACTGGGTCAAACCCTACCAAAGCAAAGCTCCAGGATCTTTTGGCAGAATATGACAAAGAGCATCCAGAGGATGACTCTGATCTTACAGATCAAAATACTGACAGTAGGAGTGACCGTGTGACACCCCAAGACAAAGAAGCCTCTTCAGACGAAGAGCTTGCTCTGCAAAGACAAGCCAGGAGGGCAGCTTTAGAAGCCCAACTCCTAGCTACAGAATAGAGAGAAAGGAGTTTGGCCGAGGACCCATCTTTGGTGGCATCACAATCATAAATAAGGAGAAAGTAGATTCCTTTGACCCTAAAAATCCCAAAGGGATTGGCCCAACATTATTTGAGGGTGATGATATCACCAAGTGGTTCATTGCTTTTGAGCGGGCCTGTCTTAGCAGGCAGGTCCACAGGAAGCCGTGGAGTGCTATCCTGTGGGAAATGTTCTCAGAAAAATGCAGGGATAGACTCCTGTCACTCGGTGAGAAAGAGGCTGAATCCTATGACCTCATGAAGGGGCCCCTAAGTGAGGGCTTTGGATTCAGTACGGAGTATAGCACCAGTTTCAGGGAGGCTCGAAAAACCCAAAGCCAGGCCTGGGTTGATTTTGTAGACTATTCACTGAAATCAGTTGGAGGTTGGTTAGTAGGTAAGAATGTGCATGCCTTTGAAGGGCTTTATCATTTGGTAATGAAGGAGCATCTGTTAAGTAATTGTTACCAAGGGAAGCTACATCAATTCCTGGTGGATCTTGGTCCCCTTTCTCCTCCAGAGTTGGGGAAGAAGGCAGACCACTGGGCCAAAACAAGGGTGACCAAGACTCCTGCTGGTGGAGGGAGATCAAAAGAAAGAGGCCAGAAAGCGACCCTAGGGAAATGGGGTAACTTGAAAAAGAAAGATTCTAATTCAGGCCCCCAAAAACCTGTTCAAGAGAGTGGGCCCAGAGACTCTTGACAGCGAAAGGGTGGGTACCAGGATAAGAAATGGGATCCTAAGAAGGCTTGGTGCCATGGCTGTAGGTCACTTGGGCACTGAGCTTGAGACTCTGGCTGTAAAAACAAGAAATATACCTCTGGTCCACCTGCAGTACCTGCAGCTGCCAATCTCCAGATGGGATCTCAGGAGAGCAATGGCCATGCCAATGAGCTCTCTTAGGCGACTCAAGAAGGGATGTGGCCGTAGCCACCTTAGCTGCCTGGCCCACTAACATGCACATGGGTTTAGGGAGGAGGCCTTGGGAGACACTGGTGCCAGCATCACCACGGTGACTGAGCAGATAGTTTCCTTGGAACAGTATCTGCCTGGAAGGACCTTTCCAGTCATCAATGCTGAAAATGTGACAAAAACCCATCCCGCAGGCGAAGGTGTCTTTTGATTTGGGAGCAGTTGCTGGCAACTAAGAGGTAGCGGTGTCTTCATCCATACTAGTTGATTGTTTTCTTGGCAATGATTTGGAACCCTTAGCCTGGGCTGAGGTAGAACTGAGGATCCATGCAGAAATGCTTGGAACCTCTCACTGGGTGTATGTGTGAAAACCATAGCACAGAGCAGAGCCCGGGTGTAAAAGAAGTGCTAAAGTCTGGAATAATGGCTCAGTCCTCCAAGAGAAAAGTCAGGAAAACTGGAGAACCAGCTTCTAATCAGACACCAGACCGTTCTCCTCAGGAGGAAGAACGGTCAGCCCCAGAGACAACTGAGCCTCAGGAGCTGAAGTTTTACCAGGATGAGCTTTTGGCCCTGGGGCGACCCTCTAGGGAAGATCTGTGCCAGGGACAGAAAACCTGTCCCATTCTTGAAAACCTGTGACGGCAAGCTGCAGCACAGGAAGGAGGTGATGGCAGTGGTTCCCACAGGACGTATTGGGAGGAACCCTTTACATTGAGGCCAAAGACCCCAAACCTAGTGCCACTAGGGGAGTGGTAGAGCCTCAGGCGTTTGGGGAGTTCCTGCGCCTCCATTTGTGCATCATACGCAGCCACATATGCGACTTATTCTGTCCAGACTCTTTGAGATTATCAACGAACGGACTGTGCTTCACGGCTTTCCATGATAGAACTACGGGTCAGAGTTGTATATGACGTATTGTTTGGCGTCTGTGCAGCCACATCTGCTTTAAGATCAGTGAAAGCAGCCACGGAGCATATCTGGATGAGAGTCTTGAAGGTAAGTAACTCTCAGAAGCTCTTGTTAAGCCATCTTCCCTTCAGTGGGGCAAACTTGTTTGTATCTTTCCTAGAGGACCCGGTTATGGCATCCCCGTAGCTGGACACCTTGACCAAACCAGAACTAAAGGCCAGGGATGCACCAGAAGGTGAAGGAGATTTGTAACTCCTGTCCCATCTGTCAAGCCAGTGGCACGACAGGTGGGCACCCAAAGGCCCCCTTAATCCCGCTTCCAGTTGTTGGTGTTCCCTTTGAAAAGGCAATGATTGACATTGTTGGTCCCCTTGACCCCAGCATCAGGGAACAGTTCTGCTGGTAGTAGATCATGCCTCCAGGTATTCTGTGGCTATTCCCCTCAGGACTACCACTGCCCCTGCAGTGGCTAGGGCCCTCATTAGCATCTTTACCCAGGGTGGGCTTCCCTAAGGAGGTGATGTCATTCCGAGGTACCAACTTCATGTCTGGCTACTTGAAACACATGTCGAAAGAGTGTGGAGTGAATTACCGGTTCACTACCCTCTATCACCCACAATGTAATGGCTTTGTTTTGTTTTGTTTTTTAGAACTTTATTTTAATTTTGTCAACATACAACCTGGCAGTCAGAGTATACAGAGACATATCATACCAATATGTTCTACGTAAGTAGGTTAATCAAGAAGCAGTCAATAGTTACACATGCACTAATCTGCTTTACCATTCTCCAGGTGATCAATAAGTGTCCCATTCCCCTAATTGGGACCGTACCTTATAATTATCATGTGCAGACACTGCCCTGCTCGTCCCCAGTGTCGTCGTGTTTTGCCTCATCAGTTTCAGAGCCAGAGTCTCTGTCTGTTGTCACTCGTGAAGCAGGAGCTAGGAGTTATCTGTATGAGCACGGCAAGTGTTTAGTGTATCCTCAAATATGTCATCCTTTCTGCTAAGGCGCATATGTGTCTCCCCAGCTAGGGCCCAGTCGAGCGCATCTCTATGCCAGAGCGCAATCGTTGGGGCATGCTGGGACAGCCATGTGATTGCCATTCTACGTCATGCCAGTACCATAGGCGACTGACCAAATTTATAGGTTATATTGTGCCCTTCTGGCATCTAAAGAGGCTTAATAAGCAGCATTTTGGTGTCAGCTCAATACTTAGTTGTGTGGCATGCACCATTTCTTCGACAGCTTGTTGCCAGAAGGAGTGTATTACATCGCAGGGCCATGGTTAATGTAGGAAATCAGCCCCCACAGTGTTGCAGCGCAGGCATATATCGGGGCAAGACACGACCATTCGATAAAGGTCTTGTGGCGTTAAGTAAGTTCTTCGCAGAAAATTATAATGTATCAGTCGAAAATGGGCATTACTAGAAACCATGCATGTTAGTTCACAGGGCCGCTGCCAGTCTTGATCTTCCATTGGAATGTCAAAGTCTAAATTCCAGGCCTCTCGGGTCCGTGTGTAGTGTGTAGTGACTACTGTACAGTTTAAAATGCAGCCCTTTGGGGTTGCAAGGGGTTGTGGCTCCTCCTCTTCCTTTCGGGGAGGTGACAACCAATACCAGCAGTACCATCCCTATCAGGGCCAACCGCGTTACTCCTCCTCCCTGCAACAGCAGTCGTTTCGACTGCCACAAGCGGCCTCTTACAAGCAGTACAGAGGGAAATCCTCATGCTGAGGTAGCGATTCCTCAAAAAAACTGTTACAACTGCCAACCGCTCTTCCCATCAATCCGACCAAAGTTGGAGGGCGGATCTCCCATTTCTTCTCCAATTGGTCCACAATAACTACAGATCGATGGGTTTTGGACATAGTATCCAGAGGCTACACTCTGGAATTTGTGAAATTCCCTCCAAATTCTCCCCCCAGAGGTCTTCCTCCTGCCCGTCTGAAGGATCTTTTATGCCAAATCAATCTCATGTTAAGGAAAGGAGCGATCAAAGTGTACCGAATCTTCAAGGGGATGCAGGCTTCTATTCAAGATTCTTCCAAATCAGCCCCATTTCTGGACATTCGTGTCCTCAAAAAGATTCTTTAGAATCAAACTTTCCGGATGTTGTCTCTCCTAGAAGTGCTTCAATTACTTGTCTTAAGGGGATTGCAAGCCAACACTGGACCTTCAAGATGCCTATTTTCATGTCCCTATTCTACGCAGACACAGAAAATTCCTGCGCTTCAGAGCGGCTGGCAGAGATTTCCAATTCCAAGTCCTTCCATCTGGCCTTCGCTCTGCACCCGAATGTTCACTAAAGTCTTGGCACTGGTGGCAGCATATCTTGGTCAAGCTGGTGTCCAAATATTGTGCGACCTCGACAACTGCCTTATGAAGGCACAGTCGTTCGCAGTCGCAACCAGACACACTCAGTCATGACTGTCTCTGTGTCTTTCCATCAATCTGGAGAAGTCTCAGTTCACCCCCTCTCATGTGACGACCTTCTTGGGGGCCATCATAGACACACAGCAAACAACGGCTTTTGTCTCAAACGAAAGACAACAGCGGATTTCCAAACTGGCAACTCTCCTGCGCACATAAAAGTATGTTTCTGTTCGACAGTTCAAATCGCTTCTGGGAATGCTGTCTTCCTGTATCCCCCTAATTCCCAACTGTCGCCTCAAAATGGGACCCGACTGGAGGAACTCGACAACCAATTGCAACAAGTCTCAGGGTCCTTAAACGATGTCATCAACATCACGACTCAGTTACGAAGAGCATTGCTACGGTGGACTCGCATACCAAACATCTCAGCAGTTCATTTGTAGTGGACACTCCAAGTTTCATCCTCACGACAGATGCCTCCTTCGAATGGTGGGTAGCGCATCTTCAAGCCCTCACAGTCATGGGGAAATGGGACACCCACCTATGAACTTGGCACTTAAACCTTTTGGAGTTACTGGTGATATTCCCGGCTCTGAAGTCCTCTTGCACCCTCATTCAAGGAGCTCAAGTGTTGATCCGAATGGACAACACAAAAAGCATGCATTATGTGATCCACTTTGATATCCCTACAAGCTCAGCAAATTTGGGACTGGGCGATTCAACATCAGGTCACTTTAACAGCAGTTCATGTTTCGGGGGTGTCCAACCTTCTAGCGGACTCCCTGAGCAGGTCGGTCTTGTCAAACCACTAGTGGGAACTACCATCAGCCGGCACTGGACCGCATCTCTCCGCTTTGCAGACACCCCAATATGGATTTATTTGCGACCAACCTGAACCGCAAATGCCCATTCTATGCAAGTTGGCTGCCCCACTCAGAATCGTGCGGGAATGCGTTTTTGATGAACTGGTCAAAAATATATGCTTACGCTTTTTCACCAATTCCTCTAGTCGCAAGAGTACTTTGAAAAATGCAGAAAGAACCCTGTAGCATTCTTCTCATAGCCCCCAGATGGTCTCGCCAGTTCTGGTTTATGGAGCTCCTCCTCCCTGTCGGAGTGCAATCCAATTTGGCTGTGCCCAATTTCGAATCTTTTTTACTATGAACCACGGCCGGATCTGCCATCCGGATCCAACTTCTCTGCGATTGGCAGCCTGGCGCCTGAACCTTGCCTGAGCCTTGCCAATTTGATTATTCCTCCGACTGCAGGGAGGTCCTCACTAACGATAGAGCACCCTCCACTATCAAAACCTACAAACTCAAGTGGAAACGGTTCTAGCTTTGGTGTGAAGCTTCAAATTCAAATTCTTCAGTTTAACTCTGAGAAGACAGAGATTCTACACTGTGCAGTAGGTAGAATGCCTCCTAAACTTCCGCTTGAGTTTTGGCCAACATCCCCTGCTACTCCGTTGGCTCCCAGTAGCATGGTACATAATCTGGGAGTCATGGTTGACAACAAATTGACATTAGAAAACTGTCAACAAAACAGCTGGAAGTGGTTTTACTCTGATCAGAGCATTTTGGAAAATCCTTCCGATGTTCTCTTAACAGAACAGAGCGCTGATAGTCCGGGGCACCATCCTCAGTAAGCTGGACTATTGTGATGCCCTGTTACTAGAATCACCGCAATATCTGATTAAGAGATTGCAGAGAGTACAGACCATGGCGGCCAAACTGGTACTAGTTCAACCACGCCACTCCTCCGCCTCCCGGGCACTCTCAGATTTACACTGGCTGCCAGTCTCGCAGAGGATACGATTTAAGGCACTATGTATAGTATTTAAGGCTCTACATGGTCACGGGCCCAAATCTTTGCAGGAGAAACTGACATGGTATGCCCCTCCACGAGCACTGCGCTCCTCATCGGCTAATCTGGTGAGGGTGCCTAGAGTTAGGAAAGTCAAATCAGGAGGTAGGGCCTTCAGTGCGTCAGAGACCTGCCTTTGGAATACTCTTCCATTTGATACGAGACAAATAGACAACGTCCTACAGTGTAGAAAACAGTTAAAAACCTGGCTCTACCCTCGAGTATGCTCCTTGGCATCCTGCTAACTCCTTCCAGGCAGGGGACACAGTCTCTCGACCCTTAGCTAGTCGCTTGTATCACAGCGCCAGGTTACCCGTAGGGTGTCAGTTGCGCTTTACAAATAATGATAAATAAATAAATAAATAAATGTTCACCCTGTTCACTCTACGCCAGAGCAGCTTCTGCCTTTTTTCTTACAATTAACAAAATCCAGACTCTCTCACTCTACCCTGAAGGTTTTTATGGCTGCAATTTCCAAATTCCGTCAGGATGGCTCCAATTCTTTTTATTCTTCAAGAATTATTCAACAATTTTTCAAAGGCTTATTTCAGATGTTCCCTCCAATTCGACACCCGCCTCCTCCTTGGCATCTGAACATTGTGTTGGCACAACTCATGAAGTCCCCATTTGAGCCCATTCGTAGGGCTGATCTTAAATTCATCTCCTTGAAGACATCGCTGCTTTTAGCTCTTACTTCGAGTCAGCGAGATACAAGCTTTTACTATCAAACCACCTTTTCTTCAATTCACCAAAGACGCTGTGGCGCTCCGCATTAATCCGGCCTTAATTCCTAAAGCTCCATCTGATTTCCACCTGAATGAGCCTGTCATCTTAAAGACTTTTCCCCTAATCCACAGTTGCCAGCAGAAAAGACTTTACATTCTGAGATGTTTGACATTTTATTTGCAGAGAACAACCAGTATTCGTAAAACTGATCAGCTCTTCATAGCCTACGGCAGGATGCGTAAAGGACCTCCAGTTGCTAAACAGACTATTGCACGTTGGATATCTAGAGCAATTTCCTTTTGCCATCAGCAAGCAGGCAAGACACTTCCTGCAACGATTAAAGCGCTCCATACTAGAGCAGTCTCCTCTTCTACTTCTCTCTTTGCTGGTGTGCCTCTTCATCAGATTTGCAGAGCTGCGACCAAGCACTACTGTCTGGAAGCTGCCAACAATGCTGACACTACTGTGGGGCAAGCGGTGCTACGTAATCTTTTTAAGTAAGGTGAGCCTCTGTTACTTACCTCCTCCTGCACACATTGTATATATGTATATATTTCTGCTTTTGCAGATGTGCCCATGTTTACTGCTAAACTGTAATATACGTATATGTATTCTCTCGTACTCTGTTTACAATGTACTTATGGCTTACTATGCAGAGTTCTCGAATTACTCCTATCTACTCTGATTCAAGCATGTGAATCTATGAAAGATACCCCAATACTGGAGAAGAACATAAGTTACTTACCTGAAAACTGTGGTTGTCCAGTATTGGTATCTTTCATAGAGTCACATGTGACCCACCCACCTCCCCTCAGAGGCTCCCCTCTTCTCCTTGGCTCTTATGCCACACTTGTGCTAAAAAATCGGAGAGCCTGAGCCTCTGATGAGAAAGTTCCAGAGGGTGCTGTCGCCTTATTGGCTGGAGTTTGGACCATATCTAAGGACTTGGACAAGTTATTAAAGTGACAAGTTTTTTCCTGTTAACTTCTATGTTACAATACTTCCTATTGCTCTTTTAGCTATGCTTTCGCTATATTGCTATTTATTCTGTGTACCGAGGGAATCCCACTTCGGCGACGGAGATGCAAGCATGTGAATCTATAAATGATACCAATACTGGAGAACCACAGTTTACAGGTAAGTAACTTATGTTCATCTTCCTGATCTTCCGGAGCGGATAAAAGCAGTTAGAGACCACCGTCACAATCTGGGATTTCATAGACAGATCGCAGCGATTGTGATGCCAAGTCTTTTAGTTGATCTAGATGGTAGGGGTGGGTTTTCCAACTCAGTCGGCCAAAAATTTGAGTTCCAGGGCCCACCAATTAGGATCATTTCAGTGTTGTCTGAGTTTAAATGCAGGTGGTTACTGTTCATCCAGCTACCAATATCTCACATGGTAGTTTGAAAGTTACTAACGGAGGCTGCAGACTAACGATCGTCAGCGTAGTTGAAAGTGCATACCTTTCTTTAGCCTAAGGTTTGAATTAGAGGATACAGATACAGATTGAAAAGGTGCGGTGACAGGGAGGAGCCCTGCAGCACCCCACAAGTCAATTTGACTTTAGAGGTAGAGAATTGGGCACAGCGTACAGCTTGAGTGCGATCCTCTTGGAAAGACGTAAGCCACTTAAGGCCCTGTATCCCTGCATTACTCACATTGTCCACCAAGAGGACGATGAAGTCTCTGTAGAGGAAGGTTAGTCTCATCTCTTTCATTTGTGGGGGGAGGGTGTCATGAATACACGTGCCTCTTTTGGACATTGTTAGCCCCCACTTGTTGCCTGGAAAATATTGTGGGTTCGACTGGAAGTGCACAGATTCCCTTCCAACCAGGCCTCCTGTGCCAGATCTCATTCCCTGAACTGTTCCCGTCATTTCCACATTGGCACCCCTTTAGCTCACATATAAGTTCCTAGTAAAAGGTACCCCTGGTACTAAGTGCCTTGTGGTTAAAGAGGGTCCCTAAGGGCTGCAGCACAAATTATGCCACCCTAAGGGGTACCTCACCTAGCACATGCACACTGCCACAGCGGCCTGAGTGTCTTGGTGCAGACAAAACTGAAGAGCCAACCTGTGTGCCATACCCATGACCACTGCTAGAGGGGTGTCCTACCCATATCTCAGGCAGTGAGTTAAAGTTCACAGATGTATATAGTGCGACTCATCACCCGTGATGGTTTCCAGACGCTGTCTATGGTCACGGGGTGATAAAGTGATTTGGCCAGAATCACAGGATGTTGCGCTGAAGCAGAGACTCGAACCCTGATCCCCAGTTCCTGAGTCGGCAGCTCTGGCTGCTGCACCACATCCCCCCTCCTGTGAGGGCATATCTGCATGAAATGCCCCTGATGCCCCTGCAATATCCTAGTCGATTCCTGGATATTGTAAGTGACCAGGGAAGTCATAGTAAGTACCTAGGCTGGACACTAGTCATTATGAGTTCGCCGATTCAGAAAAGGGGGTGGTGATGAACAGAGTGTCTGAATTAAGCAGACCACTCTTACCCAGTCCAAAGATCAGGGCTTGATCCATCACCGTTATTTATCTCACTGCCCCATCCCAGCTCAGAACCTGGCTATATGCAAATTAGTCTGTCCCTGGCCCAGTGCATCATGGGAACAGGGCAGACCAAACTACCAAGCCAATTCTTCACCAGAAAGGAGACAAGCTACCGGGGACCGGTTTCTGGCATTTCAGCCTCTTCGGCCCGGCTTGCTTGAATCCTGATGGAGCAGTGAGAAAGGGACTCATGTCTGAGTATACCCTGCCACACCTATAGTGGCCAAAAACGATTCAGAAAAGGGGGTGGTGATGAACAGAGTGTCTGAATTAAGCAGACCACTCTTACCCAGTCCAAAGATCAGGGCTTGATCCATCACCGTTATTTATCTCACTGCCCCATCCCAGCTCAGAACCTGGCTATATGCAAATTAGTCTGTCCCTGGCCCAGTGCATCATGGGAACAGGGCAGACCAAACTACCAAGCCAATTCTTCACCAGAAAGGAGACAAGCTACCGGGGACCGGTTTCTGGCATTTCAGCCTCTTCGGCCCGGCTTGCTTGAATCCTGATGGAGCAGTGAGAAAGGGACTCATGTCTGAGTATACCCTGCCACACCTATAGTGGCCAAAAACGATTCAGAAAAGGGGGTGGTGATGAACAGAGTGTCTGAATTAAGCAGACCACTCTTACCCAGTCCAAAGATCAGGGCTTGATCCATCACCGTTATTTATCTCACTGCCCCATCCCAGCTCAGAACCTGGCTATATGCAAATTAGTCTGTCCCTGGCCCAGTGCATCATGGGAACAGGGCAGACCAAACTACCAAGCCAATTCTTCACCAGAAAGGAGACAAGCTACCGGGGACCCAGTGTAAGAATTGGCTTTTGTAGTCTGGTCTGCCCTGTTCCCATGATGCACTGGGCCAGGGACAGACTAATTTGCATACAGCCAGGTTCTGAAACTGGGATGGTGCAATGAGCTAAAAAACGGTGTTGGATCTAGCCCTGATCTCTTGACTGGGTGAGAGTACTCTGCTTAATTCAGAGACTCTGTCCATCACCACCCCTTGTTGTAAATAATTTTGTCCACCCTAAGCGTGGAAGGGTATACTCAGATGTGAGTCCCTTGCTCATTGCACCATCAGGATTCAAGCAAGCCGGGCCGAAGACGCCTGAAATGGCAGAAACAGGTCCCCGGAAGCTTGTTTCCTTCCCAGTGTAAGAATTGGCTTTTGTAGTCTGGTCTGCCCTGTTCCCATGATGCACTGGGCCAGGGACAGACTAATTTGCATACAGCCAGGTTCTGAAACTGGGATGGTGCAATGAGCTAAAAAACGGTGTTGGATCTAGCCCTGATCTCTTGACTGGGTGAGAGTATTCTGCTTAATTCAGAGACTCTGTCCATCACCACCCCTTGTTTTAAATTATATTTATTATGAGTTCGCCAGCTCCATGATTGCCTCACTGAAATATGTGATGTTTGGCACCAAGCATCTCAACATAATAAACTTGTGCTGATTCCAGTGTCGATTTTAATGGGTCCCCTGAAACCTACCAATCCTTAGTGTGGTCATTGACTGGCCTGAGCAAGCCTGTTACCACCAGAGTGTGTTCTGACCTCAGGGGAGAGTGCCTGCGCACTCTGAAGCTGAGAACAATGCCTTTCCTGGGTGGAGGTGTTCAGGTCTTCCCTGGACAGGAAGAGCCATCCGTGGTGGGGAGCTTCAAAGGTCTTGCCTCCTTTGTAATGCGACCCCAGCCTCTCCTGTTCGAAGGAGCTGGCCTCCATCCTGTCCTCACCCCCTTTTTGGCGGCAGGACAGGCCGGAAACCTTAGATAGAATAGGAGATGTGCCCCCCTCTGCCAACTCCTCCCCACGGGTGCTGGAGGCTAGGTCAAGTACACTTTTCAGTGCCCACCATCTTGAATATGATGGGACTTATCCAGTTAGGGATAGGACTGTGTCCTCCTCTCACAGAAGGTGGGCATGTTAGAGGGTGTAGACACCCCAGGCAAAGGGCCCATTGGACATTACCTGTCACTCCCTTGTAACGCCCTTAAATCTAGTTTTTAGGTGGCATCCCCTGTCTCTGAACTACAAACTAGTTCCCACAAGCCGCTGTTACTTATCTGCAAGCAGCCTCTGTCCGATTGCCCTAGTCCCCCTTAATTTATATTGGGTTTCCAACCTTGAACTTGCACTTGGGCGCCCCTGTGCCGCTGGTGGTGCACTGTTGGTTCTGAAGTGAACCTTGTCCAATACTGACCTTAACTTCCGAAGAATGGTCTTGTAAGGAGATGCTCCCCGTATGTATGTTGAATGTTTTCTTCACCCCATAGGTTAACATTGCAAAGTCTGAAAATTGCACTAATTGTCCACTTTTTATATTGAACAGTATTTCTATTGCAAAACGTATTTACTCAAGATGAAATTCTGTGGTTCCGCAAAATAAATCTAACCAGGTATCATTCTTAAATTGGTCTCAGATTTATTCAATGAGTGTGTGTCATTTATTGCACCTGTGTGTACAACAAATGCTTAAAACTACCCTCACATATGTCTAACTGCTCCCCCACACTACCACAAAAGAGCATTATTATTATCTGCTTTAACCTCTGTAAAATCTCTGGGGATCCACTGGACTCTCTGCACACTATACCTCTTTTTGGTATAGTATAGTGAGAGCCGGCTCCCCACGCTCAAGTACTCACACTCAGACATAGACAGACAGACACAGACACACACTCTCTCTGTCTGTCTCTCTCACACACATTCTCACACATACCCACCGTACCTCACATAAGAAACATATATTTAACTTCTAAATGACACCTTCAATTAGGACCATTAGTAAATAGGTTCTTGCAGAATGTAAAAGATCTTTCTTGTAAGGATATCTGTGCAGTCATCCCCATGACAGGAAAGAAGAAATGCAAATGAAAAAAATGCTTTAGGAGGCTAAGCATTCTTAAATTAAGAAATGAATGAAAGATAAACCAGGAATAGAGAGAAACAGACAAAGAAATAAGAAAGAAAAAAAAAGAGTAAAATAAAGATAATAAAAACAAGGGAATAGAAAGTACGAAAGAAAGAAATGAGGCTCCCATATATTATATTCAGTGGTGCTTGTAATACGGTGACCAAGATATCCGTCACGTTTGTGTCTGAGTAACCCGGCCAGCGAACTCTAAATCAGGCTCTTGACACTTTGAAATGTTGCTGCTGTTAACTGTGCACCATTACTTCCTCAGAAGTCATGGGCAAGAGGCTCCTGGTCGCCTGTCACATACTTTTTAAAATTACAAGGGTGTGACAACACCACATAACACCGCATAAACAACAAGTGCAAATTAAACCGCAGGGTTCAAATAAACCCACACACACACCGTAAGATTACTCTGTACTAAACACACAAGCCTCAATAACAGGTAACTAATACAAAGACTGATGGACATAATGAAGCAGACCTAGAGATACATGCATAGCACAGACAAGATAAAGGTCTTGATTTAGAGTTTGGTGAGCAGGGTACTCCTTCACAAGCGTGGTGGAGTATCCCGTCCAACAAACGGATGGTCTGCCTGTAAATAGATCGGACAGCCCTTCCTCTCTAGATCAGGCTGTCTAATGTATTTTTCTCTTATTCAGGACCAACAGGGAATACATGGCAGTCGTGGTGAGAATTTCTTTTTAAATGAATCCCACTTCCTGGGAGAAAATTAATCAGGGAGAAAGTTCCAATGTTGTGAGAGTGATTAGTTATTGGTTTTTAAAAACAAACTCCAGCTTTGGAAGCTTGTTGTTGAAAAACACAAAAGTTGGTGAATGGCTGCCTGAAACATCCCCAAGGGATCCAGAGAATTGTAGATCAACTTCCTATAGATGGTTGAGATTGCTTTTTCGGTCAGTGGATTAGTTAGCAGCTGGTCCTCCAGTAGGGATGCATCAGGCAACTTCCCCCCTTCCCAGATGTGACCTTGCAGAGCGTGACCCACCTGCAAATGTAAGAACCGTTTTTAGTCACCTAATTTATACTTTTGTTGTAGGATCGTGAAGGACACAAGCGCCTGTCCCCTCCACACATCGCCCGGTCGCTCTAAGCTAACCAATCCCCATTTTGTGAAGCCCTGCAATCCTCCCACTGCACTTAAGAGATCACCATCATACAGTGGAGTAATTTCAGTCAGCTTACCTTCTCAGCCTAAACACTTGATAGCCTCTCTCCACACCCTTACCACTGTTTGGGTATGAGTACTTTCTTCAATACAGCACCGGGGTGAGGTAATCTCTCTTGCCCATGGCCAATTGATCTACCTGGTAAGCAGGATCCTCGCGGTCCGCAAAAACCCAGTTGTTGACTGCCACCAGCTGCGTGACCAAGTTATACTTGAGAATGCTCCGGACCGCCAGTCCACCTTAATCTCCCCTCTATACCTTACTAAGCACGAAGTGCAACCATCCCACAACAGGAGCCAAAGTTCTCAGTCTACCTTTTGAAAGTAAATATCTGGTGGGATCTTAAAGGACGGTTTTTGCACGATGTACAGGAGACCCTGGAGGGTATTCACTTTAAATAGGGCAACTCGGCCCAGAAAGGAGAGCGGGAGCGCCTGCAAGTGTGGGGCATCCCAGCGAAGCCGGTCTAATTTCTGGAGTATGTTCCTGTCTGTGGCTCCCTTGTAATAAACACGCCCAAATATTTATGGTTTAAATCTTTATTAATTTTTAGACAGAAGAAAAACAGGACCCTCAGCTCCCACGACAGAATGCAAAGGAGACCACAAGGTCGCAATTTTTAACATTACCACAGGCAAGAAGCATGGAGCGAGTCGACAGAATCAACAAGAGAAGAACAAATAAAGAATTTTCCAAACTAACCCCCCACCCGCCCCACCCGCCCCTTGTCCACCGAAAAACGTAAAATTGGAAGGGATAAAGGGGAAGGCTACGCCCTGATCAGCGTCGTCTTGTATGAATTTTCATGGAACTGTCACTAGGAGTCTGCGTGTCTGGGAGACGCAGTAGTCGAAGATATCTGGGGCATGTCAACTCTCGAAATTCGGACACCAGGAGGGTCAAGAAGGGTCACCACAACTCAGGGAACTCCGACCCCCTACCAGCCAGTGTGAGCGTGAATTTCTCCATACCCAGTATCATCCAAAGCCGTTGAAGCCAGCCGGAGAGTGTAGGGATTTGGGCGGTGCGCCAGGGGATCAAGATGTTCTGCAAGGCCTCCACTATGGCAATCACTATTAGTCGTCCCCTTCGGGATTTAAGTGGATTCATCAATGGGTTAGGCAGGCCCAGGAGGATATAGGAGGGAAAACGAGAGAGCCGAGTTTCTAAGTGAAGATCTAGTTCATCCAGTACTTGGGACCAGTATGGCTGTATGTGGGTGCAACTCCAGAGGATGTGTTCCAATGTTCCTTTCTCCCCACACTCCCTTCAACAACAGATTGCTACATCGAGGGTCAAAGCGATTCACGCGCTCCGGCGTATAGTACCAGTTAGTAACTATCTGACACATGAAAGTATGCCTTAATTTCATTGCCCTTGATTCATACTCTGGACCATAGTTGAGGGATAGGTCTAGGCATAGTCCTTGCAACACACTATAGATTTGCGTGCGACAGAGGCCAGAACTCAAAAGTCACGGTACCAGATACAAGTAGGTGGTAACTCAGGGCAGGGGAAAACACCTGTTTTCCGTGGGAGGGAAATTCCCATCTCAAAAATCTACATTAAAAATAAATTAATAGTATTCTTTTTTAAATATCTGTTTGGTGCCAGTCCATATGACTTTAATATCTGCCTTTGGGGTTCTATGTTACAAGTCCATAGGGTACATGTTTCCTTTGTGAGCTTAATAAAATGTTGGAAATTCTACAAATCGTCACTCCTACATCCAAGTACTCTCAGGCTACCATTCTACACTCTGCTTGTAAATTATTTTTGTGGAAATTTACATGTATTATGCATTAACTATTTAATTTTAATACTATAGGTGATTGAAATTACGGACGAAGAAAGCAAGATTTAGCACCAGGCAACTGAATGTTAGTGCCATAAGAAGGATTATTTTGAAAAACTGAAGGACATCCAGCATTCTAAGTTTAAACAATTTCCAGAATCTAGCTGTGGCGAGGAAGTGGGAGCTGAGGAAAGTACTATATCTGTAAGTGAAGTCTCTAATTTAGCATTTCATAAACACTGAGCAAAGCCATATCTGTGCACACAGCATCAGAAATAATCCCAGAAAGACCAATCACAGCATCCTCATCTGAAATATTATCAGAAAGACAAATTGCCTCAGCATGACAGAATAACGTTCATCTAAAGCATCATGTAATTTCAGAGAGGAAGCACACACTGCATAAAAGAAAGATATAACAAAAGGTTTCTTCTGTAAACCATCAAAGAAAAGACTCTGAAAGAAGACTCCGAAGCTGACACGTTAACAACCAAAAGATTGGAAAATCGCCTCTGTTCAACAACCATTTTTAACCAGTTACACAAGTTTGAGACTATCTGCCTCGGGATATAACACCTCGACCCACTCTGCTCTGGCGAAAACCTTAAAAATCCACCACTTTATTGTTTTCATGACTATCTCAGATTGTTTCTTTTTTAATGTGTACTGTTCTGTAATTCTATGTAAATCGCCTCAACATTATCTGTTGTGCAGGAGTGATATGTAAAAACTGATTAAATGAGCGTCGTTGCGCTATAGCTAATGTAAATAAATCCTCGTCTTCAGAACTACACCTTACACCAAACATAGAAAGGGTAAAATTAACTGATGTTCTGCGACTGGTGAGCCACAATAGTACTGTGCATGTTCTAATGTTCTCACTTACTGCCATTAGGTCAGTGTAAAAAGGTACTTCTCAGTTTAATCATTAAATATCAGACTAACACCTTATCACTGCACTATAAGAATAGTTTTGAGAAAAACTTCAGTCACAAAATAAGTTGCTGCCGGAGAGGCTATAACCAAAAGACTATTATCTGCTAGAAACATTTCGACAGGTGTTACAGGGCTGCTTCTAGACATATTTTGCTCAATTAAAGTGTTAAGAAGATTACACACAATTTCTTTTAGAGATAAATACTGAACATTATCTAAACAAGCCAGACTCTAAAATCGGGTTCATTCGTACCGTGGCATATAAGCAAGAGAAAACTAAATGTAACGCTAGTAATACACCTTATAAAAACACGTGCTGTGAGAACAAATTCAGTGTTCAAACCCACCTCAATCAAAGCAAAATAACCCAAGTTGGGGAAATAAGTTACCTGTGCCAAAAAAAGATTCAGCCATCAATCTCATCCCACTGAATTTGAGAGAATGCACACTGGGAAAAACCTCTCTCAGTGCTCAGAGTGCCAAAAAATTTTCAGCAGTAAATCTTATCTCACTGAGCATATGAGAATCCACACTGGGGAAAAACCTTATCAGTGCTCTGAATGCCAGAAAAGGTTTAGTATTAAACGGAGTCTATATCAACATGCATTAACCCACTCTGGGGAAAACCCTTATCAGTGCTCTGAATGCCCAAAACATTTCAAACTTAAATCATTTCTAACTGCACATTTGAGATTCCACACTGGGGAAAAACCTTATCAGTGCTCTGAATGCCAGAAATGCTTCATTTACAAAAACAGCCTCAAACGGCATACAAGAACCCACACTGGGGAAAAACCTTATCAGTGCTCTGAATGCCAGAAATCTTACATTGCAAAATGCCATCTCACTCAGCATAAAAGAACCCACACTGGGGAAAAACCTTATCACTGCATTGAATGCGACAAATGTTTCAGAGACAACCCCAGTCTCACTCAGCATATAAGAACCCACACTGGTGAAAAACCTTATCAGTGCTCTGAATGCCAGAAATGTTTCTGTGGCAAAGGAAGACTCACTAAACATACTAGGACCCACACTGGGGAAAAACCTTATCATTGCATTGAATGCGACAAATGTTTCAGTGACAAACGCAATCTCACTCGGCATATAAGAACCCACACTGGGGAAAAACCTTATCAGTGCTCTGAATGCCAGAAATTTTTCTGTGACAAAAGAAAACTCACTAAACATACTAGGACCCACACTGGGGAAAACCCTTATCAGTGCATTGAATGCGACAAATGTTTCACTGACAAACGCAATCTCACTCACCATATAAGAACCCACACTGGGGAAAAACCTTATAGGTGCTCTGAATGCCAGATATGTTTCAGTGAAAAAAGACGTCTCATTCAGCATATAAGAACCCACACTGGGGAAAAACCTTATCAGTGCTCCGAATGCCAAAAATGTTTCAGCCAAACATCTAGTCTCACTGCACATGTGAAAATCCACTCTGGGGGAAAAACATTATCAGTGCTCTAAATGTCAGAAAAGATTCAGAGGTAGACATGGTTACATGCACCATAAGAAAACTCACCATCAAAAATGATTCAGTGCTCCAAATGCCAGAAAAGCATCAATTTTAAACGCAATCTCACAGTACATGAGCAGACGCACACAGGGAAAAAACATTACCAATGTTGTGAATGCCCGAAATTCCAATGTGATAGGCGCAGCCTCACTAACCATAAGCGACTCCATACTGATGAAAAACCTTATGAGTGCTCTGAATGCCAGAAAAGCTGCAGTAAAAAACGCTATTTTACGATGAGAAACTCCACACTAGAGAAAATCCTTATGCCATAAAAGGTTGAATCTGAAAGAGAGTGTTATGCTTTATGAGCGATTTCACTCTGGGGAAAAACCTTATGAGTGCTCGAAATGCAAGCAATGTTTTGGGTACAAATTACTTCTCACTTGACTTGAGCGAACTCACACGGGGGAAGAAAGCCTTATGTGTGTTCTGAATTGTAGATAAGGTTCAGTTTTGAATACAATGTCATTTCACATGAGAGAATTCACACTGGACTAAAGCCATATATAGGAGGGGAAAGCCAGAAACGTTATACTCAGAAAGGAGATTTCACTAAACATGAGAAA
This sequence comes from Lissotriton helveticus, assembly GCF_964261635.1. NCBI lineage: Eukaryota > Metazoa > Chordata > Amphibia > Caudata > Salamandridae > Lissotriton > Lissotriton helveticus. The sequence continues at coordinate 774,479 of NW_027611723.1, read as the reverse complement.
TACATCCACACCAGGTGAAAAGTAAGGCGTATCTTGAGTTGCAGAAAAGCTTCTAACAACCTGACTTTACATGAGAGAGCACATATTGTAGTTGCAATAGGATTCATAAAGAAACTCTTGCAGGATAACTTAGGCTGCCCGCATGCAACCTCCAAAGAAATTTCAGGCCTGGAAATATTTTTAATTGCAACAGAATCCACAATTTGAATATCTGAAAGTTACAAAACTCTCAAGGTCTTTACTTTACACAGAGAAGTGTTAGTGCTTGCAAAAATCGACTAATTGCCCAAAAAATCACAATAATAATGTCTTAAATTTTACTCCACCCAAAAGGTTTCTACTCACCCTTGTTTCTTAACATATGACTGATATCTATTTTTTCATGATAAGATTAAGCCTATGCGGAGTTCCTCAGTGAGAAACTCCGCAAAGTGACAAAAAAACTCTGGCGGTCTACGCGGAGTTCCGCAAGCAGCAGAGTGCGTAAGGGTCATGCAGTTTGTGGTGATTTCATCCCATGTTGGAGGATCATTTGGCCCTTCTCTTCCAGGAAGTTGTGGATCTCTTTGTCAAACGCGTCCCTGTGCCAGAAGTAGGTCGGGGTTACTACTCCCACTACTTCTTGGTACCCAAGAAGGACAAAGGCCTGCATCCTAGCTTAGTCCTCATGGACATCAACCGCTTCCTCCTAAAGAAGAAGTTCAATATGTTAACCTTGGCTCAGGTCTTGTCTGCCTTCGACCCTGGAGATTTCATGGTAGCGTTGGACTTGCAGGACACTTACTTTCACATCCCCGTCTTGCCTGCCCACCGGCATTACCTACGGTTCACGGTAGGCCACACGCATTTTCAGTTTATCACGCTCCCCTTTGACCTTACCAGCCCACCCCCCGGGTGTTCACGAAAGTGATGGCGGTGGTCGCAGCTCATCTGCGCAGGTCAGGGGTTCCAGTCTTCTCCTATCTCGACGACTGGCTGTTGAAGGCTCCCACCTCCAGACTACGACGGACTTCCTGCATTTGCTGGGGTTCTCAGTTAACGTGCTGAAGTCGCACCTGATTCCAACCGATAAGCTCCTTTTCATCGGAGCGGTTCTGGACACAGCACAGTTTTGGCTCTATCCTCCCCCAACCTGAGTTCACAGTAGTGATGGATGCGTCACTCCTGGGTTGGGGCGGCCATATGGGAATGGTGGAGATCAAAGACCTCTGGTCTCCGGCGAAGTCCAGGCACCACATCAACCTTCTGGAGCTCCGGGCGATTCATCTTGCACTGAAGGCATTCCTTCTTTCTGTCAAAGGAAGAGTGGTGCAGGTGTTCACGGACAACACCACCGCCATGTGGTACTGCAACAAACAGGGCAGGGTGGGGTCGTGGACCATATGTCAAGAGGCTCTTCGCCTTTGGACATGGCTGGAACATCAGGGCATATCTCTGGTGGTTCAACACTTAACAGGTTCACTGAACGCCAGGACGGACAAACTCAGCCGCCAGTGCATGATGGATCACAAATGGCATCTTCACTCGAAGGTCGTGCTAGGTCTCTTTCAGTAGTGGGGAGAGCCTTGGTTAGATCTGTTCGCCACCGAAGAGAATGCTCAATGTCAGCAGTTCTGCGTGTTAGAGTTTCCAAAGCGGCTCTCGCTCGGCGACCCTTTTCATTGCGAGTGGAGTTGCGGCCTCCTGTACCACTTCTGCCAAGATTGCTGAAGAAGATCAAATGCGATCAGTCCCAAGTCTGGTACCCTGAGTTCTTGAGCATGGCCATCGATCCTATTGTTAACAGATTTCTGAAGTGCATTACTCATCTCTTTCCTCCTTCTCCTTTCGTAATGCCCTAGTGGGAGTTGACCTCACTTATCTTATGTGTGCTCCCTTTGAGCGCCTACATAATTGTCCTCTTCGCCTCCTTTGAAGACTGCTTTTTTGCTTGCCATCACCTCTGCTTGCAGGATGAGTGAGCTTCAGGCTTATCTTCCAGACCTCCCTTTCTTGCTGTCCATCCAAACAAAGTAGTCCTCCGTGTAAGCCCTCTTTTCTGCCCAAAGTGATAGCCTCTTTCCACATAGGTCTGACCATCAGATTACCTACCTTCTTCCCATCTCTGCTGTGTTTTTCTCTGCCAGGTGCACAACATATAGACTGTTCACACACTTTCTGTAGTATGCTTTGTTCTGGGCAGATAAACTCTAATCCCCACTCTCCTTCTATCCTCGTGTTAGTGCAGCCCGATGTAAACAGTAATTGTAATGTATTTAGATTTACATAACACTTACTACCCCATACGAACTTTGAAGCGCTTTTTCGGCAAGTAGCACACTACTCTAGGATCCAAAAATGATTCGTGGTGAATTAGTATAGGGAAATATAAAATGTATATGAGAGCTGGACATGTTGGTCTATTAGTTGGGTTAAAAAAGATTGTGGGGAGATAGAAGAGAGAAGGTTTTGCATTTATATAACGCTTGCTACCCCTGATGAAGTGTTGAAGTGCTTTTCGGCGAGTAGCATGCTACTCCAGATCCCAAAAAGATGAATAGACAGATCACTTATGGTGGGGAGGTTGTTTTATTGTATACACACAACTGTACACAAATTAATAAAATTCTGTTATAAAGTTGTATCCAAGAGGCAAGTATAGTCTCTGATAATAATGTATACAATACTGATAAGTTTTAAGTTGGCTTGCCATCAAGACTGATGCCCCGTAATGTTGATGCAAAGTCATCTGTGCTGGCGTATCCTAAACTCTTGTTGAATTGTAACATCCACCTTGTAGGTACTGCTATTTGTATCAGGTCCACGTTGTAGGCAGACACAAACACCTAAATTGTGCACTATTTATATTAAGCATAATAAGCATAATGTAAGTGAGCAGATGACAGTAAGCACTGTACAAGCTGTATTAGGTGCTTAGAAGTAGAGTGACATAGAGGGCAATAAACACTCACTAAATCTTTCTTTTTTATTATTGATAGTGCTCATAAGACCATACAATTCAATATGATGTACAAATAGCCCATTGGGGAACAGTTCAGGCATCATCTGGGGATTACACATCCGAGAAACACAAGTGTCTTTCATGAATACAAATTGACTACTCCTCCAAGGACTGCACTGTATTATTGACACGGGCGAAAATGCAAACAAGCAGTCAGGAGGCGCACTGATTGTATACCCCCCACCTGACAGGATGGTGACAGACCCCAACCACCTGCAGGGGAAACATGCCACCTAACTTAATAGCGGATAGACGCTTTACTATGTAAGCAGACTGGTGGTTTACAACTGCGCCTAGGTTGGGGCACCGCATGTTTTTTCCAGCATAATCTGGTGTGCTCCCCCCTGTGTGGGATGATAGCACCCACTGAAAACTGCACCGTTGTGTAGTCTGGGACAGTGCACCTTCCATGTAATTCTGAACTGGGCCTTTAAATACGGTACTATTTTGTGTGCCTATTTAGTTCAGGTATACAAAGAATGTGGTACTACTTGTATACTAAGGTAGGACAAGGAAGATTGAATTTCTATGGTGGCAGAAATGTTTTTGTCAAAGTGCTTTATGCCCTAAATACTCCCCCGTACCATGAACATAATGAGATTATGTAGATTACACCTAATGCTGCCATTTGTATTTCAAGACCAGTGATTAATGTGGCTTTATCAAGTTCAACGCCATTAGGCGTTCCCGACCTGTCTGATACTTGCATATGGAAAAGATGGGTCATTTGAACCTAAAGATAGATAAACATATTCATAGGTCACGATTTATGTCTGCATCTAATATAAAACTGTAAATTAGGAGAAGTGATAAGTGAGAAGTTAAAAGGCAGCCGCTAATCGAGCTGCATTTGTACATAGGCCTTCCTATATTATGATATCTATTCCTGCTTCAGTCTTTAATTGTAATGAATACTTTAATACCCAGGCATGAAGTCATCGTCGAGCTGTTTAGATAATCCACCTGTCTCGCCACCTCTTTCCCACTGCATCCTTAACCAGTGGCCTAGCCAGTGTGCCCTGGGCCCCGAGGCAAGAAAGGAAATGTGACCTCTGCCGTTTATTTGGACTGTGAAAAACAGCAATAATCATTGTTCTGTGGGCCCCTCAGGCCTCTGTTTGAACTGTGACAAACAGCAGTTATCAGGGTTCAGTGGGCCTTTAAGGCATCTGGGACCTGGTGCCACTGCACCTGCTGCACCAATGGGAAGCTAAGCCCCTGCCCTTAACAGCTTTTATTCTAGCCCCACTGGAGAACCAAAACAGCCAAGTACTGATCTGGCCATATATGCAGGCATGCAGCCGCTTCTTTTCACTGAAGGGATTTAAGTCGCATGAAAGCAGCATGCGGGAAACAACCATTTTCTGAGGTAAAGTCAACTAACACCTCTTCTGTTCCAACCTGAATCCATTTAAAACCAGGGACGAAAAAACGGTTCATCGTCATCCCTTGCTTATCAGAAGGGTAAAACAGATTCATCTAACATTACAGTGTACCACATAACAAATTGTGATTCTGTTTACAAATTAAAACTAGCATGCATATAGAAAGGGGAGCCGTAGGCCAAAATAGCCATTTTCCCTACCCATACTTTTAACACATCTTATACAAAAAATGCTAATTACATTGTCATCCGGAAATAGTCATTAGCGCCTACTCATAACCAAATGCCACTTAGAATTGTCTTTCACTTCAAGCTTTCAAAGGTATATTAATATAAAAGCAGTATTGAATTTTTTGACGTTGTGTACTCTTACCAAAATTTAAAGCATCAACTTTATATGACACACCATAGAAAAAAGGAGTTGTTTATATATACTAAACCTCCAGAAACGTTTGATTAACCAGTTATAAAGTCACGTCTAGCTTAGTTACTTTACAGTCTTCTTTTTTTAATAGTAATTATTTCACATTGTTACTGAATATGCATGGCTAAACACTTATAAGGTCCCAAAGGCGAGACCTATTGGCTATGACAATGCTTGTTATTGATTGAGTAAATTGAGCGGCAGAACATTTGATTAAGTCCTGCAGAATGCCGCAAACACCTATTTGGAGGGTTAATAGGCTGAAACATGTTGACCTCTTATTGACTCTAACAGTGCATATATATTTCTCCCACAGTGTCCTATTTTTAATCCTGGCCGAGGGGTGTACAAATAATGGAAACCACATACCCTTTAGCAAGTTGTAACTTTCACTCTGCTGCCCCCACTACCCTGAGCTCATTATTGTGGTATTTAGTATACCATTCTCTATAACAAAATATGCCTGAACTCCTCCCTCTCAGTGAGGGGGTTGTTTCATGGTGCAAGGAGATTCCCAATAAGGAAGCATGCCAACTATGGTGGGTGAGGGAAATTGTCCTTTTAAAGGGATATTTCATCTTAGCTAGGTCTTCATTTGCAACAGTAATCCTCAGAGACCAAAGGGTTTCTTGATTGTGGTAGAAATGCATTTTTACCCCTTGATTGTACGTTCAAGCACAGACCATTGCATGAAATGTGATCTATGTAGGGAAAATACTCTGTGCACTGACAAAATGTGTTAAAATAACAGAAAGTTGATCATCGCAAATATAACTAGAATGCTAATTCTAGCATATTTTTGATACCACAAGGTATAAGAAATTTGGGGATCTTTATCTGATATCTTTATCAGTAAGTTATCTGAAATTATTGAACATAAACTTTTCCAAGTATTATTTCGAAAGATTAAGGAATTGGTCTTTTGTGAACTAACCCCAGTGCGTATGACTACAATAATCACCTCTCTCAAATTAATATATTGCGCTTGTTTTAGTGAGAAAGCTAAATGATCTAGGAGAAACCAGGAACTGGCGCCAGTATTTTTCTTAGGAAGCTTCAAATTAGAGAGTGAAAACACTTTTTAGAATGCCCCAAAAATTGTGATAAAGATATTTCAATATGTTTGACAAAAAGAATAGGTAAATTTCACGACAATATTGAAATTCTGAACTAACAGGAACAAATATTTACACGATAGGTTCATGTACTAATAATCCATTTGGTAAAAAGTGGTTGCTTGTAGAGTCAGCACACTACTTTGTCTGTGATAGCTTTTAAATAAAGGCATTTTTAATGCACCCCATTTTACTTTCAGATTCACAAATGTCCACTTGGGTTACTACCTCCAGTTACTGTTTTTCAGTCCACATATGGTTTCAAAGCTCAATACATACCTTGACAATGTATTAATATTCAGAAGGGAAACTATTAACATTCCCCTTCCAAATTCTGAATTGTTAAATGGGCTTAGTACATTTCAAAAAGGGGTTTAGCATTTGCAAACTCTGTGAATTACTGAACCAGTAGATTTTTTTAACAATAAAACATGAGGCAATTTTTCTCAATTCCTTCCAAATTAAGTTTGCTAATATTGTTAGTTGAATGATAACCGGTGCATGTACCTATTTAGTGTTAGTGTTGCTTCAGATCAAATAAAAACCATCACACATAACTCTTACACAATACTTAAAGACAGAATTTCTGACATCCAGCGTTAATGTTTTGTTAAATATATTTGCAAATGTTGTCACTTAAACAGGAAAGAAGCTAAAGCAGTCTCTGGATATAAAATAGATGTAATCATAATCTTTAGATACATTTTCTGAGTTTCAGGAACAATGTGTGTCTTCTGGGTTTACTCTAAACCACTATAATAAACATATTCAATGATTTTAGATTTGATCTGTTTGTACTGGTTTAAATTGCAGACTTTCATCTAGATTTAGACCAAGGATCAATTCCACCCATGGCTTTTAAAATCTATTGATCAATGATCTGTATTAGTGTTATCGCAACTAAAACTGTAATAGAACTGATCTGAGAGATGGACCTTCAAGTATTATGCTCAGTCAATTTATTGAACAAACTATGGAGTTAAAATCTGAATAGATTAGATCCTCAAGCATTGCCTGACCACTGTATTTGACATCAATAGATTACTTATCAGCACATTTTCTCTAAGTACAATCCAGTCATCTTCTATTTTTCGCGGAGCTCATGCTGGGTCTGTTAGAACTCTTTCAAAAATATGACATTTAAATGTCCCAAAAATCAGGAATTCTAGTTTCAAGCTTGGTCAAACCTTAATGAATGCTACACCAAAAGATGCCCTTCTGTTCTTACATTTTATTGTGCACCATGATTCAGAAATGGTATGTTTTTGCTATCGGAGGTAAAATTCTAAACATATTTATTGTTATTGCCAGCCGAAAAATTATCACTACTTGGGAAGATAATAACAAGTGGTCTTGTGATGTTTGCTGGAATGGGAAGTGTTTAATCAAAAAGTGGATGGAATTCAAGTTTAGGAGACAATTTTTTCAAAAGTGTATGGATTTTGTATATATTTCAAATTGTTGACCTCCCAAGTGGCCTAAATAAATAAATTGAATTGAAATTCAAGTTTATCATTTGAATCCTATTGTTGGAAAAGATGTGATTTTGAACTCCATGAGGTGGTTCCTTTCCAAAAAGCATTCAGGTTGTAATCATGAGTCAAATAATCCTAGGAGGTTAAAATATTCAAATTGAATTCTAATTACATATGAAATGTTCATTGTTCAATATATTTCTCTTAGTATTTTAATGTGAGGACTTTATTGCTTAAGCAAAATAATTAGTATTTGTTTTTCTATATGTAGGAAGCATTACATTAATGAAATCACTGTAGCCAACCTTCTTTGTTTCCTTTCCTGTTCTTTATGAATGTTTCTATTGTTGAACTTTAAAGATTTCATAAATCAATTGGGGGGGGTCACTTGTCCTGCATAACCTGGGTATACAGGTGAATTGTATGTCCCATGGTAAAAAAACCCTCATGCACGTGTAAAGTTGTTCGTATTAGCGGTATATCTTGGTTCTCCGCTCCTTTATTCACGTCAAGTCAAGTCAAGTCAAAGAATTTATATAGCGCACTACATACCCAGAGGGTCTCAAGGCGCTTAGGGAGGGGAGGAGGATTACTTGTCAAATATCCACGTTTTAAGTTGCTTTCTGAATGCTAGGTGGTTCTGGGTAAGGCGAAGGTAAGTGGGGAGTGAGTTCCATGTTTTAGCTGCCAGGTATGAGAAGGATCTACCTCCCATGGTGGTCTTGTTGATGCGAGGTACAGTGGCGAGGGCTTGGCTGGAGGAACGTAGGTGGCGGGAGGGGGTGTAGAAGGACAGTCGTGAGTTGAGGCATTCTGGTCCGATATCGTAGAGTGATTTGTGTGCGTGGGTTAGCAGTCGGAAAGTGATCCTCTTATTGACGGGTAGCCAGTGGAGGTTTTTCAGGTGACCAGAGATGTGTTCGTTACGCGGGATGTCTAATATGATCCTGGCTGAGGCGTTTTGGATTCGTTGGAGTTTTTTCTGGAGTTTAGCGGTAGTACCTGCGTAGAGGGTGTTTCCGTAGTCCAGTCGGCTCGTGACCAGAGCATGGGTGACTGTTTTTCTGGTATCGGTGGCGATCCAGCGAAATGTTTTTTTGAGCATGCGAAGAATGTTGAAGCAGGATGAGGAGACGGCGCTGACTTGTCTGTTCATTGAAAGTGAAGAATCCAGGATAACGCCTAGGTTCCGTGCGTGGTCTGTCGGGATGGGTGCTTTTCCAAGGGCTTCCGGCCACCAAGAGTCGTCCCATGCAGAGGGGGATGTACCTAAGATGAGGACTTCTGTTTTATCTGAGTTCAGTTTCAGACGGCTGTGTTTCATCCATTCGGCAACTTCTTTCATTCCTTCGTGTAGGTTAGTTTTGGCGGTGCTGGGGTCATTGGTGAGAGAAAGGATCAGTTGAGTGTCATCCGCGTAAGAGATGATGTTGAGGTTGTGTTGGCGGGCGATGGCCGCGAGGGGGCTCATGTATACGTTGAAGAGGGTGGGACTGAGTGAGGATCCTTGTGGTACGCCACAGATGACTTCAGTGGCCTCGGACTTGAATGGTGGAAGGCGGACTCTCTGGGTTCTTCCGGTGAGGAACGAGGTGATCCATTCAAGTGCTTTTCCTTGTATTCCGATGTTTCTGAGGCGTTGTAAAAGGGTGCTGTGGCAGACTGTGCCGAAGGCTGCAGAGAGGTCGAGGAGGATGAGGGCGACTGTGTCTCCATTGTCCAGTAGAGTTCGAATGTCGTCTGTTGCTGCGATGAGGGCGGTCTCAGTGCTGTGTTTTGCTCGGAAGCCAGACTGTGAGGAGTCGAGGGATTTGTTGGCTTCGAGGAAGGCGGCGAGCTGGTTGTTGACAGCTTTCTCGATGACTTTGGCCGGGAAAGGAAGGAGCGAGATGGGGCGGTAATTTTTGAGTTCGGTGGGGTCCGCTGTGGGTTTTTTCAGAAGGGCGGTGAGTTCAGCGTGTTTCCAGCTTTCCGGGAAGGTGGCGGAGTTGAAGGAGCAGTTGATGACGTCTCGGAGGTGCGGTGCTATGATGGAGTCTGCTTTGTTGAAGATGTGGTGAGGACATGGGTCTGTGGGGGATCCTGAGTGGATGGAGTTCATCAGGTGGATGGTGTCCTCAGTGGAGATTGGGTTCCAGTCTTTAAGGGTGTTCAAGGGGGGAGAATGTTCAGCATATGGTTGGGTGGGTTGGTCTCCGGGTTGGTTGTCGAAGCTGTTGTGGATGTCTGCAATTTTGTTGTGGAAGAATAAAGCCAGGGAGTCGCAGAGGGTTTGAGAGGGGGTGATGTCGTTGGAGTTGGCCGAGGGATTGATAAATTCCTTGACGATGTTGAAAAGTTCCTTGCTGTTGTGGGCGTTGTTGTCTAGTCGATCCTTGAATGCTGTTTTCTTGGCCTTTCGGATTAGTTGGTGGTGTGTGCGGGTGGCGTTTTTGAAGGCGTCCTTGGTGCTAGTGGTTGGGTCTTTTTTCCAGGCCTTTTCAATGGAGCGGCAGAGTTTCTTGGACTTCTTAAGATCATCGTTGAACCATGAGGCCTTCTTGCTGCCAGGTTTGCTTTGACGTTTTTTCAGTGGTGCTAGGATGTCGGCGCTGTTGGATAACCATAGGGTGAAGTTGGTGGCGGCTTGGTCTGGGTTAGAGGAGTGGGCTGGGGTGTTTAGAAGGAGCGATGAGGAGATCTGGTCGATGGTGATTTTGTTCCAGTTTCTTTGCAGAGTTGGTCGGGGGTGGTTGATGGGTTTCGGCTTGTTGTAGGTGAAGTGAACGCAGCTGTGGTCAGTCCAGAGGAGATCCGTAGTGTGGCTGAAGGAGACGTGATTGCTGGAGGTGAAGATGGGGTCGAGTGTGTGACCTGCGATGTGGGTGGGGGAAGTGACCAGTTGTTTAAGTCCGAGGTTGGCGAGGTTGTCCAAGAGGGTGGTGGTGTTGCGGTCGTTGTTCTTTTCAAGGTGAAAGTTGAGGTCACCCAGAAGGATGTAATCTTTGGAGGGGAGCGCGTGTGGAGTGATGAAGTCCGTGATGTCTTCACTGAATTTCGCGCGGGGTCCTGGTGGTCTGTAGAGGAGGGTGCCTCTGAGTGTGGTCTTGGGGTCGATGTGGATCTGGAAGTGAAGGTGTTCAGAGTTGGCGAGATTGACGTCAGAGCTGGTTGAGATGTGGATATATTTTTTATGGACGATAGCGATTCCTCCTCCTGTGTGGCCGGTACGGTCCTTGCGTGTGATCTTATATTCTTCAGGGATGGCAATGGTGATGTCTGGGGCGGAGGAAGCGTTCATCCATGTTTCTGTTAGGAAGGCGACGTCTGGAGAGATGGTGTCTAGTAGATTCCATAGGTCAATGGCGTGCCTGTGGACCGATCGGGTGTTGAGAAGGATGCATTGTAGGTGGTTGGTGTCGGGAATCAGAGGTGTGATCTTAGCGGAGTTGGTGACGGTACCGATGAATTTGCAGGAGTAGCATGAGAAGGTCCATGGGTGTGTCCGGGGGCGGCTTGGACGCAGTTGGGGGAACGGCCGGGGTTGAGGGTTAGGAGGGTGGTGGCATCGTAGGTAATGCGGGAGGGCTGGGCAGCGCGAGGGGCAGGGGGTCTGGCGCTGGGTGCGGTCCAGGTGCGGACGGGCGTAGACGGGCTTACCTTTGGCGCACCTTCGGCGCGGCTGGGGCGCGGTCGCTGCGCGTGAACGCTGCGCGCGGGAGGAACTGTCATATACGGATAGTGGAGGGGGAGGGGCGAGGGCGGCTCAGCTGGGAGGCGGGGCGGGCACACGAGGACGACAACAACAATCAAAATGGAGGCGGAGGGGGGAGCACAGCGGAGCGCTAGAGGCAGACGCGCGACCAAAGTGAATACAGCAGTATTAATTAACCAAAGTGCAAATCAAGCAAAGCGGCAGTCAGGCAGACAGCAGGCAATATCAATTGGCAATATCTGAAGCAAAGCAGCGCTACGATACCAAATGTCAGCAGGGGACACTGGGAGCGACCACTCAGCTCGAAGAGAGGAGCGAGTCACGGCGCTCTCAGGTAGGGGAGCGCTATTTCTGGTCAGTGGGAGGGCGGCTCAGCTGGGAGGCGGGGCGGGCACACGAGGACGACAACAACAATCAAAATGGAGGGGGAGGGGGGAGCACAGCGGAGCGCTAGAGGCAGACGCGCGCCCAAAGTGAATACAGCAGTATTAATTAACCAAAGTGCAAATCAAGCAAAGCGGCAGTCAGGCAGACAGCAGGCAATATCAATTGGCAATATCTGAAGCAAAGCAGCGCTACGATACCAAATGTCAGCAGGGGACACTGGGAGCGACCACTCAGCTCGAAGAGAGGAGCGAGTCACGGCGCTCTCAGGTAGGGGAGCGCTATTTCTGGTCAGTGGGAGGGCGGCTCAGCTGGGAGGCGGGGCGGGCACACGAGGACGACAACAACAATCAAAATGGAGGCGGAGGGGGGAGCACAGCGGAGCGCTAGAGGCAGACGCGCGACCAAAGTGAATACAGCAGTATTAATTAACCAAAGTGCAAATCAAGCAAAGCGGCAGTCAGGCAGACAGCAGGCAATATCAATTGGCAATATCTGAAGCAAAGCAGCGCTACGATACCAAATGTCAGCAGGGGACACTGGGAGCGACCACTCAGCTCGAAGAGAGGAGCGAGTCACGTGACTGCATAATCATCGGGTTAGTCGATATGCAACCTCCACCAGGAGGTGTTTGCCCTAGGTTAAAAGCAGTAGCGACCAGTGATAAGTGGTGAATGTGAGGTTTAAAATAACTCGGACAGCCAGATAGTTCAATTTATTGTCCTGGATTCGAGTTAGGAGTGAAAATATTGTAGATATGCGTAGGGAGAATGATTAGGATTCTTACGCAATCAATTTTCGTGTTCCAAAAGGTCGACATGTTTCAGCCCTCTGTTGCCTAGGTAGGTCGGTCGGGCTTTCATCAGGACCATGTGGTATGTGTGTAGTAAAGTGACGTATTAGTCCTCTACTTCATGGAGGTCAATTTGTGCCTGTGGATAAAAAAGTGTAGATAACCAAGGGAGGGGTAGTGGGACATAGTGAATAAAACATTTCAAACTGTAAATGCAACTTTAAGAATGGCAATACTTTATCGATCACTCGCTCTGCGGTCAGCCACCACAGACTCACACACCGGTCTTCACGCTCAAGTAATGTGATTGTCCTTATCATGTCTTGTAAGTTTACTGGCAAGATTCCCCTACTCATTAACTATCTACACCCAAGTGGTCCACAATATTTTTGTCCATGTGTTACAGGTGTTGTGTGGAGTTATATGTGGTTCTCATATAGAGAAGCGATCGTGCTGCCTCTATTTTTGACTCTCAGTTTGTTAATAAGCACGCTAGTGTAGCTGATTGATAAACCACAAGAACTGGTTCTCATATAAAGAAGCGATAGTGCTGCCTCTCTTTTTGACTAGCTGTTTGTTAATAAGTACGCTAGTGTAGCTGATTGATAAACCTCAAGAACTCTCGAAGTTCATGCTTATTTTGTGCTGTCAGGAACGCACAGTAGTTCCTGTTGTATGTACATTTTGGCCATTATCACGTTTAAGAGGGCAGGTCACTAGATGTAGTGTTATGGACTAACCCGACCTGATATGGTTTAATACGTTCGTATTCATTGCTCATTTTACCAACCGCCTCTGTCCCTAGGGCATCTGTGCGTGTCCCCAATTATTATTCTTCTATTACTTGCTAGCGGTATACACAAAGTCTTAAGTTTTCTCCATGAGCGCCATTCTTTTCGGGGTTTCATGTACCTCTGCGCGCTCCTTGCTGCACGTCTACAGGTGCCAGGGAGTTGGTGGAGGGGGCGCCTTCTATATTCTACAATTAGTAAAAGATTGTAATACTTATCCATCTCCATTCCGGCGCCAAACCCGCTCTCACAGCTACCTGTCGCTCATGGCCTCCCACACTGCTTGTGCTGACTCTGCCGTTCCTGGTCCCGGAAGATGAGTTCATATCTGGGGCTTGCTCTAACACGTTCGCGATCTGTAGATACTGAAAAGAGACTACATGCATCTCTCCACTACGTAGAATTGACAGTGTTGTTTTTCTGGGAATTGCTTTGCACTTACGACTGAACAGTGCTCTCAACTGGAGATTGGCTATAATTACAATAGTCACATAATAATGAATAGGTTCATAATTATAGTAATAATTACAGTAGTAATTTCAACTATAATTTCCAATTGCGAAAACTTGGTGCCCCAAATTTGAGGTTGGTAATGGTTGCAGTAGTGACGTAATTAGCTCAGTATTTTTGGGTGACACGTCGGGATATATATTATGCACCTTGGCTAATGTGGTAAAGACTCGTCTGGTTGCAGTAGTTTCAAGTGGTACCTATAAATACACCAGGGAATCTTGGTGGTACTCACATGCCAGATCGCAAGTATTGTGATTGTTCTAACTGGGATCTTTTCTGGTGACATGTGGGTCTTTTAGTTTCTGGTGGAAGATGTTTCAGGTCATCTACCTGTTCAGGCTCACCCATGGGATATTATCGTTCAGGCCCATTTGGTCTGTCCCCAGTCTGTGTACCCACCTCTGTTCTTTCTCGAACAGGATGCGTTCTGCATTGTGATCCTTGACAGTTAAGGTTTCCAGGTTTATCCATTTAAGGTCATTCACTGTATGGCCTTTCTCCAAAAAATGACTCGCCATTTTGGTCGTAGTTTTTTTTACATTTCACGTTACTCCGATGTTCGCAGATTCTTTGTTTTGTCTTCCTGCATGTCAATCTATGTAATTCATGTTGCACGGACAGGTAATCATGTATATTACATGGCTCGTATTACAGTTTGTATGGCTCCTCATGGTCCATTTTAGGTGTGGTAAGAGTTGTATTTCTTTGGTCGGTTTTGTTAGTTGACAGACTGAACACGATCTGCATGGAAAGTGTCCGGTGATAGGTGGAAGGTTCCACAGGTTAGTCTGATTTTGTAAAGTCGTGGGCGATGGTCTTGTATGAAGCAAGATATCTTTCAAATTGCGGGAACTTTAAAGATTGCCCAAAATTAGGAATGGTGCTCTACATAACTTTGCTGTTTTACAGTATGTTGATTTTTATGTACTACTTTTGTCTCTTATGTGTATGGCAACTGATGTTTTGTTTTGCTTTAATAATCAGCTTATGTTTATTAGCTTTTATTATTCAATAAAATGTTTCAAAAACAACAAATGGTAGTTGATATGTATTTACAACTGCAGCATTTTTATTGTATGGGCAGTTTCAAAGCGGCCAAAAATATGGTCTGTGGGATGACGGAGGACCACATTGGCATCAGCAGGGAGAGGTTTGGGCAGGTGATTAGGGGTACATGTAAGGTTGGAAGTAGGGGGAACAAAGCATGTCCATTGTGTGGACTGTGACTCCTGGAGTTAGTGTGAGGGATACCATGCTACCCTGTAGATGAATCCCCTAGTGATTATTATCAACAAACTTTATTCGGTTTTACAAAAGAAAAACATCTTCCAAGTTACAGATTGACAAATATAATATGTCCAAGTTAATCAGAACACAAGATAAAAATTCATGAATTACAGCAGTAGCTTTTTGCGTCTGTGGGATCTCAATGAATGCCGTCATCAGAATCGGTAGCCGCTGGGGACAACACAGTGCATGGGCTGTTACTGGTTCAAGCAAAGTATCAACATCCGTTGGCATGACTGATGGGAGTGTGAGACATGTGTCTAACACACATTCTTTTCAGCATAGCAGGCAGCGTAGAACAGGTAGGATGCAATCTTGCCAAATTGGTCTGAATGACAGAAACCATGTGGTATTTAGTTCTCTTAGACGAGGTAGTCCCAAAATTTGGACGATGCGCTCACGACACTTCATCGCCAGTAGAGTTGTCTCCATAGAGAACTAGGTGTCGTTTGTGAAATGACTTGCCATATCGCAGCAATAGAAGCAAAAATAGTATTCCTGCAGCGAGTCCCAAAGTTATAGGCAATCCGCCAAACACAGAGTGCACAAAGTTTGGAAATATTACCAGGACTGCTTCAAAAGGTGCTAACAGTCCAGAAAATACGGTCTTAAATACATGTACAAACCACTCGTATCAGACATGTTTAAGATACGACTTAACATGTCTGAGAAATGTATAGGGCAATGTGTAGTTAAGACTGCATGTAACTCTGCAGAAGTCCTTGCGATTTGCAGATCATAGGTTTCTTTGGCCGAGGTCAGTGGCAGTGTTTTTTTGCAAAAGAATGGCTTTCATTCTGCTTAAAGTATCAATTTGTATAGAAGAGATGTTCAGTGAAGGCCAAAGTGGCGACTCCCGGCTGTCTTGGTTTTAGGAAACAATACTTGCATACAGCAAGTGACCCTGGCTGACACAGTTACTAGATATGGTATTCCTGGCAACATGCCACAGCAGCTGCGATCATTCAACGTAAGGTAACTCCCATTCGAGAATTGTCCAAAAATTGGATTGCATTTTCACAATTTTCCCCGCTAAAAAATACTTCTCGACCCCCACTCCAACATCTGTATTTGTACAGCAATTCCCAGGATGTCTTGAAGTATTCTTTACCCCACCTTTTATATGTGCCTGCTGGTATAAATTGTAGGCAATATTGAAAATGGAAAATTGTAACAGACTGAGTGAATGTTCCAATGTATAATCCATTCCATAACTGGGTTTTCAGCGACAGTAAATGGCAATCTTTCCAGTTTTTCAATGCTCAGCACCGTATTGTCTGCTCCCCTTTGTGCCAATTTGATCTGTTTATCAGTGAGATTAAATTCTGAAAACAGTGACGTAGTATAGCCTGAATGAAGGTTTTGCAACGTCCAGCCTAATAGCATGATAGAACGTACTTGCGACTGACCATGTTGCAACATGACCAAGTCCTGTTCCATGATGTCTATGGCAGAAGACACTATGCTATCTAAAGAATATATCCTGTGTCGTAATTTGGCAGCAATTAGATTAGCATTTAGCTAAGCTACACGAACTTCCACTGTTAACTTGACCATATTCGCGGAAGCCATTTTGTATTTCCTGACTTCCATTTACAATGAACATGCTACCTCGTGGTCAGCATGCCCTTTTGTCCTTTCTCTGTTCCAATGACCACTCAAACTGCCCAGCAACGGGCTATTTTTAGCACTGGTCAAGCTCACACATGCGTACTCGAACATTTAGACTAGTTAACGGTCACCTCTCAGGAATGTTCTCCATAAACTGACCAACGGTACTAGACTCCTCCCACTTGTTGTATGTGTTCCAAAAATGTCCTTATATGTACCTAAACTGTGTAAAAGTATACCGCCTCCCTTTTTTATTGCTGTCTAAATCGTATAAAAGAGGTCACGCACCGATGTTCGGTGTGATACTTCTTGCATTACCGAAGGGTGCTGTAGGATTGTACCACCACCCCATGGGGTCCTAATAAACTTGTCTTTTTGCATTTCCAGTTTCCGTGCCAACTTCTATTCTATGGTGTTCGTGAGTGTTTCTTTGCAGAGTATGTAGATCTGTTGAAATCGAATACCACAAATTGGCGACCACGAAGGGACTCATCGGCGACTCGGATGCCCGAAGGAGTGGTCGTGACGAAGGATTGAAAACTCGCCATGGACGAGTACGCTGCCACTGAGTGACCCGAGTCTCGGCACCCACGGTGTTTTTTCCTTTCCTTCTGATCTGACCTTCCAGGTGGCGCCGGTCCTCGACTGAGATCCTGATCGGTTGGGTTGTCGTGCAGTGCCCGTTTGGCTGATTCGATTAAAGAACTTGGCAGTTGGAACCTGGACGTTTGAGAATATTTGGTAAGCTTGTGATTGGTAAGGTAGTCTATTGACACTTACTGTGGCTTTTTGGATTTGTTTGAGTTAGCTAACATTTGGACCTATGATTTGAGTTATATGTGGAGTGCACCTCACATAGGCAGGTATGTAGAGATATTTCTCTGATTTTATATTTGTTTGAACGGCACACCATATGTAAAACATATTAAGTGCCATTTTATGTAATATCGCGTTTTCGTGATATTTTGACATGCCTGTTTTAAGCACACTCCGAGGAATGTGCTGTTTTGGAAATGGTACCAGTTATCGATTAAATGAATCTCAGCCGGCTCCCCCAGAGGGAACACCCAACCGTGAAAGGAGGGAAGTATCTAGCTATTTGTGGCACGAAAAGATTATGCTCTTATAGGCGCGTCCGAAGGCGGGAGGGAGCAGGCAGCGCTACCGCTACCCTTCCGATTCCCCCAATATGGCGGCTCTTGTGAGATCAGAGTCCCGTCACAGCACCTGAATTGGCTGCGGGGGGGACCAGCAATTCGAAAGACGCACCAGCTCTCCGGCGAATGCAGGGAGAGGTAATTACAAGTTAAAACAAAGCAAATTACGAACAAACAATATTCTGTGACAATAAGGTTTTAAAAGAGTTCTCTTCCTCTCCCAGCTTTCCGCCTCAAGAGGGAAGTATCTAGCTATTTGTGGCATGAAAAGATGACGCTCTTATAGGCGCGTCCGAGGGCGGGAGGGAGCAGGCAGCTGTACCGCTACCCTTCCGATTCCCCCAATATGGCGGCTCTTGTGAGATCAGTAAGCATAGGCGAATTTTGCGAATTCGCAATCCGCGAATTTGCGGATTTGCAAATTTGCAATCCGCAAAATTCACGAATTCGTGCAAATTTGCGGATTTTTTATTTTTGCGAGTTTGTTCGTGGGGCACTTTGCGTGTTCGCGGGTGTTCGCAAGGCGCAAGCGTTTTCGCGGATTTTTTTTTTTTGTCTGGTTAATCACTGCCACCCTCTCGTTTTTTATGCCCATCTGCCCTCTGTACCACTTGTTTCTGTGCCCTTCTGCCCCACTCATTTTTTGTCCCCTTCTCCCCTCTGTCCCACTTTTGTGCCCTTCTGCCCTCAGCCCCACTTAGAATGGCGCCGGCAAGATGCCAGCGCCATTCTAAAATAGCTAAAATTATCTTCAACAGGAAGCACTAATAGATAAAGTAAAGCAGGTGCTCGAGTTGAAGGTCAAATTCAGTTACACAATCATTAATCACCTCAAGTTTGGGGTGATTAATGATTGTGTAACTGAATTTGAGCAGCACCTGCTTTACTTTATCTATCAGAGCTTCCTGTTGAAGCTGACTTTTGTAACTATTTTAGAATGGCTCTGGCAGCTTGCCCACGCCATTCTAAAGGAGTTACAAAAGTCAGCTTGAACTTTTGACCCAATCCGTTCCGCTCGCGGATTTTGCGGGAAATTCACGAATCTCGCGGATTGCGAATTTACCGAAAATCCGCACAATCCGCGAGCAGAACGGATTTCCCGCCCATGCTTAGAGATCAGAGCCCCGTCACAGCACCTGAATCGGCTGCGGGGGGGGCAGCAATTCGAAAGACGCACCAGCTCTCCAGCGAATGCAGGGAGAGGTGATTACAAGTTAAAACAAAGCAAATTACGAACAAACAATATTCCGTGACAATAAGGTTTTAAAAGAGTTCTCTTCCTCTCCCGGCTTTCCGCCTCAGGAGGGAAGTATCTAGCTATTTGTGGCACGAAAAGATTCCGCTCTTATAGGCGCGTCCGAGGGCGGAAGGGAGCAGGTAGCTTTACCGCTACCCTTCCGAATCCCCCAGTATGGCGGCTCTTGTAAGATCAGAGCCCCGTCACAGCACCTGAATCGGCTGCAGGGGGGACCAGCAATACGAAAGACGCACCAGCTCTCCGGCAAATGCAGGGAGAGGTAAATACAAGTTAAAACAAAGCAAATTACGAACAAACAATATTCTGTGACAATAAGGTTTTAAAAGAGTTCTCTTCCTCTGCTGGCTTTCCGCCTCCGGAGGGAAGTATCTAGTACTAGATGAAACAAAGTCATTCAAGGAAATCTTGAACTGGTGTGGAATCTTCAACAGCTCTGACGGGCCAAAAATGTCATAATTAGTTCTGTCCCAAGCTATACTCCCTGGTATAGGAACGGCTGTGATGTTCACTGATGACAAGTCTCTTTGTTCACGATGGGATGATTTGTGTGGCTTGAGAATTAAGTTGATGTTCTTACTTGCTGTGTCCATTTTGACATATCTTCCATTTATCAGCATTCCCAAAGTTATTACCAAATTCAACCAAAGTAGAAGAAAAAGCACACCCAACACAATCCAAAGTTCAATCCATGGTGAAACCAAAATGGTCTTTTCCAGGTGATGAAAAAGGTCTGTTGCTTGTTCTTTCAAAGTAAGCATGGGCTGAAAATTCGTTCCGCTCGCGGAATGTGCGGATTTTCCGCGATTTCGCGATCCGCGAATCTCGTGAAATCGCGGTAAAATCCGTGAATCAGCGGGGACGAATTTTCAGCCAAACACTTACAGGGTTACAGCAGCAGGTGCAAAAGTGGAGGCTAATTTTTTGTAACCTTTTACAAAAGGGTTACAAAGAAATTAACTTCAACTTGTGCACCTGCTGCTGTAAGCCTGTAAGTGCTTCCTGGCGCCTCGTTGCCTACTTGCAACTATTCTCTGACCCTGCTCTGACCCTTGAAGCAGGGTCAGAGAATAGTTACAAGTAGGCAATGAGGCGCCTGTCACGAAAATTAAACCTCAACAGGAAGCACTGACAGATATAAAAACAAGCATTTGCAATGCAATAGGTCTCGCATTAGGAAAGTTTGAGCTATTGGTCTTGTAAATGACAATTTTTTTAATTTATGTGTTGGTTTTGAAAATAGCTAAATTAATAGCTTTGTCATTTACAATGCCAATAGTTATAACTTTCGCAAATGTGACACCTATAGCATTTGTAATGCAACATGTTTTGTATTTACGTGACTTAGCTGTATTGATATTACAAATTACAATGGCTTTTAATTGTTTTAAATAATGAATACTTAAATAAAAGTTATTTTAATTTATAATGGCAATAGCTTAAACTTTTGTAAATAACTTTTGTGAAGATTATGTTCAGTGTATTTTATTGTGACGAAAATCCAAGAACAGAAGTGAAATATTAACATCTTTTTGTGACATTTGTAATAAAGTTTGAAACATTGAGAGAACATATTTGAACCAGTTGTTCTTGAATGGTTGTGCAGATTGATGCTGGGGTGGCGCTGAGTGGTGCTGTGGTGGTGCTGAGTGATAGTGGGATGGTGCTGAGTGATGCTGTGGTGGTGCTGAGTGGTGCTGTGGTGGTGCTGAGTGATAATGTGGTGGCGCTGAGTGATGCTGTGGTGGCGCTGAGTGGTGCTGTGGTGGCGCTGAGTGGTGCTGTGGTGGTGCTGAGTGGTGCTGTGGTGGTGCTGAGTGATGCAGTGGTGGTGCTGAGTGGTGCTGTGGTGGTGCTGAGTGATGCTGTGGTGGTGCTAAGTGGTGCTGTGGTGGTGCTGAGTGATAATGTGGCAGTGCTGAGTGATGCTCTGGTGGTGCTGAGTGATGCTGTGGTTGCACTGAGTGGTGCTGTGGTGGTGCTGAGTGGTGCTGTGGTGGTGCTGAGTGATGCTGTGGTGGTGCTGAGTGATGCTGTGGTGGTGCTGAGTGATGCTGTGGTGGTGCTGAGTGTTGCTGTGGTGGTGATGAGTGATAATGTGGTGGTGCTGAGTGATAATGTGGTGGTGCTGAGTGATGCTGGGGTAGCGCTGAGTGATGATGTGGTGATGCAGAGGGCAGAAAGGCACAAAAATCAGTCTACCAAAGGGCAGAAGGGCAGAAAAACAAGGGAAAAACGAATCTAACAGAGGGCAGAAGGGCACAAAAAAACAGTCTAACTGAGGACAGAAGGGCAGAAAAACAAGGGAAAAACGAGTCTAACAGAGGGCAGAAGGGCACAAAAACGAGTCTAACGGGGGGCAGAGGGGCAGAAAAACAAGGGAAAAACGAGTCTAACAGAGGGCAGAAGGGCAGAAAAACAAGGGAAAAACGAGTGTAACAGAGGGCAGAAGGGCACAAAAAACGAGTCTAACAGGGGGCAGAATGAATCCCGCCCTGCGTGTTTGTCCACGAAGATGCCACCTTTTTGTGCAATACCTCTACTCAACTGGAGTACTTTCTACTGTCTAATCAGTAAGTAGTCCCTCGTTGGCTAAATGTATAGGGGCAGATTTACAATAACTGGTGCATCCCCATGGATGCGCCAGTTATTGTGCGCCGCAGCTCCGCCATCCATGGTGCGCCGCATTTACAATGCGGCGCACCATGTGGCAAAAATGGCACAGATGCGTCACGCATCTGTGCCGTAAAAGCAGCGCATTGCTGGAGCTGCGTCGCGCTTGCGACACATCTCCAGCAATGCTCTGGGGTGCCCTATCTCCCCAATGCTGCATCAAGCCTTGCGCCTGCTTCAAGCAGGCGCAGGGTTTTGGCACAGCATTGGCCTAAAAGTGACTGAGTAAAATCTTGTAGATTTCACTCAGACACTTTTAGGAGGTGTTCCTGCGCAGGAACGCCCTCCCCTGCGCCAGAATGCCTCCTGATGGCGCAGGGCTTTACAACGTGATGCATCTCTCAGAATCGTCACGTTGTTAATACCCAGCACCATGACGCATCTTTTGTGCTGCCGCTGCGTCACAATAGGTCTCAGTAGAGGGTGGCAGTGGTGAACCAGAGGGTTGCAGTGATGAACCAGAGGGTGACAGTGATGAACCATAGGGTGGCAGGGGTGAACCAGAGGGTGACAGTGCTGAACCAGAGGGTGGCAGTGCTGAACCAGAGGGTGTCAGGGGTGAATCAGAGGGTGGCAGGGGTGAACCAGAGGGTGGCAGTGATGAACCAGATGGTGGCAGGGGTGAACCAGAGGGTGGCAGTGGTGAACCAGAGGGTGGCATGGATGAACCAGAGGGTGGCAGTGGTGAACCAGAGAGTGCCAGAGGGTGGCAGTGCTGAACCAGAGAGTGACAGTGGTTAACCAGAGGGTGGCAGTGGTGAACCAGAGGTGCTGTGATGAACCAGAGGGTGGCAGTCGTGAACCAGAGGGCAGCAGTGGTGAACCAGAGGGTGACAGTGCTGAACCAGAAGGTGGCAGGGGTGAACCAGAGGGTGCTGTGATGAACCAGAGGGTGGCTGTGGTGAACCAGAAGGTGGCGGAGGTGAACCAGAGGGTGGCAGTGTTGAACCAGAGGGTGGCAGTGCTGAACCAGAGGGTGACAGTGGTTAACCAGAGGGTGGCAGTGGTACACCAGAGGTGCTGTGATGAACCAGAGGGTGGCAGTCGTGAACCAGAGGGTGGCAGTGGTGAACCAGAGGGTGGCAGGGATGAACCAGAGGGTGACAGGGAGGAACCAGAGGGTGGCAGTGGTGAACCAGAGGGTGGCAGTGATGAACCAGAGGGTGGCAGTGGTGAACCAGAGGGTGCTGTGCCCATACTCAACCGCATGTGTAACTTTGCCATGCAAGCGGCCCGCGAACATGCAAAAAGCCCCACGAACACGCAAAAAACCCGCAAACACGCAAAAAACAAAAATCTGCAAATTCGCACGAATTCGCGGATTTTGCGGATTGCGAATTCAATGTCGCGCTAATTCGCGGAACGCGAATTCGCAAATTTCGCCCATACTTATTTCAAAGTTCTTTTTACTGCCGCAGTTTTAGGTTCGCTTGGATCCTCGGAAAATGTATCAAAGTTAATGAAATAGCTAGAGGCAGTACTGCCAATTGTTGGGATTGCATATGGATTCGATGAAATCGCTGGAACCTCAGGATTAATTGTAACATTTGTGTAGTCAGATGCTACTTCATTGTAGACAGGCGTTTCTTGACAAACTGTTATTTGGGTTTCAAGAGGTACAAGTTCCATAGCTTTGTTGCTTAGTCCTTCATTTCGCACTGCAGATTCTTCAAAGGTGATGAGTCTCTCAGTTTGAACCTCTTGGATAGTAGCCAGAGCTGGGCATCTGCTACATTGGCGGAGTCCCCCTGGCCTACTGCTTATGATCGGCCACATGAGGTGGTTTGACCAGGTTGATAGACACAAACCTGTTCCCCTTTTTTCCAGCAAGGGGCGGCAGTAATACTGTTCTTGATCCGTGAATTGCTAGGACAGGTACTGGTTGTGAGTAAGAAGGCCCAAATTCCTTCTTGTCCGCGATCTTTTCTCTGACCAGATCACCAAGCTTTTGGATCCAGACAGGCCTTGCTGGGACGGTCGGTTTCTCTTCAGTGGTGGTTGGCTTCAGGAACACATTACTTTGTTTCGTTCTTATTTCATTTAAGTCCTGTAAGACAGCGAAACGATCTTTGATATCAAAGAGTTTGTGGTCTACCAATCGAGGTCCGCTACTAACATTCTGGTCCCAAAAAGGACTTCCTATGGAGTGATACCCCCTAGAGAACTTCTTAGCAGATTGTTAAGACTACGTTGGACACTTATTTGATGTTTGACCTACCCGTCACCCGAACCTAATACCCTAGCTGTTATAGATTGCTTTATGTCTCATTTTTTTCTCTCCACTACCGAATTTCCCTCAGGATTGAATGGACTAGAGTAACGCAATGCAACGCCCAGATTGGCCATGGCCTCCTGGTAAGCTCGAAAGCTAAACGCAGGACCCTGGTCAGAATGTAGCATGCCGATAAAGACTCGCAAATCTTTAATAACAGTTTGAGTGTCAGCCGAGCGTTGAGGCCACATCCAAATGAATCTTGATCACGAATCCACTGCGACCATGATATATTTATAGTTGCCATCACTCTGTATGGGACCGCAGTGGTCCAGGTAAACGCAAGCTAATGGTTTATCTGAAATCAACAGGGGCGTCTGCGCAGGACGTTTCACAGTAGAGACTTTCATCCTTTGGCCTATTTCACATTCCAAAACATAGTGTTCGAGGCATATGAGCTGCAGATACTACACTTTGCATTAGATCGCCAGCTGGTGTTGGCCTTGGATTATTGCATGTTGTTGTCGTCTTGAAAGAAGTCTTTTGTAGTCACGAGATAGGTGACTCCTCCCTTGGACGATAGTGCGCAAGGGCATCGGCTCCATCCTTAGATTGTTTTTTTCCGCCACTGGGTTCGGATTAACTTTTTCCGCTCCGGCTCGACATCTACTTTTCAAGTACTTCGAAGCGCAAAAACGTATTAAAACTTCACCTAACTACCTTCGATATTGACTAACATTGTTTTCGACTCCATCAGCTTGATTCCGGTCATCGACGCGGGCCGTTGGGCTATCCACGCCGTGAGGCCTACACCTTATGGAAAGGACGCCATTCAAGAAATGCCCCTTGTGTGGAGCACAGTTTCCATGCAGTGACCACCACGAGGTCTGTAACCTGTGCTTATCGCCAGAACACGACAAATCCAGCTGTACAGCCTGCGCGTCCTTTCGATCCAAGAAAACCATCCGAGATCGGAGGGCCCGTCGACACGACATGCAGAGATCAGCTCCAGAACCGGTGGATATCTTCGACGAGGAGGTTCCGCTCGTTCCCGATGAGGATTCCGATGATCTCCAAATCGTCATATCAGAGGCAGACGACTCCATACCATTGGGTCAGTGCGTGAGTACTACTGCCCCTGCATCAAACACAGCACCCAAACTGAAGGCAAAGGTCAACACTCCGCCTCCTGGTCCCAGTCGAGACCGAAAAATCACTTCGAACGCCCCGCCATCGAGCCCGGCTCCGAAGAAAATAAGTAAGTTTTCTGGCAGCTCCTTACCGAGCAAGCCGCACGTGTCGAGCCCACCAGCTCCATCGGCACCGAAACCGAAAGAAGTCGAGGCTCCGTCGACTTCTAAAGACAAAGGTGCGAAGCCAACGTCCGACACCTCGAAGCCGACGAGATCAGCTTCCACTCTGAAGCCATCACCTTCAGTATCGAAACTGACAAGGCCTGATTCCGATGCACCCAATCGCTCGAAACAGCCTACCACACCAAAAACAACACCTTCGGTGCCGAAAACTACGCCAAAGGACACTGTAACGCCTCCTAAGGCTAAAGACAAGCAGCAAACTCGTTCGGATCAGAAAAAATCGGCGCCGACAAAGGTTACACAAGGAGAAGAACTTTTCCAACCTGATCCTCTGCAAAAGAAGATCTACATTGACCCAAAGAAAGGTGCTGTATCCACCATACCACACAAGAAGAGGAAGGCAGATACAACACCCACTGTAGTACCTGCCAAGAAGAAGGACTCTGCCACGTCTCCTATGCACCCTTCTTCTACTATACTTCCTTCTCCTTCATCCCCTGTTCCTCTTAACAATTCACCACAGATTTCCCCTCCACATTCTCCTCTTCTGTCTTCACACTTACCTCAAAATGATGATGAGTATAGTATAGGAAGAGGGATAGACCCAGATAAGCCTTTCCCATACCCATAGATGATACAGACTGGGAGTACCCGAACCCACAGGATGCACCAGATATTCCTGACCCACAGTCATACCCATCAAAACCTTCTCCCCCAGAAAATAATATTAGTTTTGGACACCTGCTGAACAGAGCTGCCATTTACCATGGAGTCACTATGCACTCTGATGAGGCAGAGGAAGATTTTCGTTTAGACACATTTGAACAATCGCAAAGGTCTGTTCAAATTCATCCTATGATTAAAGGGGTCATCAAACACGCTCCAAAGATATTTAAAGACCCTGTACGGACTATGATCCTAAACCTTAGAATTGAGAAAAAGTATAGGCCTGCACCTGCAGATCCAGCCTACATTAAAGGACAACTACCATTAGATTCACTAGTTGTATCAAATACTAGGAAAAGGGCAAATTCACAAACGTCAGGTGAGACACCACCGCCTGACAAAGAATCTAAAGTAATAGATGCTTCAGGTAAAAGAATAGCTGCACAAGCTTCTAACATATGGCATATAGCTAACACACAAGCCCTCCTCTCAAGATATGATAGGACTCATTATGATCAGTTAGAGAAACTACTGGAACATCTACCTGACCAATATAAGGCACAGGCAAACAACCTTATACAAGAAGGCAAGCTAATTTCCAATGCCTCAATCAAGTGTGCACTTAATGTGGCAGACACTGCATCCAGAGCTGTCAACACTAGTGTCATACTTAGAAGACATGCGTGGCTACGCATTTCAGGATTTAAACAGGAAGTGCAAACTACCATTTTACATCAACCATTTAATCAAAAACAATTGTTCGGACCAGAGGTAGAGACACAGCACTTGAAAAGATGAAGAAGGATACATATACTGCCAAATCTATGGGAGCTTTACAGTCCACACAAGCTAAAAGTTCCTTTTGTCGCTCCTTCTACAGAGGAGGCTCCAAACAGTCTGGAGCAGACAATACAACATCCTTCAAATCAAACACACAAACATCCTCTGACAAAGGATATTTTAGAGGAGGATATGGAGGAAACAACAACAAAGGAAGAGGTCAGGGTAACAACAATAATCGAACCTCCTCAAACACAAAACAGTGACTTTCCTCTGCTCCCCCAACAGAATTCCACTCCTGTGGGGGACAGATTAACACAGTTCCTACATGTCTGGAATTCCATCACAACAGACAAGTGGGTAAGACAAATTATCCAGTCTGGCTACTGCCTGGAACTTACTGCAACCCCTCCCCACATACCACCCAGGCAACGTCCAATGTCTGCAGAACACCTTACTCTGCTCAAACAAGAAGTCCTGTCACTTCTTCAAACGGACGCAATAGAAATAGTTCCTTTACAACACCAAGGGACAGGGGTTTACTCACAGTATTTTCTAATACCCAAGAAAGATGGGACACTAAGACCAATTCTAGACATGAGGCCCCTCAATCATTACATAAAATCAGATCATTTTCACATGATCACTTTACAACAAGTGCTCCCACTGCTACAACAAGGCGATTTCCTTACAACACTAGATCTAAACGACGCCTACTTTCACATTCCTGTGCATCCTGCTCACAGGAAGTATCTAAGGTTTGTACTAGAAGGACAACATTATCAATTCAAAGTCCTTCCATTCGGAGTTACATCAGCACCAAGAGCATTTACAAAATGCCTAGCAGTAGTAGCAGCACATCTAAGGAGACAACAAATACATGTCTTCCCTTATCTAGACGATTGGCTCATAAAAGCCAAGTCATTCAATCAGTGTGTTCAACATACACATCAAACAATTCAAACATTGCACGACTTAGGGTTCACAATCAACTACACCAAGTCACACCTGCAACCCTCTCATATACATCAGTATCTAGGGGCTACAATAAACACGTCAACAGCTCTAGCGTATCCCAGTCCAGCAACGATACAGAGCATTCAGTCCTTAGTCACAGTCTTCCAACATCAACAATCTCTGCAAGCCAGAGTGTTCATGAAACTGATAGGCATGAAGGCATCTTGCATTTTCATAGTATCATATGCAAGACTGCAGATGCGTCCGTTACAGGAATGTCTAGCACAACAATGGAACCAGGCTCAAGGGCAACTAACAGATCTGGTGTTGGTAGACAGCCACACACATCACTCTCTGCAGTGGTAGAACACCAAAAACTTGACAAGGGGGCGACCGTTCCTCGAACCAGTTCCACAAATAGTACTCACAGCAGACGCATCTCTCACAGGATGGGGAGCCCATCTCCTACATCATACAACTCAAGGGCAATGGACCACTCAACAAAGACTGCTCCATATCAATCATCTAGATCTGCTAGCAATATTCCTAGCAGTCAAAACATTCCAACTTCAAGTACAAAGCAAAGCTTTCTTAATCCGGACCGACAACATGACAGCCATGTATTATATACTAAAACAGGGGGGGACACACTCTCTACAACTGTCCCAGCTCGCACAGAACATTTGGAGATGGGCCATTCCACAAAACATATATCTGTTGGCAGAGCACCTTCCAGGAGTTCACAATCAGATAGCCGATCTGTTGAGTTGGCAGACACAACAAATTCACGAATGGGAACTACATCCGCAAGTTCTTCAACTATTCTTTCATAAGTGGGGGCATCCAGACATAGATCTGTTCGCCACACATGAAAACGCAAAAATGCCCAACCTTCGCCGCCAGGTTTCCACACCCGCTGTCCAAGGGCAATTCGATATGGATGAACTGGTGGGGCAGATTTGCATACGCTTTTCCGCCAATACCACTAATAGCACTAGTAGTATGCAAGCTCACACAACAGTCTCTCAAATTAATCCTGGTAGCTCCCACATGGGCACGCCAACCGTGGTTCACCACACTGTTAGAACTCTCTCTAGCTCCACACCAAAAGTTACGCCTAACACCATCTTTGCTAACGCAGAACCATAGAGACATCAGACATCCAGACCCAAATCAACTGAATCTGGCGATATGGCTCCTGAAGTCTTAGAGTTTGGTTATATTAACCTACCTCCAGACTGTATGAACATTATTAAAGAGGCCAGGAGACCTACTATAAGTGCTTGTTATGCTGCTAAATGGAAGAGATTTGCCATTTATTGCAACAATAACCAAATAAGATCCTCTGGATGCTTCTATCCAGGATATCATTTGCTACCTTTTACATTTACATAGATGTAACTTGGCATATTCATCCATACGCCTGCACCTTGCAGCAATTGCAGCATATTTACAAAACAGATAACATCAGTCTCTTTTTAGAGTACCCGCTATTAAAGCATTTATGGAAGGATTAAAAAGAATCATTCTCCCAGGTTACCACCTTCTCCAGTGTGGAACCTAAATGTTGTTCTTACAAGACTCATGGGACCACCTTTTGAACCTTTACACAAATGTGAACTGCAATTCCTCACATGGAAAACAGCTTTCCTTATTGCTATTACCTCGCTTAGGAGAGTTAGTGAGATCCAAGCTTTCATAATACAAGAACCTTTTTTACTGCTACATCGTAACGAAGTGGTTCTGAGAACTAATCCTAAATTCCTGCCAAAAGTCATTACTCCTTTTCATTTAAACCAATCTATAGAGTTACCTGTGTTTTTCCAAAACCCTGACTCTGTAGCAGATAGAGCTCTACACACACTAGATGTCAAAAGAGATCATCTCTACTATATAGATAGGACTAAATCTTTTAAAAAACAAAACAATTGTTTGTATATTTCTCTCCACCTCATAAAGGCAACCCCATCTCTAAGAGTGGAATTGCAAGGTGGATTGTCAAATGTATACAAATATGCTATCAAAAAGCAAAATGTACATTAACAGTTCCTCCTAAAGCGCACTCCACATGCAAAATAGGAACATCTATGGCTTTCTTAGGGAACATCACCCTAGAAGACATATGCAAGGCAGCGGCATGGTCTACAACACACACATTCACTAAACACTACTGTGTTGATGTGCAAGCCAAGCAGCAAGCTGCAGTAGGCCAAGCTGTCCTTAAAACTCTTTCAAACTACTGCAACAGATACAGGTGACCACCGCTAGGGACACAGTGCTGCACAATCGATGCACAGTGTAGTATCTGCAGCTCATATGCCTTGAACTGAAAATGCTACTTACCAGTATGCATCTGTTCTTGGCATATAGAGCTGCAGATTACTACACGCCCTCCCGCCTCCCCGGGACCTGTATCTGTTCCAGTTTTCATCTTACTTAGATGCACATGCATGGACATCTTTCTATTTACTTCTACTAAATCCATAATTTCCCATCATTGCGAAAAACAATCTAAGGATGGAGCCGATGCCCATGCGCACTATCGTCCAAGGGAGGAATCACCTATCTTGTGACTACAAAAGACTTCTTCGAAGACGACAACAACATGCAATCATCGGAACCCCACACCAGGTGGCGATCTAATGCACAGTGTAGTAATCTGCAGCTCTACATGCCAAGAAC
The DNA here is from genome assembly GCF_964261635.1 of Lissotriton helveticus. NCBI lineage: Eukaryota > Metazoa > Chordata > Amphibia > Caudata > Salamandridae > Lissotriton > Lissotriton helveticus. Next base: position 744,309 of record NW_027611723.1, on the reverse strand, counting down.
AGATGCATACTGGTAAGTAGCATTTTCCTTCTGGTTTGTTTCCTCATGCATGGCCACCAGTATGTCTGCTTTAATAATGACACTGTGGCGGAAACACGTGCATGTGCAGAGGCGAGCCCTTCATGTGCTGCTAAAGATTAGTCCTAATCTATGTTTCATGTTTGAAATTACTCTATCCCCCACTCCAGGGATTTGAGCAAACGGAACATTGTTCGCATCAGTTATGTATGAATATTTGAGTGGAAACCCTTTTGGTAATGTTTACCACTGTCTTTGCTTGAAGCATTGACAGCCAACATTATTTTGCCGTTTATTTTTGTTTTTGAACGAGTGATTGCAGCTACGGAAGCCGTTTGCACAGCTGCCTACGTGGCTTCGTCAGCCAATTAATTCAGTGCAACGTGAACGCATTCATGTTGATGACTCAGCCTATGTATCACATGAGTGTTTTGTAGTTATTGTCGTAACTGAACTACTTGTTCCCAAAGCAACTTATGCTTAATTGTGCCACTCTTTGCATCTTTGTAACCGTTTTGAATCCAGTTTTGGAAGTATTCATTGTAAGATCTAACACAATAATGCAAATCGCACACTATGAGTGTGGGGAATTCGCGGTCCGTATTCTCAAGCGCCATCTTGAATCCTTGTAGTTCAGCTCGCTGAGCTGTACAATCACCTAGAGATTGAGTTTTAGTAACCATTGGTCGGAATTTGCCATCGTGGCAACAACCTTTACCGATTGCGCAGGCCGCACTATAGGCTTGTTTACCCTCCGTAGCGGGTTGAGCTGATCCGTCACTATAAATGATACATTCATACTGTTTTAGAGGCAGAATTTCAGTAGGCAGAGGACATTCTTGTTGGTATTGTAAAAATGCTTGTGTTTTCAAATAAGGCTCAAAAATATAGTCAACGTCTGTTGCAGCAAGAGAATTAACCCATTGTATCCATCTCGGATGTAAAGCTTTAGTATTAGGAATGCTCCCTTTTGTCACTGCCTCTAAAGCAGGTACAGGTGTAACGACCATAATGCGCTTACCCTGTGCGAGGGCTCTCTCTTTCGCTACAGCAGTTTGAACAGCTGTCAGAATTTTTTCTGTAGAAGTGAATTTCCTTTCTGCTTATGTGTACAAATGTGATTTGTAAGCTATTGGTACTTTTTCACCTACGTTAAAAGTTAAGTACGTGAATCCGCATTGTCCTGAAATGATTCGGATCACTAAGTTGCGTATGTTTGCACGTGTTTGCAAATGTTATGTCAGTAACATCTCTGTTTGCAATGAAGCAAAATTTCAGTGTGTTTTTGTGTCCAATTAACTGTTATAAAATCAGGTTTGATTAATGCGTAGAGAGGTTTTGCCCTTTCTGCGTAATTTAGAATGTAATGTCTTCCGAAATTCAGGAAACCTTGATTTGACTGTAAGTTTTTCAGCGTTTTTGGAGGTTGGAGCAGCGCTCATTTCTCTAGAAAGTTTCCTGCCAGTCTTTTGCCTTCACTTGAAAGTTTGTATCCTAAAAAATGGACATTGAGGTGGGCAATATTTGATTTCTTAAAATTGAATTTATACCCTTCAGAGGCGAAGCCCAATATAATGGTGTTCACCCTGTTAAATTGCCTATCCAAGTCATCATCTGTCAGATAGATGTCATCGACATAGGACAATGCTTCATCATCATAAGTTTGTAGTAACTCTGTTACCCTCGCTTAGAATAACCCAGGACTATTCTTGAATCCATGAGGGAGACGACAGAAGTGACTCTGTGTCCCCATGATTGAGAAAGCGGTCAAATACCTACTTTCTGGTGCAATGTTTTGACAGAAGAAACCATTAGAAATATATAATGTGGTTTTATATTTTTTACGCACAATATTATTTAATAATGCTGCACTGTGTGCTTTTTGTACTGCAAATGTTTTGCAACAAGAGGTTAGATGTCTGTAAACCAAAACTAGACGATATGTACTGTCTGGTTTGGAGACAGGAAAAAAAGGATTGCTCATTGACGAGGTGCATGTTTCATTCACCCCCTGGTATTCAAGTTGATCTAAGATCTCCCTGACTTGTTTTGTAGCTTCTTGCTTAACTGGGTACTGCCTTTGTGCAGTTGGTTGATTTTTTAACTAGATCTTATGGTGAGGAGAATCCTCATCCCATCCTACATGATTTTTGTATAATGCGGGAGCTTGGGCAACTGCTCATTTCCTGACATAAGTATATTTTAAGTGAATTGGAATGTGGTTGGAGAAGGCAGGCATAATGATGTCTTCGCCATGTTGGCACTTCCTGACAAATTCTGGTGGCCAGTCTTGTTCAGCAAGAAGAATGTCATAACCCTTAGAAAGTCGCTCCCCAAAGAGTGCTCTCACTTTTCTTGGTATGTCTCCCTCCATCTGGAGTGTTACTTCATGTAACTTATGTGGAGAACTAACCCTGAGATCTGCAGTTTCAACTTAGATGAACTCATTCAAGCCCACTGTCTCCAGATGATCCTTCAAGTTCTTGTGAGCTCTGGTGACTTCTGCTGCACTGTCCAACATTGTCTGAGCCCATTCCCCGTTCTTAGTTGTGTCCTAAAGATCCTCGGCATGTCTGATTTTTAGACCTGCTACCTTCTTTTTAGTGAATTGAGGTTTCTTGTTTTTCTGAACGTGTGGATCGTCTTTGGACTTCATGCGTTCCTCCTTATGTTCTGACCGACCTCTTCTTTCGAATTTCTGTGACAATATCTGGTGCATTCTTCTGTGCCTTACAAACCGTGCATATACGTGTGCATTGATTGCTTATCCTATAAAATACTATTTATGTAGGGACGACATATTTTTAAAAGCGACTTTTTTGTATTCCATATGGTTAAGGTGTTTCTAGTACAACATTTATATTGCATGCCAGCCATTGAGTGTAATATCACGTTTATAAAACTCTCGCACACCAGTAGCAGTGGGAGGCGGGAAGCAGAGTCATGGCAAGGGATGCTTCTGTGGCAACCATCTTCTGTTACAAAAAACAGTCATCTAAAGGCTAGTGTCCAACAACTTGCAATGTGAATGCGGCGGGAAGGGGGGATTGGGCAACACTTAAAGCCTGGCACATCACAGCACAAAGTAGCCTTTCAGACTATAAGTTATTGTTCAAGCCACTCAATCTGGTGTGTTGCATCAGCCTACCATCCTGCAGGACTCAGCAATATTTACTCAGGCGTGCAACTGTGTACAGGACTGTGCTCGCACAATATTTTCTGCACCACCCATCTGTTCTGTGTTAAATCCTTTGCAGCGCCATAATTTTCAGTACAGACAGTTACAGCGTGCTTTGTTAGTAACTCTCCCATTCTAAGTCCTCTAGACAGTGCTGTAGCTCTGTCTTTTCTCACACAGGTAATTTGTCATTTGGAGTCCTCAAGGCAGTGCTGCAGCTGCTTATCTGGTCTTGTCAGTAACTCCCTCATTCTAAGTCCTCTAGGCAGTGCTGCAGCTGTGTCGTTGGTCAAACAGGTGATTCCTCAATCTTAGTCCTCTATGCAGTGCTGCAGCTGTGTCTTTGGTCACACAGGTAATTCCTCATTCTAAGTCCTCTAAGCAGTGCTACAGCTGTGTCTTTGGTCATACAGGTAATTCCTCATTCTTAGTCCTCTAAACAGTGCTAGAGCTTTGTCTTTGGTCACACAGGTAATTCCTCATTCTTAGTCCTCTAAACAGTGCTACAGCTGTGTCTCTGGTCACAGTGGTAATTCCTCATTCTTAGTCCTCTAAATAAGGCTACAGCTGTGTCTTTGGTCACACAGGTAATTCCTCATTCGTAATCCTCTAGACAGTGCTGCAGCTGCTTATCTGGTCTTGTCAGTAACTCCCCCATTCTAAGTCCTCTAGACAGTGCGCAGCTGTGTCTTTGGTCACACAGGTAATTCCTCATTCTTTGTCCTCTAGCCAGTGCTGTTAGCTGCTTGTCTGGTTTGGTCTGTAATTCCTCATTCTAAGTCCTCTAGGCTGAGATGCAGCTTTGTCTCTCTTCATACACCGACTACACTCCAAACCAAAAAACATAGGTAAAAGACATTGTCATTTTCAACGCCAATAGCTCTAACTCTCCAAAAATGCGAGACCTATTGCATTGCAAATGCTTGTTATACTTCTATGCACATTTCTTGTGATCCTTGATCCAGAATTCACATTGGACAGGCAAGCTTCCTGTGACTCCAGATGAGTCGTGATTCATTCACTACATATTTAATGACGATCATGTCAAACACAGGTCTTAAAATATGTATCTTTTGTATTGCACAGGCTGCACTTGTTTTTAGAACTGAGGAAAACCCAATCTGATGTTTTAAGAAAACACTACTAGCAAGGGTCAAAACTTCAACTATATACATATGTTGTGCCCCGTATTTACTCTAAACACAACACAAAGTATTCACTCTAAAGCTAGCCGTTGTTGTTCATAGACTTCCGGAACAAAATAGGCACTATATCGAATAAATTGTTTTAATATATTTTTTTGTTATGTTCAAAGTCTATTGATCATACTGCATGATGACTTCCCGTCAATGTCACTTTCAAAGACAGCCTTGATAAATTATTTTCCTGTAAACCTCTGCATATGAATAACAATATACGTAGGAAACCAGACTCCTGTGTGTTTGAAATCATTTAGTGATAGGTCAAAGTTGTGAAGCAGAATATAAATAGTTGGTTGCAACATTTCCTTCCTTCTGACAACCGTTGTAGCTACATATTATGAGCTTAAAGCAAGCAGGAAATTAGAAACTGCTGCCAGAGTGTTTGGTGGTTGTGGAAGATGGTGGGCGTGGGGAGGAAGATGGCGCGTTGAACCGCACCGATGGGGGTATGTTCTCTGCCGTGCACCTGACCGCCGCTGTTCTTACCAGCCCTCAGCTCAGCCTAGTCATCCAGCTGGGAGACTTGAGCGTGTGAATTTGTGTGGGTGCCCGGCCCCTTCTCTGTATCTACTCCATTGTGGATGGCTGCATGATCCCGCGAGGGTGTGCACTTCGCTGCGCTCCAGCCCGCTGCAGATAGAACCTTTGTCTACCTGCTGCTTTGCAGTCCCAGCTCTCACGGTTGGAGATTGACTGACTGACTGACTGACTGGCTGTTCACGAGGATCTGCTGTCTGCTATCTTCAGCACCAGAGTGGCTCAAGTGTATCTAACGTTATGGCACCAAAAAGGGAACTTTGTTGCGTGGGGGCGATGAGCCCGTGGAACTACTAAGGGAAGCAATATGGATGCCCCAGAGCAGGAGAGCAAAAAGGAGGAAGAGGTCTGCTCAAAGGTAACAGGTCATGTGAAATCACATGTAGGGCACCAAATTCTGAAAGTATGCTTGAAATGGGCCTAACACCCATCTCAAACTAGACAAGGTAAAACACCCTGACACAAACTGTGAATGTGGAGAAATGTGACTACAACCCACTCCCATCTATAAACAGGGACGCAGCAAACATGAGGGTGAGAGAACCCAACCAAAGAAATGTGACTCAGCGTAAAAATGACAAGTCAGATAAAAATACACACATTTCTTAAATGAACAATCCGTAAGTTAAAAACAGGCTTATCGATTAGCAACAGTCATAGGTGTGCCTGTCACCGGATGAATAGACAGGCGCTATAAGATGTTTACAATCTTGAAGAAAGATTCAAAACCTAGAGACTTAGCTTGACAGCATAAAAAGGTACATTGCAGCATGTCATATGGAATAAACGAATGATCTTGCGGAGAACTCACCAACGAACTGAAAACAAAGTACAGTGTCTTAGTCTTGGAAAACTGAACAACGCAGCCGATGCTCGATGTACATATGCGAAGAACAGTCAGTCCGGTGATGCTGTTGCTGCAACCCGCTGGATATACCCCCAAAAGAAGAGTTTGTCTCCTCACAGCGCGGCAATAAAATGATCCGATATTGAAAACTTTATTGACCAGACACTGGTTGCAGTTGAATGCCTGTTTGCGCAAATTCCAGGATGGTGGCACGCTCAGGAGACGTCCGCCGAGTGGCTCACGGCACGCTCCTGTTGTAAAACGTCCACCTACAGCGTCGAGACTCCGTAGCAGAAGACTGATGTGAGGCTCCGCACAGCACTGCGCAACATGTAAGTTGTATGAGCCATTTTTAAATTCAAATCCAAAGCTTAACTGTCAAATTTTACATGCCCTACAACATAATAGGGAATAATAATAATTTCCATGAATCCAGAGCTACTATTTGGTTTCAGCGTCGGACTCCTCCAAGTCTTGCAATGACTCATAAATCTGGACCAAGTTCATCCATACAACTGTCAAAGTGCCAGTAGACAAATATATATTTCCATGACACAAGTAACTCTCACACAGGTGAAATGCTGGCACGAGTGAGCACACTAAAAGTCATAAAATTCATCCTCCAGTGGACCCAGAGACAATTAACCTCACGCTGTGGTATAAACAAATCCAGTCAACAAATACCTTAGTTCTAGAGGTTCAATACGTTATTTTTAACATCCTCAACGATGGTTGTGCCGTAGATGTCCTATGTTGAGATGTAACTTCTTCAGTGATGCAAAACCAGTTTTGATGAAACACAGGTTTTTTTAAATTCTGAAAAAAAACACACAACAGCACGCTTGTACTTTGGCTGCCTGGTGTATTCGGCCCTGTTGGGGCTACTTTTCGTGCTTGTAGAGGTTCCTTTTTCTTGGATGTTAGATGCTTGTTCCACTTTCTTTACTGGATACTCCCAACTTTTGTTAAATGGCATGTTATGCGCAGGAAAGTCTCCTTCAGATCGTCGCCATAAAATATGTAGTAACTAGGTCCATACATACATATAATGATGTAGTCGAGGCAGATGTAGTTGAGTTATATAGTAGGTTTATTCAGCCATAGGTAGGATAAAAGGAAGTATAACTCTGGAACAAGTAGCACCACCAGGAGCAGCCTCCTAGCTGCTCAGCCCATCCTCAACTGCCAACTCTCATACCAGTCACCCAAGCATTCCATCCATCTCAAACAAACTAACATTTTTACCTGGAACACTCACACTGGCTGAGCAGCTAGATGCAGAGAAGTACAGGAACATAAATACAAAACGGAATACTACAGTAATGCAATCTGGAGCAGCGAAAGATGATTTGCAGCATGTACCAAAGAACAGCCAGCTGTCGGCAACTCACTATTAGTTGATGCATTGATGGCAGCAGCCTTTATTTATTTATTTAGTGTGTTTTATATAGCGCTCAGCTACCCCAACGGGTGTCCCGGCGCTCCTGTGTGTTCATGTGCTGAGCTATTTTTGAGGGAAATTTAACAAAAGAGGAAGGTTTTTAAGGGGAGCTCTTCCTGCATCATCCGGATGGAAATGGATAACTTGTTCCAGAGAGCAGAAGCGCATACTTGGAAGGTTTTACCGCCGGAGCGTGCTTTTTTGAATCTGGGGGTGGTGAGAAGAATTTTTGAGGAAGAGCGAAGGAGCCTGACATTACTGTAGGGAGAGAGGCAGGTGGAGAGGTAGGCAGAGCCCTTACCACTAACTGCGCGGTGGGCCAGTATAAGTGCTTTAAATTCTGCCCTTTTTTGTATAGGCAGCCAATGTAATCTCCGGCGGTGTGAGGAGATGTGCTCGCGTAAGGAAATACCACCCACCAACCGTACTGCAGCATTCTGGACTGTCTGGAGTCGGTGGCAAAGACCAGAAGTCAGTCCGATGTACAGGCCGTTGGCGTAGACCAGATGGGAGGTAATCAGTGCCTGAACTATGGTCTTCCTAGTGTTACTAGGTAAAAAGTTGATGAATTTTTTCACCATCCTGATCTTGGAAAAACAGGCAGCAGATACCGTGTGGACTTGATGGTGGAATGAGAGGTTGGAATCCCATCTGACCCCTAGATTTTTTACTGATTCTTTTGGCTGGGGGGGTACTCAATTCAGAGGGCCACCAGATGTTGGGGTCCAACGGGGATGGTTGGTGAAAGAATAGTACCTCCGTTTTCCCGGCATTAAGCCGGAGAAAGTTGTTATCCATCCATTTGGTTACGGTGCGGAGGCAATTTTTTAGTGGGTCGAAAGTGAATTGAGTGGGGTTATCAAAGGTGAAGAGGAGTTGAATGTCATCTGCATAAGATGTTGCCTTTATTGTTTGGGAGATGATTTCAGCTAGGGGTGAGAAATAAACATTGAACAGGAGAGGGCTCAGTGAGGAGCCCTGAGGGACCCCCCACCGAAGCGGTCGACTGTCCGAGGTATAGGGAGGAGTGAACACTGCCTGCGTACGATTGGACAGGAAGGATGTAATCCATTTAAGGGCCCTGCCCTGGATGCCTTTTGACCGGAGGCGGTCTAGGAGGAGGGGGTGGGAGACGGTGTCGAATGCTGCCGACAGGTCGAGCAGCACCAACACCGCTCTTGATCCCTTGTCCAACTTCCATCGTAGGGCGTCGGCCATCTCAATCAGTGCTGACTCAGTACTGTATCCCGGTCTAAAACCGTGTTGTGAGTCATGAAAAGCACCATGTGCTTCTAAGAAGCCTGCTAGTTGCTGCTGTGCAAGTTTTTCAAGCACTTTAGCAGGAGCTGGTAATAAGGAGATGGGCCTGTAGTTGGCCGGTTCACTAGGGTCGGCATTAGATTTCTTCAGTATGGGAACTAATCAGGCATGCTTCCAAGAATCTGGGAAGATCCCTGAACGCAGGGAGTCATTCCATATCTCATTTAAGATGGGGTTGAGAAGAGGGGCGAGAGATTTATATAGTTTAGCTGGCCAGGGATCCATGGGTGAGCCAGATCTGCATTTTGAAAGTTCTATTAGAGATTGGTCTATGGTGATCTCTTTGAAATTAGTGAAGATACAGTCAGATTCCGTAGAGACTGTACTAGTTACATGGCTATCTGGGCTGGTATTGCTGGGGAAAGAATCGTATATAGTGGCAATTTTGTCCTCAAAGAAATCAGAAAGGCGATTGCAAAGTCTCTGAGACACCAAAGGGGGTCGTTTGAGAGCTAGTGGGTCTGTGAAACTTCTGACTGCGTTAAATATTTCCCTGGACGATCCCTGTGCACGGTTTATTTTCTCTTCCAGATAGTTTCTTTTGTGCTCAGTTATCCTTTTCCTGTAATCTTTAAGAGCAGATTTATACTTGATCTTACAGTCGGGGGAGTATAATTGTCTCCAAAGTCTCTCTAGAAGCTTGCATGCCGACTTGCATTTACGGAGCACATCGGAGTACCAGGGGGCAGAAGGGGCAGCACGGAAGGTTTTAATAGGCCTGATTGGATCAAGATGGTCAATGGTGGAAGATATCCAGCCATTGAAATTGGTCAGTCTGGTATCCAGATCAGAAGCTATATCTGGAGGGTTGATAGGGGTAAGGTGAGCAGCTAAGCTATCAGGAGAGATTTTACTCCAATTTCTACCTAGTGTTTTGGCCGGGAGTCTAGGTCGGTCTTGATGGTGGAGGGAAAAGGAAAATGGGATAACAAAGTGATCGGACCAGATCACCGGAAGAGGTTCGTTTATGGAAATATCATCCAGATTGGTACAGATCAGGTCCAGGCCTTGGCCGGAGGGAATGCTGTAGCCTCTTCCAGTCCCTTAGTTATCGATAAAGGAGGTGTTTACGGGACAGAGCCTGTGGAGTTCTCTAGTATTGGGGTGTCTTTCATAGATTCACATGCCTGAATCATTCCCCGTCGTCGGAGTAGGAGTCCCACGGTACATAAAAAAGCAATAATATGTATATAAGAAACCAAAATCCTTGGTGATAACAAACCAGGAAGTAAAGTAGCCCTAAGCTACAGAGCAAAAAAAAACTTCCACACTCATGACTATCCTAGTCATTTTGTATAGACCAAACTGCAGCCAATCAGGCGCCAGCACCCACTAGAATGCTCTCCCCAGAGACCCAGGCTCTCAGATTTTCTACCGCACGTCGTGTGAAAGGGAGTCTCCCTGAGCTCAATCTGACTGGATTTTTCTCCTACTTTTGAAATGTCTACATCAAAATCTCTTTTCAGACCATGTGAGTCTTGTGTGAAGCTTAGGCTTTTTAAAAAAGACCCCCACAAAAAATGTATTTATTGTCCCTTCCCTGACCATGAGTTGAAGGATTGTAAGATCTGCAGGACCTTTCCTCAGAAGATCCTCAGAGACAGGGAAGATCGTCTTCTATTATGGCTGCAGAAGATTAAGGACAAGGATGATCCTCTATCTGAGGTAGGATGTTTGGCTTCGGGGTCTACCAAGTCTCCTAGAAAGAGAAAGATTGAAGATGAGGTATCTTCTCCTGGGACTAAGGTGTTGAGAAAAGCTAAGGATTCTACCTTGCCTTCTTCATCTACCTCAAAAAAGGCTTCTCCACCTGCTAAATCTAGACCCTCTATGCCCCGAGCAAGTCTGCTAAGTCTTTAACATCTAAAAGACTATCTGACAAAAATTTACCTCAGAAAAAGACCTCGTCGACGACCGCATCGTCGACGGCCTCACTGTCGACGGAGCCCGTCTACAGTATTTCATCTACGTCTACGGTTACTTTCTCATCTCCAAAGCCTCAGATGTTGATGTCGTCGACATCTTCACTGTCGACAATGGTATTGGTTTCAGTAAGACCCATCTCGTCAACGAAGATTCAGCCATCAAGTGTCGACGTTCCTTCGTCGTCGAAAATGAAGAAGATATTGCCGACAAGCGCATCGTCGACGAAGATTAGCCCGTCGACGAAGATCACCCCGTCGACGGGTCCCTCGTCAACGGCAGCAGCTTCACCGTCGACGACCGCGCCGTCGACGAGAAGCCTATCGTCGTCAACTACGACATCGTCGAAGAGACCACCATCGACGACGAGTTCATCGTCGATGAGAATTCCACCGTCGTCGACAGCTTCGGCGTCGACGAAGACTACATCGTCGTCGAAAGCTTCGTCGACGAAGATCACCTCGTCGTCGACATCATCGTCGACATAGAAAATCCCGTCGACGAAGCTTGCAATATCTCCGGCAACGATACCGTCGACGGTGGGTCCATCGACGCCTCTCTTGTCTACTTGCACAGATATGCAAGTTTGGTCTGCTGCTCCGCCGGCTGCTTCTTTCACCTCTCCGTCGACAGGAGTTTCGCTTTTACAAAGAAGAGGGTCTACGCTGAAGCCTCTTTCACCCCTAAAGTTGCTGGATCAGCTTCTAGATTCAGAGGAAGATGAGGATCTAGAGCAATCTGATGAGGATGGCAGGTTTCGAGCGGCCAGAATTCCATCAGAATTACTGATAAAGATGCAGGAGGATGATAAAGAAGAAGAAAAAGAAGAAAATATTCCTGAACCGGTTGCTCAAGCCCCTGCTGCAGTACCAACAGCACAGATGCCATTAGACCTCCTGAACAATCTTCAGTATATGTTGAATGACTACTACCGACGGTTTCCACCTTCTGAGTCGGCAGATTCACTTCCAGCTACACCTATGCCTCAAACACCCGCTTCAGTTTTACGAGTCCCAAGACAGTCTCCTCTGGCACCGATACCCGAGGTGCGTTCCACAATTCCGTCTTCTCCGGCGCAGTCTCACCATACACAGGATTATGGCACCACTGACGATGACAGAGAGGAAGGAGAAGTGGACGATCAATCTGTATCGTCGGAGTGGGATGATTATAAGACACAAACACCATCACCTACTGTTCCCCAAACGGTAGATTCTCCACCTGTTGATATTGGGGGATTTCATCTGGTAATGGACAGAGCAACAAAAAGGTTCCAGATAAATATGGAAACTAAACAGTAGGATTGTTTTTATATGATTTCAAAGATCAGCCACATAAGCAAGTGAGGACAATCCCTATAATAGATTTTATTTGGAAAGAAGGCCTCAAGATCATGGTCTGCTCCAAATTCCTTACCTGCGGTCTTACCACGAATTGACAAGCACCCATGACTTCACCTGCATGTCTTATAGGACAGGCTAAAACAGAGTCCGTAGTCACTCAAGCGGCTCACATAAGAGCTAGGAACCCATCCTCGCAAGTGACCGCTCCACCGGACAGAGATGGCAGACGCCAGGACTCTATTGGGAAAAAGGTGTCAATGATAGCTGCGACTACAATCCGAGCAGCAAACTCCCTAGCAATTCTAGGGAGGTATGACAGACAGATGTGGTCTGATATATCTCCATATCTTGAAAACCTCCCGGAACCGGTGAGGTCTGAAGCAAGAAAGATTTTACAAGAGGGTGAGTGTGTCTCTACAGAGATGATTGACGCAGCTGTGATGTGGCGACAACTGGCTTCTGACAATTGGCGGGCGCGGCAGTGCTAAGTAGACAGGGTTTGCTGAAGTCAACATCCTTCCGGCAAGAAGTCCAGGCAAAGATAATAGATATGCCGTACAATGGAGAATATCTCTTTGGCCAACACATGTATGAGGCCTTACAAGCCATCAAGAAAGATGCAGAAACTGCTCGTCGCTAGGAAACCTGCAGTTTCGCAAGTCGTCCTTTCGTGACGCAAAAGGACAAGGATCCTATTCAAATAGAGGAGGATATTCCCAACAGCACTCGTACCAGTCATCGCAGGGTAACCAGCGATATCAACCGTATAAACAACAACCATACGGACAACGAGGCAACAACTTTTCACAAGGGAAAAGAAAATCCTCCTATCGAGGATGAGATTCCTCGAAGAGACAATGAAGACTGCCACCTGCCACCACCTCTGCCAGTACCAAGTTCAAAAGTCAGAGGGCGAATATCCCATTATTTATCAAATTGGTCCAAGATTACTACGGACAAGTGGGTCCTGGATATAGTGGCCAGAGGACACGCCTTAGAATTCGTCAAAATCCCTCCAAATTTACCTCCAAGGGGTCCACCACCAGCTCATCACAAAGAGCTTCTTTCCCAAATAAATTGAATGATTCGAAAAGGTGCAATCGAACAAGTTCCTCAATTGCAGAAAGGAAAGGGTTTCTATTCGAGGTTCTTCCTCATACGAAAGAAAACAGGAGAATGGCGCCCCATTCTCGACCTACGCACCCTCAACAAATATCTCAAAAAGATGTCCTTCCGGATGTTAACACTTCAAGAAATCCTTCAGCTTCTTTCCCAAGGCGATCACATGGCTACCCTAGACCTCCAAGATGCCTATTTTCATGTGCCTATTCTCCCCAGGCACAGGAAATTCCTGAGATTCAGAGTGGCTGGCAGGGACTTTGAATTCAAAGTTCTCCCGTTTGGGTTTTGTTCAGCGCCCAGAGTGTTCACAAAGGTACTGGCCCCAGTGGCGGTGCATCTTCGTTTGGAAGGCATTCAGATCTTCCCGTATCTCAACGACTGCCTTATCAAGACCAATTCTTTAGGAGCAGCAAGAGCACACATTCACAGATGCCTCTCGCTTTTCGAATCTCTGGGACTTTCAATCAATTTCAAGAAATCCAATCTTATCCCAACACAGAGGATATCGTTTCTGGGAGCCACACTAAATACACGCCTTACTCAAGCCTTTGTCTCAATAGAAAGACAGCTCAAAATTTGCAAGATGGCCCTCAACTTGCATCAAAATTAGTGCATTTCAGTACGCACGTACAAATCATTCCTAGGGATGCTGTCATCCTGCATCCCTCTCATACCCAACGGCCACCTCCGAATGAGACCCTTCCAGGAGGAACTCAGTCTCCAATGGGTTCAAGTATCGGGTTCGTTCGACGACAGGATCATCATAACATGCCGTATGAAAAACACCTTTCTTTGGTGGACCTAAAAAGAAAATCTGAAAATAGGGCGATCATTCTTAACAGAGATATCAAGTTATACCATCTCCACGGATGCCTCCCTAGAGGGATGGGGAGCATGCCTACAAGGAATGACTGTCAATGGGAAATGGAACACGCAGCAAAGGAAGTGGCATATCAACCTCGCCAGTATTGGTTCACCTAACTTCTACTTCTCTCAGAATGCAACCCAATACAATTCCAACCACTACCAAATCTTCTGACAATGCACAGGGGCCAAATTTGCCATCCAGACCCAGCCTCATTGAAGTTAGCAGCTTGGCTCCTCAACACATTGAATTCGCCCATCTAGACATCCCAGAGGACTGTAAAGAGGTTATAGCCAATGCTCGTGCACCTACCACTATCAAGACGTATAAACTTAAATGGAGAAGGTTTTGTGCTTGGTGTATCAAGGCTAATTTACATCCACTCCATGCAAAACCAGAACAAATCTTACAGTTTTTTTTCTTCAACTGGCTAGATCTGGTTTGTCGCATGCCACACTGAAAGTATTCCTGGCAGCCATTTCCAGATTCCGTCAGGATGGCACCAATTCTCTATATTCCTCCAGAATAATCCAACAGTTCTTCAAAGGCCTATTTCGAATGTTCCCGCCTGTTAGGCGTCCACCTCCTTCCTGGTACTTGAACGTGGTACTCTCTCAACTCATGCACCACCCTTTCGAACCTATTCATAAGGTGGACCTCAAGTTTCTATCCTGGAAGGTTTCTCTCCTTCTAGCCTTAACATCGGCACGCAGAGTCAGTGACATTCAAGCATTCACCATAAAATCTCAATTTTTGAAGTGCACTTCAAACTCTGTGATAATGCGTACCAATCCAAGCTACATGCCTAAAGTCCCATCTGACTTTAATCTAAATGAGCCAGTGCTCTTAAAGACATTCATTCCTAACCCACAAACGGGAGCAGAGATGGCATTACATTCTCTGGACATCAGAAGATGCCTGAAATGTTATCTTCAACGAACTGCTACATTACGCAATACAGATCAGCTCTTTGTAGCGTATGGAAGGATATGTCAAGGATACGCTGTATCTAAACAGACTATACTTTATTACTTCACTCCTGTGTGAGAGAAAATATGAGAGCCTGGGTCTCTGGGGAGAGCATTCTAGTGGGTGCTGGCACCTGATTGTCTGCAGTTTGGTCTATACAAAATGACTAGGATAGTCATGAGTGTGGAAGTTTTTTGCACTGTAGCTTAGGGCTACCTTACTTCCTGGTTTGTTTGGTTTCTTATATACATATTATTGTTGTTTTATGTACCGTGGGACTCACACTCCGACGACGGGGAATGATTCAGGCATGTGAATCTATGAAAGACACCAATACTGGAGAACCACAGATTACAGGTAAGTAACTATTGTTCTTATCCTTGGTTTGTCAAGCTAACAGCTCCCAGCCCCATCATGATCGCACAGCATTATGTGTTCTACGCCCCTGCACAAGAATGAAAATGCTATTCTTTTGGCAGATCACCAGGCATTAGATTGTATTACCAAACCTGTGAGGGCTGTTTCAGATTCCTTTGCAGACTAGAATGTGGTGGTTGGGGGTTTAAACTGCCAGGGGTCAGGGCTAGGGTTTCGGCGGCAGTCTGGCGACCTGGATATGCAGATATGCAGATATGTGGCCATGAGCCCCTCCCCTGATCTATTTGCGGTTTCCACTAGCACCGAGGTTTGGGTTGGCTCCTATATGGCCAGCCGTGAGGAAGGGGACCAGCCTGCTCAGATGGGCAGGGGTAGTAGTAAACAGAAGTCTACAGAGCCGCATAGAATACATCAAAGTGGCAAAACTCAGAGGAAACAGCAGACAAACAAGTCAGGAGCCTCTGGAGCAAAAGTTAGCCCATTCAGGAGTTGGGTTACATCCAAGGGGGACGTGAAGGCACTTATATCCCGTCTGTCTGCAGTTCAAGCGGCCGCTGCATATTATGAGCTTAAAAGCAAGCAAGGAAATTAGAAACTGCTGCCGGAGTGTATCGTAGTAAAAGATTGCCACGGCTGGGTAGCAGTGGGTCCCTCACAGCCCTGGTACCACTGAACCTGCTGCAATAAAGAAAGCTATTCCTTAATGTAAACATACGGAGAAGCAAGCGATGAAGGTAAAATACAAACAATGTCAAATGCAAGCAAATGAAACAAATATAAAATTGCAACCAAATGAAAATATATGCCAATCCGTAGTCTGATGCCAGCTTCACATTTGCCAATTGTGGTATGCTGGCAGACTTGGCACAAACATCTGTATCCTGACTGGTGCTAGATAATCCAGCAGCCAGTTAGGAGAACAGCTTGCAGTGTTGATGTGTTCCATTATATACGTGTATTGATTTCAGTCAGTGTTTGGAGATCGCTAATGAGATGCAGATCTCATAGTACTGCAACTTCGTGCAGGTCATGTTTATTTAGCTGGAAGATGTACAGAGACAAAAGAGGTGCCAGCCAATAGACTGAAGCCTGGTTATCTCATAAGGATATCAGGCATGTTGGTTTGGTTGGCTTTGTGACTGCCACATCACATCCTAGCAGTGGACCAGGTCATGCTGGTGTAGACCACTGCCAAAAGCAAAAGAACAGGCATTGAGAGAGGTCTCTGCCGGTCCCTCTTTTTGTGTAGTAGACGGCTAAAACCTGGAACCCAAAAAAATACTTTGGTGACAGGCTTAGGGGCAAATCCTCGGGGGTAAGGGAAAGGATGACAAGGACTAGGAGGAGAAAAGGGACCGGAGGACCATGGAAACCAGAGCTAGGTGACTGTGACGGAGTCCCGGTGTCCCCCCCCCCCTGGATTCTTTCCCCCTGAGTCTTTACCTCATCCCGGGGACGTCCACACGAACTCAGGCCGGCCAAACCCTCGGGTCCGCCCCCGAGCCGGTACAATACCAGTGACCTACAGTCCCCCGCCTCTCTCTCCAATACAGGAGCCAATCACGGACCTGCAAGCACCGGAAGCACTACGCCGTGAACCCGGAAGTCCCGCCTCGGAGGCAGCGTCAGAACCAGTGAAAAGCAACCCGACCGGAATAGGCAGGGTCGGAGAATCGTGGCAGGATACTCAGGCTGGAGCCGTGGACGGAGGAGAGGAGCCAACCGAAGCAGACGAGTGGTCAGAGGAGTGGTGGAACCCTTAAGGAGGAAGCTGAAGAGCGGCCGTAGCTCACCTGGAGAGCTACGGCAGACCGCGTGAGTACCTGTAACCGCCCCTGGAGTGCGCTAGGTGCTCTCTGTATATATTGTAAATACTCTCCGCACTTGTAGGCACCAATCACTTAGAAGTAACACTGTAACCGTATTGTACAGCATCTGCACCGTGCACGGCCCGACCCCCCCTCACGTCCTGAACACCCTTGCTGGTACACTCTCTTTGTCCTTGCCTTCCGTCCCTCTTCCCCGTTCCCTCCTTCCCTCACCTCCATCCGCTCTGCCCTTTCACCTCCCGGTGTTGGTAGTGGCATACTCGCCAAGTCCCTGTTCGGACTAACGGTCCTCTCTCTCTCTTCTTGCCCTCCGAGGTCTCCCCACCAACATCGACGACCCAGAGCCTGGCAAGGACCATCCGAAGGGAGCTACATCTCACAGATGCCGGATCCGAACGACCAGAGACCACTGTATTCACCTCTTGCGAGACTGTTGTATTTCAAATAAAAACCCTAACTATAGCACACTATCTCCGGCCTCCTTGCCTGATTTACCGGCCCGCGGACACCCCACGACCACATCTGGTGTCAGAAGTGGGATCTGCCGGTAGCATGGAGGCCGTCATGAAGAGAATGGCCGAATCCCAGGAGCAGCTGGGAAAACTCATGGAACAATTTTTGAAAACTGCCGAAGACGACAGGGGCCAGCTCCATGACGTCCTGAAAGGACATGGAACAGTACAGGAACAAGCATTGGGGAAATTGACTGACGTCCTGGGACAACCCAGACCCATGACCTCTCTCCCTTCCGTGGTGATACAGAAATATGTCCCCGGCGAAGACCCCGATTATTTCTTTACCAATTTCGAGAGGTTGTCCCAAGCAGCAAACTGGCCGGTGGATCGATGGGGCCAGTACCTGGGTCCCCTGCTTACTGGAGACCTGCAGGCCGCATACCAACAGGCCAACATCCAAGGCAACACACCGTATCCGGACATAAAGAAGTGCATCCTTGAACGTCTGGGAGTAGACGATGATACGTATAGGATGAAACTCAGGCAGACCAAAGAAGGGCCCCAAGAGAATCCACGTGCTCTGTCCTTCCGGATCAGGGATCTGGTCAACCGGTGGCTCAAACCGGAGGCTTCCACGAAAGAGGACATTATTGAAAAGATCTGTCTTGAACAGTTCCTAAACTCCCTTCATCCCGCCACGCAGAGGTGGGTACGGCAACATACCCGGCTCACCCTGGAGACGGCTGTAGAAATTGCTTGTGCGTATGGACGGGCTCAAGACCTGCATCGAGGCAAGGACGAAGCCACACACAGGCCCCACCCCCCCAACACCAGCCGATTCCCCAGGCCTCCTCAACCCCGAAGACAAGAACCGGCTCCTCTCTTGCCATCCCCGATCCTATACCGACCTCCCAACCCTGGACCCCAATGCTATCATTGCGGGAACTACGGGCACATAGCCCGCATGTGTCCCCAAAAGGAGGTACCCATGGAAATCGGCATGGTACGGAATTACGTCTGCCAAGCGTCCGGGGCTGCTCCCCCTCCGTTTCATTGTCCCGTGGACATAGATGGACAAGAGGTTCTGGCCCTCGCAGACACCGGGTGTCGACAAAGCGTCCTCCGTCCCCAGGACTTGATTCTCCACCAGAAGACCCCAACAGGAACAGTGGCCATCCAGTGCGTGCACGGAGACACGAAATGTTACCCCACCACGAGGGTTCGGGTGCAACATCCCGGTGATCCGGGAACTGACCTCACGGTTGGTCTCATCCCAGCTCTACCGGAACAGGCCATCCTGGGGAGCGACTACCCCGGCCTCCCGGCACTGCTCCAGGACACAACGGACTCCCTGGCCCAGTGGTGGAAGGAGGCCCCCTACCCTCAGACCCCGACCGGAACCCCTACGGAACCAAAACCCCACAAAAGCAAGAGACAGAAAAGACAAGAGAAGACATCATATGCCTCTGCGTATCCGGTTGAGGTGGAAGAACACCCATGGCAGACGGACCAGGAGTTCCGCGGGGCTCAACAGGAGGATCCGCTCCTACAGGAAGCCTGGGGAAGGGCCCTGGAAAACGAAGATCCCACCCAAGTAGGTCCATATTTCTTTAAGAAAAGGGGTTTGCTGTACAGAAAGGGTGGCCCTCAACAACCTCCTCAATTGTTGATTCCTAGCCCCTTCAGGGACAAAGTCCTTTTTCTGGCCCACAGTCACCTATTAGGTGGACATTTCGGGGAGGAAAAGACTAGCCAAACGATCCTTGACCGTTTCTACTGGCCTGGGATTTATCAGCACATAAAAACCTATTGCCGTGAGTGCGCTATATGTCAAAAGAACAGTCGGTACAGACCCCCTAGGGTACCCCTGTGTCCCTTGCCCCTCATCGACATACCGTTTAGCCGGGTGGGAATGGACATTATAGGGCCCCTATTGCCCTCCCGAAGCGGTTGCAGATATGCTCTTGTCATCGTGGACTATGCCACGCGCTTCCCGGAAGCCTTTCCACTACGCCAGCCCACAGCCCAGAACATCGCCAAAGCGCTTATCACTCTGTTTACCCGTGTAGGATTCCCCCGTGAGATCCTCACGGATCAAGGCACGCCCTTTGTTTCTGCCCTGATGAAACAAGTCTGCTCAAGACTAGGGATCAAACAAATCAGGACCTCAGCCTACCACCCCCAAACCGACGGATTGGTCGAACGCTACAATGCCACCTTAAAGCTGACCCTAAAGAAGATGTTGGGACTGGAGGCTAAGCGGTGGGAGGAGCTCCTCCCTCTAGCCCTTTTTGCCATTCGGTGTAAACCCCAGAGCAGTACAGGGTACTCCCCATACGAGTTGCTATACGGAAGACCACCTCGTACCCTGCTGGAGATGGCACAGGAAGCCTGGGAGGCAGATCCGGACCGCACTCGCCCCCTACCTGAGTACGTCAACAACCTAAAGACCCATCTAGCACAGATCAGAGACATAGTCAAACAAAACATGGAAAAAGCCCAAGACAATCAGAAAAAACAGTACGACAAGGGCACCAGGAATAGGGCATTTTCCGTTGGAGACCTGGTCCTCCTGATGATGCCCTCTTCCGACCATAAACTCCTGGGTCAGTGGCAAGGACCCTACGTCGTCCTGCGACAGGTGACCCCGGTCACTTATGAGATCGAGCTCGACCCCACTAACGGCACGGCCCAGATCTACCACGTGAACCATCTGAAGAAATGGGAGGGACCCCGTCCTGTCCTGGTGGGACACGGTCTACCGGTGTCCTTTCCCTTTGATCCCTGTCTAGATCCTGCCCTGACCCCGGGACAAATCCATGAACTCCAAAAAGCCCTGTCCCCCGTAAAAACGGTCTTCTCATCGTACCCCGGAAGGACCTCCGTCGCCACCCACTCAATAGATACTGAACCAGGGAAAGTGGTGAGGTTGCGTCCTTACCGTGTCCCTGAAGCCCGAAGGGCTGTCATAAGAAGAGAAATCGAGGACATGTTAAAAATGGGAATCATCGAACCCTCGATCAGTGATTGGAACTCCCCGATAGTTCTGGTGCCGAAACCTGAAGGGACTGTCAGGTTCTGTATCGACTTCCGCGAAGTAAACAAAGTGTCCAGATTCGACACCTATCCCTTGCCGAGAGTCGACGAGATGGTCGAACGGATAGGGAAGGCCAAATTCATCTCCACCCTCGACCTCTGCAAGGGTTATTGGCAGATTCCTCTTCGAGACCAGGATAAGAAAAAGACAGCCTTCTCCACCCCGGAGGGGCTGTTCCAATTCATTGTCATGCCTTTCGGACTCCACGGAGCCCCCGCCATTTTCCAGCGTGCGATGAATCAGGTCCTGCGGCCACACACGGAGTATGCAGGAGCCTACCTCGATGACATCGTCATCTACAGCAACAGCTGGGAACAACACCTCGTCCACTTACATGACGTTGTCTCTTCCTTGGGCTCCTTTGGCTTTTCCATTAACCCCGCCAAAACCACCCTGGCTGCCCAAACCGTCCAGTATCTGGGGTACCTGTTGGGCGAAGGGATGATCAGACCCCAGAAATCCAAAACCGAAGCCATAGAGACCCTTCCCTTTCCGAGAACAAAAAAAGATCTCCGTGCATTTCTAGGGCTCCTCGGTTATTACAGGAGGTTCGTGCCCAACTTCTCGCAGAGAGCTGCGCCTCTTACGGATCTTCTCAAGAAAACTACCCACACAGAGCATGCCCTGATGCATCCTAACCCCCTCATATGGCAGGCGTTCACTGACCTGAAGGGAGCCCTAACCTCCAGTCCTGTTCTGGTGAGTCCTGACTACACCCGACCCTTCATCCTCCAGACAGACGCCTCCGACCAGGGATTAGGGGCGGTCCTGTCACAAAAGGACGAGCAAGGGAACGAAAAGCCCATTCTATATCTTAGCCGAAAACTGTTCCCCAGAGAACTTAACTATGCGGTAGTGGAGAAGGAGGCCCTTGCCATCAAGTGGGCTATCGAAACACTAAGGTACTACCTGGAGGGTCGTGACTTTATACGGACCATGCCCCCTTAGAGTGGATGGCCCGGAACAAAGGACACAACGACCGGGTCCTCCGCTGGTTCCTTTCTCTCCAGCCCTATCACTTCCGTACCCAACACCGAAAAGGGTCCGAACAAGGCAACGCTGATTTTCTGTCCCGGTACCCCCTCTCGCCCTCTCCTGCCCGTACAAGAAGGACAGCTAGGGGAAGGGAATGTGACGGAGTCCCGGTGTCCCCCCCCCCTGGATTCTTTCCCCCTGAGTCTTTACCTCATCCCGGGGACGTCCACACGAACTCAGGCCGGCCAAACCCTCGGGTCCGCCCCCGAGCCGGTACAATACCAGTGACCTACAGTCCCCCGCCTCTCTCTCCAATACAGGAGCCAATCACGGACCTGCAAGCACCGGAAGCACTACGCCGTGAACCCGGAAGTCCCGCCTCGGAGGCAGCGTCAGAACCAGTGAAAAGCAACCCGACCGGAATAGGCAGGGTCGGAGAATCGTGGCAGGATACTCAGGCTGGAGCCGTGGACGGAGGAGAGGAGCCAACCGAAGCAGACGAGTGGTCAGAGGAGTGGTGGAACCCTTAAGGAGGAAGCTGAAGAGCGGCCGTAGCTCACCTGGAGAGCTACGGCAGACCGCGTGAGTACCTGTAACCGCCCCTGGAGCGCGCTAGGTGCTCTCTGTATATATTGTAAATACTCTCCGCACTTGTAGGCACCAATCACTTAGAAGTAACACTGTAACCGTATTGTACAGCATCTGCACCGTGCACGGCCCGACCCCCCCTCACGTCCTGAACACCCTTGCTGGTACACTCTCTTTGTCCTTGCCTTCCGTCCCTCTTCCCCGTTCCCTCCTTCCCTCACCTCCATCCGCTCCGCCCTTTCACCTCCCGGTGTTGGTAGTGGCATACTCGCCAAGTCCCTGTTCGGACTAACGGTCCTCTCTCTCTCTTCTTGCCCTCCGAGGTCTCCCCACCAACATCGACGACCCAGAGCCTGGCAAGGACCATCCGAAGGGAGCTACATCTCACAGACGCCGGATCCGAACGACCAGAGACCACTGTATTCACCTCTTGCGAGACTGTTGTATTTCAAATAAAAACCCTAACTATACCACACTATCTCCGGCCTCCTTGCCTGATTTACCGGCCCGCGGACACCCCACGACCACAGTGACCAAGGAAACCAGGAACAGATAGACAAGGACCAGGTCTCAAAGGGAAAGGAAAAACCAAAAACAAGGGGGCAGGTAAAATATAACAAGGTAACAAGAACTATGACCAGGCGGACAATGAACATGAGGCCCAGTGCTAGGTGGAGATAGTCCAAGTTGACCAAGGTCCAGGAAGACCGCAATGACATCACTAGGACCTGCATTAACTAGAGCGTGATATCAGGGAGGTCCAGGGACTATATAAAGAGGTCTGCTTTGGCCTTGCATTCTAGGGGGCGCATGGGAGTCCAAAACTAAGTACAACAAAATAAGGATAAGGTGCACTAGGATAAATGGACAAGGACAAGCAAGACCAGTCTGTGTGGGCCTAGCTATGGATGAGGGGCAGCGGAGAGAACCAGGACCAGGTGGAATAGAACCAGGAGGAAATGCTCCAGGCTCCTAAGGATCAGAGTCATAAGGATCGCTTCAAGAACGATCAGAACAGGGCGTAAAAAGATCTGGACATGGAGGAGCCAGGGTGCAGGATTAAGAGAAGGAGGTCTTAGACCAGGTGGACAGGGACCATGAGGACCAGAGACAGGTGGCCAATGACTGAGACCAGGAGTATAAGGGACCATGACAACCAGGATGTGCAGAACTGAGAAGACGAAGGGAGCCATAACCCATGAAGACAAGAACCAGGAGTCTCGGCTACAAGGACAAAGTATACTAGGACATGGCCCAGAAGAACTTTGACCTCGAGAACGAGCTGAAGAGACAGCATTACCAGTGGGAACTGGAGGACTAGGACCAGGAGAAGAAGCAAGAACATATGGATCAAGACCGGAATAACCAGACGCTGATGGCTGAGACCAGGCCTTGAGGACCATATCTTGGAAAACTAAGGATCTGGATTGGTGAGACTAGAACGAGGTCCGCTGGACGACTAGTGTTGTGATAGCCCTCTAGGGATGAGTGTTGCGCTCTATAAATACAGTAAATAAAAAAGACCAGGACGGCCAAGTGTACAAGTACCAGCACCCTGGAGGACGAGGAGAAGGAGAGCCTCTGGGGCCAGACCAAGCCCCACATCTGAGTTCCTGAAAGACCAGGACTGAGTGACTTATACTGCCTGGTGCCCACCAGAATTATACTCTTACCAAGTCAGTGCCTGCCCCGGTTTTCAGTTAGAACATCTGGTCACCCCTAACTCCAAAACATTTTGCCATTGATGTGACATTTCAAAGTTATTCAAATTCTGGGAACCCTTCACCAGTACTTAGGATTACGTGCTAATTATTCAAGATTTAATATAAAGCACTAACCAAATTTAATTCAACTGTTTATGTCAGCCTCATCATTATTTTCAAAATGCAGTTCCGCTTAATCCCCATCTATTCCAGAAAACACAAAATCAGTTCCACAGCGTTTTCAGTCTGTCATTTTACCAGGAATTTTGCCAAGGTTGTTTTGGAATTTCTAAGCCCCACCACCTGTACCCCCAAAAGATGAAAATTAGTGCTGCTGCTTTCACATTTATCCGGGATCCAGCAGCACGTCTCTTGTACCGGAGCATTTCTTGAACCCAGATGACTCATCTCTCCTCCTTCCTAAGCACGATACACAAGAGGAAAGCAGCCTCTGCTGAAGGACCGCAAGAAGAGGGTGGGCCCCACATCTGAGCCCGTGCACGAGGCGACCCCGCTCATCACTGCTGCATTAATGCCACAAATCACACACAGAAGCTGCGGCTGAATCGGGGGATTTAATGAAGCTCAAGACCCTGCGTGCGCCGCTATAGGAGGGTGTGTCTTTTCTCAGAATCTGATGCGTCTGCGTAGTGAGGCAAGTAGAATCTACTACGCATGCGCAATGGGGGGGTGAATCTCCTGCGTATGCGTAGTGAGGGTGAGAGAAATCTGCCCATACGCAGTTAACTATCGATCTCCCCCTTAACCCGAGAATATGGTTCAGTGCTGAGGATTGAAAAATGTCCTAGTTAGCATGAAGGTAAGTTTCAATTCTATTAAGGACGCGGAGGACAGGATTATGCATATTTTTCTTCACTCTTTATTAATAGCAAGTTCAAAGGTAAAAGTAAAAACAACACAGCAGCAATACTACAACTCCCATGAACCACAGGGAGTAACCATGGTCACCAATAGTCCAATCCAGTAACAGTCCGATAATCTATATAACACACAACACTTCACAGTACTTCCTCTTCTTCACTGAAGGAAGTAAAGCACGCTGTTCCTCATTCGGTCTTTGATTCGGAACCTAAGAGGATACGGTGGAAAAACTTCCCAAGAACATACACCATATAACAGGCATGGTATAACAGTTCACAACACAACAAAGCATCTGAGAATAACTACAGTAATCACATCATTAGTTTATCAAATCCTAAGTACGACTACCATAGTCCAATAACATTTATATAAAGTGTCTGTTTGTCAGGAAGAGAACATTGCTCTTGTCACCACAGTACTTAGCATTGCATTGAAGTTGAGTAAGATCCAGAATACTTCCCTGTTGGACACAGAGTTCAGTTCACTAAGTTCCAGCATAGTGTAGAGTTAGTCCCCCTTTTCCTCCAAGGGTGGGTAGCATGGGAGTGCATGCCTGGGGGGATAATCCTCGTGTCCATGTCCTTAATAGAATTAAAACTTTCCTTCATGCTAACTAATACATTTGTCATTCTATGTTAGCTTACCACCAGTGCGTCTGCGTCATAGTTTGGTTTAGAATCTGCCCCATTAATTTCCTAGTTCTTTAACTAAAGTGTTGCCGAACAGGTTACCCTGTGCTATTGGGCCTGCCTCCGAGGTTGAAAGTTCTTCCAACTAGGGGTCGATTTTGATCAGAAGGGAGTAACGTTGTTCTGCTGAGAGGTCGCAGTTGACGTTGCCCAGGAGGCAGATCGCTCTCTGTGCCCAGCATGCAACGTCCTCTGTGGGGAGAGGATTCCCTTACTGTCTAGCCTGTTCCGCTAGTTTGATGATCTTGGTTAAGGGCCCACCACGTCCAGGAGCTTGTCCCGGCAGGCTCGCCATGACCTATCTACCCCTTTCTTAGGATCCCTCATGTACTTGGCAAAGAAGGTGCATCATTTGGGATTAATCTCTGGGGTCGCTGTCACCTTATCGCGAAGGGAAGGTCAGGGACATTTGACCCTTAGGCTTGCCCTAACTTCTTTACTGAGAGGCTGGCGGCTCTTGCGCTCCTCACACACTGCTACCTTCTTCTCTGGTACCCACTCTGCGGAGCATGGTGGATAGATTCCTTCTGTGTTGAACATGTCACTAGGGGCATTGTCTCCCTCAGCAGAGTCTGAACAGGTTGAATGTGGGTGCCAGAATCTGCCCGAGTCTTGTACCTTATCGGAAGAGGCTTCGTCATCCTCAACATCACCTTCACCCATATCGGAGAACCCCTCTTTGGGATCGAAATCCATTGAGATGTCATCGCCCATTACTCCGGGTATTTCTCCCTCCCGGTAGGGTGCATCCTTATAAGCGTGTGCGCACTCTTGTAGAAGACTTCAGTCAAACAGCTAAAGCCTTCCATGTGCTCCCTGTTACGCTTGCCGGCCTTGCGTGTGGGGACTGAGGTCACCACACCAGGCCCAGCCCCCCGTCCCCCGGTATACCTCTGTAATCATAGGCCGACAGTTTGGCGACACTCTTCTGCAGAGGGGCAAGCTCTATGATATGGCTATGAGATATGGCTTGGGGAAATAACTTATCCAGCTCTGCAGGAAGGTGTCATTGTGGGGGCCAAACCTCCTCATAGGCACATGAGGGTGTATAGTCGTGTTCTCTCTGGGATTGCATCTTTTTTAAGGGTGAGAGCACCAATACGTCCCAAGGTATATAAGTGGGCAGCCCCCTTGCTGGTGCTCCGAAGTGGTGTTCCAGGCAGTAACCGATTTTAGGGGTGTACGCTGCTTGCCTGCACCACACAAAAGTTTTAATTGGGCTTAGCCCTGTTTGTCTTACCGCCTCTGTGGTGTCAGGTGAGGGTTGGAGAGAGGAGGCACACAGCGGGAGTACGCTTCACCTCTCTTCAGCGGTACGTGCTGCCGGAGCGCTGACTTATCTTCCATATCAATGCCATGTTTGTCGGCCGAAAGACCCAGCTCAAACGGGGTTTATCCCTGTGCAGACTATAGCTACCAATATATTCGACGCGTCCTGGCTATTATGGAGGCTGGTCACTATGACCAGGAGAACGCAACGGTATTTGCGGTTGATATTGAAAAGTCTATCGATACCCTTGAATGGCACTATCTCTACGAGGCGATGCTGCTTATGGGACTGTGAGAGCAACTTGTGGTCTGGACGTAATTGCAGTATACCAGACCAAAAACCAGAGTACGTACCGGCCGAACTATATCGGCGAGATACTTAGTGGAGAAAGCGATGAGTCAGGGGTGCCCCCTGTCTCCACTGCTCTTTGCCATTGGGATGGAACCTCTGGCACCATGTGTGAGAACTGGCAGGGCACTTAGGGGTCTCACAATAGAGAGAAACTGCCACAGCGTAGCACTATATGCAGATGGTTTGCTGCTCTTTTTTTATGACACAGAAGAGAATTTGATGGGGGCAAGAGACCTGTTGGAGGAATTTGGCCGGCTATCTGGGCTGGGGGGTCAACTGGCAGAAATCCGAGCTCTTCCCCCGGGCGCGGTGAGAACACCTTACAATTGAGCAGCGGGAACCCCGGTGCTTAACATACCTGGGGGTCAAGATCTACCACAACAGAGCTAATCTACTTGAGGATAATGTGGGATGCATGATTGGATCCCCGCGATCCTTCATGAACTTTTGAGGGGCACTTCCGCTTTCAGTGATGGGAAGGATAGCCCTTTTGAAGATGGTGGCTCTCCCCCGGTTCCTCCACTTTTTTACTACCCTTTCCCGGTGGATACCAGGGGCGCAGTTCAGAGAACTGAAAACCATGCAGTGCCAGACAGTGAAACGAGGCCTTACAGTCTCGGATTTCTAGCTATATTACATAGCGGCGCAACTACAGTGGCTGGTTCAGGGCATTGCACATAGATTATCAGAGATGACCCCTGGCTCCTTTGTACCACCACTCTGGGAGCTCCCTCGGGTTCTCCTTCGAGTGCGGTGGTCAAACCTAGATGACTCCACTGAGTTCCATTCACTAGCCAAGTGCTGGAGCAGGGGTTTGCAACAAATATACACTAAGATCGCATAGTCTGCAGCGCTACCTCTGGGTTTCCTGCATGCACTTCCACACAGGGGGATTGGGAGGGGCTGGCTGTATGGGTGGAAGCAGGGGCGATGAAGCTGGGGGACCTGTAGAGGAATTCAGAGCTGATTCAGTTTGAGGACTTTAGGAAAGAGTTCAACCACCCCAGGGGCATTTTTTTCTTCACAGGGCACTCACATCGGCTATGATGAAACTGGGGTGGGGTGTCAACCAAACCCACATCCTCCCAGAGCTACCAATATACAGCACTCTCAGCTGGTAGCATAAGAACAGTTTCATGCCTTTAAAGAGCCCTTTGGATGGGCCTACAGCTGCCCCTACATACGCTGCGAGCCAGATGGAAGGAGGGCCTAAGTACCCCTATTAGGACAAAAGACTGGGACAAGATTATGGAACGGACGCCAAAGGTCTCTAGAAATGCACATTTAAACTTAAAATTATTATATGTTACATAGAGCATACTGGACACCAGAACGCATTGGCAGGTACTTCCTAGTACCGGACGCAGCCTGTCCCCGATGAAGGGAATAAAGGACCCACATTCTTCATATGTTTTGGGCCTGTCCATCAATTCATACTTTCTGCAAGGGAGTCCTACAGATGACTGAGGAGTGCATTGGTTACTGGATCAGATTCTTCGCCCTACCATAACAAAGTTAAGGAGATTTCAGGACTTTGCAAGATAGCTTGTAATTGGAAGGCAGCAAGGGGCCCATGACTATTGGTGTGGAGGAGGGAACTGATAAAGTGGGTGGGCTGAAAGGGGAGAGTCCTCCTGTGGGAAGCGCAGAGGGGCATACGCAACATTCAGGGTGCCCAAGCTTGGGGCTGACAGCTTGACTGATCCAGGGCCGGACATTCCGGCGAGCTCCCCCACAGGATCGCCCCGACGACTTGTGTGACTGACTACAGGAGTCCCTCCCCGGGTCCGGTCCTACAAAAAGTGCGACTAGGACCTGCCTTGAAAACGGAGTTTGGCACCCTCCAACAGGGAAGATTACCGGCTTTGCCAATTTATTATTCACACAATTGATTATGAAGAAAGTGGTGTACTGACTCACGGTTAGTTAATTTTAATGATGTCTGAATGTACCAATCAGAATGTAAGCATTCATGCGGCCCCAAAGATACCCATGAGTTGTAATGTATACTCTGCTTATTCCTGAAAATTCTAAAAAATATGTTAAAAAAAAGAGAACTGTTTGTTGACCAAAGAAAAGGAACACCCAGAAGGTCAAATCTCAGAGAAGGAGGTCCCAGAATCCAATAAACATCTGACCTCTGGTAAGTCGCTGGGCACATGTGGGTTCCCAGCAGAGATCTGTAACTGCCTGGCCACTCCACTAACACTGGCAGTTACTTTTTTTTGAGGTTTTATAATTATTGAAGATAAACATTAAATATATAAAATACAGTCAGCCATTTCCACACAGAAAGCATGTGTACCGTAACAACATTACGTGGATATTAGGGACACCCACAGCAATAATATGATTTCTTGCAATAAGATCTAGAAACAGTGACAGCAAACTGATTCTGACCCCTAATGTATTTCTTGTGTCAAATCAAGAGGTGTCGTATAACAGCTCCATTATTTATCACCTTTCAGAGGTCCCAGATTTTGCCGTGCTTGTAAGAGCATCCCCTGGCCTCACAGATTGGCTGTTGTAGCATTCAAGAACAGTCCATTGGATGTGTCCGTGGGTGCAGTCGCATGGCTCCACTGTTGTGCTATGTCCCTCTTCCCCAAAAAGAGGCCTAATCTTATCAAAATCTGTACTGCTCTTGTGAAACCCTCGTCCTTCAGGAAGTTTGGAAGGGCTATCTTAGAACAGCACCTCTGTGGTCTCCTAAGGACTCTCATCAGTGCTCCAAATATTCCCTCCTAGAAAGGCTTTAAGACTGGACCTAGGAAAACCATGTGATTAAAATAAATCTTTGGCGTGTGGCCACAATGCAAGTATTCCGGTCTTGATCCTCTGACGATTTTCCATAATCACTAGGGGTCAACTATAACTTTTATAAGTATCTTAATTGCAGCCTCACGAGAGGCCATCAGAGCAACGTCCATTCCTCATCCTGCAACTGCCCAACATTTGCTTCCCAGGTGTCTCTAAGGCATGCACAAGTGTCAGGGGTATTTATCACCAGGGTTCTGTATATTTATGCGCAAGTTTCCCAACTATCAAATCCCTCTAATTGAGCAGCTGCCTCCAACAACATAGTGTGAATTGTACCTCACGACTTGCCACTGCGTCATTTACTCCTACTCAAGGATCATGACACAAAAATCTAATCATAGCTTGTGGATAAACTCACAATGCAATCTTTTCATTTTATTAGATCGAGTTGCCCTACTGACAAAGACAAATGTGGCCACTAAATGAATGAATAGATAATAAGAGACATTTCCTCTCTTGAAGATATTTATTCACCTAGCAGGAAAAGTGTGAAACATTAATCCATTGTGGGTTTGTCAGACAGAATCCCTTTAGGGTCAAAAGCAGGACAGGGCATTGCCAATCTGTTCGTGCGAGACGCAAAAATACATTTCACTAGAATGTCAACCAAATTGTCAAACAGGTTGAGCAATCTAAAGTTGACAACATCTTCTGGGGCCTCTTTCTGTGGACCTTCCTCTTATCCAAGGCATCACTTCGGCTTGGAGTTTGAGTTCTTCTCCCCAAACATCTCCTCAGGGAAGTTTCCCGTCTCACCTTTGGAACAAGTCAGCGTTCCTCCAACAATGACGAACTGAATCCAAATATGTGGTTGCAAAGAGGACTATCAGCCTTTCCTCACACAGTGGGGCCAAAAGCTTACCTCTCGCAACGGAATTGTCACTCACTCCCAACCAAGAATGTTTGGACAGCTTATAACCATTTACCAACAACAACCGAGGAAGCTAGAGCACAGTCAATATCTCTTTCCCTCTTTTATACAGGTAATTATATCTAAATAAGTCCTGGCTTAAATAACACCCAACTTAGATACTTTGAAAATACCTGGAATCCAATCCCATAGCTAACAAATACCACTAAACAAGCCCCACAACTCTATTTTACACCCACATATTTCACATTTGACCCGGCAATGTTCCAAAACATGATTTTAAGATAGCTACATCAAACCAGAATCTCCAGTCTTCAAAGTTTTATCCCTGTAGTGTAGGAACTAATGCCTTTCTATTTAAGAAACCACATACACGCCACAAATTCCATATCCAGTTCTAGTCCTAATGCACTTCAATGCATTTTGGCCAAATAGGGCTTGATCTGTGTTAGATCATTAAATAGCACAATCAAATATTATCAAAATTTACATCAGGTTTCCTTTATTTTATCTTTACGGACAACTTCTGTCAGTCCACACACTTTTTTCAATCCAACAAACAGTTCTTGCCACATAAATATCCATTGCTTCTTGTGTCATAAGACATATGGTATTTTAATAATTTGTAGAATATAATACATTTGACTATGTAGGTAACGTATTCTGTTATACCTCTCAAACTCCCCCTTTTTACTGTTCCCAGCTAGGGAAGTCATTAAATCAATTTTTTCCATTAGCCAGGGGATTTTTAACAATTTTTACATTTACGTATTTAGGTCCCTACACTCCTATCACTTATCACTGTCCTACACCACACATAGCCTATCGTCATTAATATCAGTGCTCCCGCGTAGCTCGTAGGTTGTAGCACGCCCGCCCCGTAGAGGGACAGGAAGACCCCTATGATGAAGCATGACACTAAGGGATTCTTAGTGTGTGCGGGGTATTTTAAAAGCACATAGTGCTCTCTTTCTGCCACTCGCGAAGAGAGCCGGTCCCACTTCCGTTCACTGCAAAATTGAAAATATACATAAAAATAATTCGATCACTTCACATTGATAGAATCTCATTATTTTTTAATATAATACATCACCTGCCATGGTGCATTTGTAGACACGAACAATGTTTTTTAATACATAATTATTATAAAATTGGAAATGTCTCTCCTTAGTGTAACATATTTCACATTACAACATTGTGGCAAGACATTGCATACTCAACCTTATGACATTAAGAGTTCAGTTAGTCATATCTGCTTAGATATATAAGCCAATTGTGTAGACTATCAGCTAATCGAAACCATGCGAGTCCACACATTTATGCAAATGGACCAGCTTTGTATGTAACATATACATATAGTCTGAAAATGTATCACAACCAGGAAAATTTGGCTTTCTTTTTTTTTGTAAATCTTTTTATTATTATTACACAAGAGAAAAATATACATATCGGGTGTCAGTATTCAAAGTACAGCACTGCAGTGGACGGGCAAAGGAGGTGTCACAATAATGTACAGTTATAAGCGACAGAAAAATCAAATGCAGCATGAAGCAAAAGTATCTCAATTAAATAGCAAAGATCGCAGGCACCAACCAACAGTACCCGCCCACCAGGAATATAGGAAATACGGAGCAACCATACGACACCCCAATACGTTAGGCTAGAATCAGGAGAATACGCCACAGCCCTTGTGAAAAGAGGAAAAGGGAGATAGAACGGTCATAGAAAATAATAAAGGAAAAATAAAAAAATAAACCAACTACCCCCGACCCCACACCCCTGCAGGTGGCTATGACCTAACCCCACTAGCAGCGTGCCTGTCGCCCTCTAAACTACACCCCAAGGAAGGGAAAAAAGTCGGAGGAGGAGAATACAACAAAACAATTCGGGCTCCCGAAGTACCATCCCCCCGCCAAAAGCAAACTTTCGGCGCCATAGTGTTAAGCAAATTATGGCAAATCAGAGACATCACGTAAGGCAGTCGCAAGCAGCAAAGAGGACCAGCACGCCTGAACCCCAGCACGATAGAGGCAGCAAATCCCGTCTCGAACACATCAGACACCTAGATGTTAAGCACTCGGGGACACAACTAGTCTTCGCTCCCACAGATATTACCCAGCAAAAACAGAGAAAAACATTGCATCAGATCCCAATCAAGCGTAGCCCAGACCCGCACGTCCCCAAAACAGCAAGAGCCAATACGATAGGACATTTTACAAGGGACAGAATCAGCCAAATACCATGTATCGCATGTCCCCCAAAACCCTAAGAATCAGAAAATGTCAGTACAGAGGACGCGTCGTTTATCCTTGCCCAGTCTTGATCACACCATCAAATCCCACCAGATTACCAATCTTCAAGTCCACAGCTGCAGGGAATCGTAATGCCAAAGCATGCCGAGCCAGCAACACCATTGCAATGCTTTGGTACAACCGGACCTCATCCACGCCCAGTACCTGCTGGTACGGCGACCCAACCCGGCACAAAAACATGGCTTCCAAACTCCCTTCGGCAGAGTAGCGCAGGAGGAGAATGTCTCAATGTCCAAATACAACTGGAGCAGCATCAGAGCCACTAGCAACATGACGTGGAGAAAAGTTCCATCGCACAGTTCCAATCTAGAGCCCATAGGAAGTCCGAGGCATCCGATGTCGCGGGCCTGAAATGGCACGAAGAGCAGTATCTCTGGCTCTTCGGTATCAGTGACGGACGCCATCTTGTTGCATCTGGGTAGTGAGTAAGGCAACTCGCCGTGCATCAACGGACCATCCGCTCCCATGCGCCCGGCCGCAAGAATAACAGCATCCAACTTAGTCCCCAACAATCGGGCACCCTGCTCCAAGGTTTCGTGAAGGGCAGCTAGGGCAGCAATAAGATCGCCAGGGTGTAGTTCTGCCCCGTGCCCCCTCTTTGTCACGCTTCTTCTCTGCATACGCCTTGCATGAGGTCAAGATTCAGTTTCCCAGAAGCTGCACTCTTCCCTGCCCACTATATTCGGGGGCAGTGCAACTCCGGACTGGAACCGAGACACACGCAGAGGGGCACCGGGCTCCATGGAACCACCGTCAGGGTCAATCCCTGCTCGATCACGATGCGGCCCAAATTCGGGATCCTCCCGCCGAAAGCGGGACAATTCTCAAAGCACTTCCCGGTGGTAAACTAGCAAAAGTCAAACAATCACTTAATCCACACAGGGGCACTACGACAGGCCGCTCCCCAGCTCGTGCCCCCAATCGGCCAGTGCGAGCGCTGCGAAAATCGTCCGTTTCTGCCACACGGGATCCGGTCGGCCCTTCTGCAACTCCGGTGGCCGCTGTTGTGCACTTGGAGACCGGCCGTAAAGACTAATCGAGGCCCATGTCATAGGGTTGTTACGGGCCGCAGACGTCGTTGACCGTTTCTCCCGTTAGCAAGCAGGCACGAATTTTGGGATCGCGCCCTCGATGAGCGGGCGTGTTCATACACCCAAGTATGCCATTGCGCTTCAGGATATCAAGCAGGATGTAAGCGCCGGAGGAGACGGCACCCGGAGCCGAGGGATTAGGCGGCCATCGCGGTCGCCGGCTTGGCTCCTCCTCGAATTTGGCTTTCTTGAAATAAACGAACACACAGTAACCTTTCTTTGCTTCCACCAGATCTAAGACGTCTTTTGGCTGCTTTTTCAATACCAGGGAACATACTCCATCTGCCCCAGCCCTGAGCTCTCTTACTTCAAGTTTTGAATTGAACACATTTACCTCAGACTTTCCCATTGAGGAGATCCTAAAACAGAACCTCGGACAAACTACTCCTTCACCTTTTATACTTGGATTAGTCGCTTTCTGTGCCCTTTCTTAGACAATCATTTACCCAGGTCTTCTCCTCTTTAGTGAGGTAGTCTGTGTTCACTACTGAGAATTTTTTGGAGACACTGCTGAAACAACCTTGACCAACAATAGGACCAGAGCTAGTGGTCGGATCCATTTGTTCCACCAAGTGGGTTTTCTCACGTAGAGTCAAACTCTTTTTCACGATTGACACTGCCTTGGAATTTGAGCACTGATAAGGTTTTTCTAGAGTGGAAGTTCTCTTTTGAAACAGGTGGATTTTTTCATTTTCAGTTTTTCTGGCATTTCCATCACTTTTAAGGATTTTTTTATATTAGCGTTTCTAAGTTTGGTTTTCTTTGGCATACATGCCAAGACAGGATGCAGTTCTTTCGAGTCAAGTTTACACATCAATGGGCAGCTCGTCCATGTTCTCACAGAGCTCTACCACGGCTAGCAGGGATCTCTGTACCTTCAGTGGCGCTGCCGTTCTAGCGTCTCTGCTGAAGGCCCTGGACCTTCACCAAGTGGGCATCACATTTTTAGTACCCGCTCTGCAAACTTTTTTTTGGGCAAGTAACAAATTCCCAAAGCAGTAGTTTCTTTAAAACAAACAGGAAAAAAATGACTTTTTTACAAAAGGAAACATAAAAAAATACCTCCCATTTAAACTGAATTACAAAAGTAGAAATAAAGCACTTATTTTCTAACAAATCAATATATTATCCATTTATTTAATTTACACACACATTTATATGTATATATGTGTGTGCAAATATATTGCTTAAAGGCTTATGTTGGTAAGAAGCACAGAAGAACATCAATTCTACAAAAACAAGTACATATTCTATAAAACAATACCAGAGAGCTGAAAGATGTCAGACATGTGTAGAAACAATTATATTGTGAAAACCAGTCCATAGAACTTCTAAAGGCATGGCAAAGTAGTTTTTGTAATCGGTGAGTTCCCCATAGGTTAGAGGTATGGCAAGGGAACTGGACGGAGAGTCCAAACAGGAAAATATATAGATGTGGCAGAATCCTTTTTTATGCCCCTAGCTGGTTGTGGCTTGGGTGGCATCTCCTCTCGCAGATATTATTGATGGATTTCGACCCCTCTTCCTCATGGGTCTCCTCAGAACATGGACTGTGCCTGTTGGGTGGTATTTTCAAAAGAACTAATCTAGGTCATCATAGGGAGGATATGTAAGGCGAAAAACAGGAAGGGATAAATGTGAGGATGACAATGTATGAAGTGTGAACAGACCTAGGGCCAGATGTAGGTAGCCTAATAGCGGTCGGTAACGGCCGAAATTACGGAATTTCGGCCTTTACCGACCAGTATTAGGCTTTTTAGATGTAGGAGGCCAAATTGAAGGATTAGGTAATTTATCGAATTACCGAATCCTTAACATACCGAATCTGTAAATTACTGATTCCGTAATGTAGGGAGCACTCAAGTGAGTGCATTTCTGAGTTGAGGATTCGTTATTTACCACCAACTACAAGTTGGTGGTAAATATCGAAAACCTTTGAAAAAGCAAATTTGTGCTTTTCCAAAAGTGCCATGTGGCAGACATACATGCCCTTAGGCCATGTATGTGTGCCACATGTGCACACATGCACGATTCAGGGGTGCAACAGGGTGTCAATGTGACACCCTGCCACCCTTGATATGTGCCCCCTATTACCGATTCGATACTTACCGAATCGGTAATAGTGAATGGCTTCCCATTCATTCCTATGGGCCTCCAGGCCCATAGGAATGAATGGGAATTACTGAATCGGTAAATACCGATTCGGTAAAAATTACTGAATAATTACCTACATACTATTTACCTATTCTTAAATACAGAATAGGTAAAATTCAGTATTTAAAAATAGGTAAATAGAGATTACTTACATATGGCCACTAGTATCTTCCAGTTCAAGGAGTTGGAGAAATACCCTGTCTGGGTGAATTAAGTTGGTTGCAAACTCTTGCCACAATCGTTTTGGGACATACCTTTTTGTTGGAATAATTGGTGCGGATTCAGGTGCTTTGTCACAGCAGGTGAGCAGACATGGGCAAATTCTGTCAGATAAAAAAATGTATAATCCTTAATCGGGCAGCGATTGCTTGTGCAATTCTGTAATTACAATAATGGTGTCTATGCAAATTGGTGTTATAGAAGCATGCTGCCTCATGACATTAGTGAAGGATCATGGGAATGTAGTCCACGTTCATTAGAAAGGATTATGATGCTGCCGCATGCAGACGTTACCTAGGAGTGTACTTCAGTAAGGGGAAGTGCTAAGACAGAGCTTGAGCAAAGTAATTGTTTATGAAAAAGGATTATGTGAATTCTAGATGCTATATTTGGCTGGGACTTGAATGCAGGTTAATTAGCAAGGGCACACCGAATGAAAAAGAGTCATGAGAATTGAGATCCCTTGGTAACGGTTACAAATATATATTGGCTAAATTGATGCAGAAGGAACTTTCTCCCCGGATGTAGGGGTCACAGTAAGTCTTCCTACACTGGACTACCATAACTCCCCAGGCAATCTTGGGAAGGTTCATCACTTCCTACCGAGGGCAAGTAGAACGTCATTTTCACCCAATGGCCCTGTTGAGCACTAACCAGCAGGTCAAAGGATTATGCCTGTGGTGCAGCAGAAGCTCCGCCTATGTACACCCAGTGATTTCTCCGACTCTGAACAATGTGAAAATTACATACCTTGCGTCTTTGTGTGCATGTTATAGGGTAATAGGACTGAAACCTCTACGACTATATCTAGGTTTATAAGTTTCTCCTTTATGGCCAGGTCTGGCTTTCTGAAAAAAGGCTATGATTTGGAACTGTTGTTTGTTTGGATTATAATCTCTTTTCTTTACACAATTCCGTCTGGATCATGATCCCACTGTGTGTCGGATACTGCAATGCTCCGACGTGTACAGTTTGTTGAAAAAATACTCCTGATAGTACAGATTTCTCACCAAATTTAGCAGACCAGAGCCTTGATACTAAATAACTGCATTTGCCTCCAATGGCATACAGAATGCCATTTTAAATACTCTGCACCATCTTAAACTAAAGGATGGACATAGAACTAAATGTCACCAGTCACTGAACCTGAACTATCTTCCAAAAAACAACCTGAAATCTTGTGATATAAATCGGAAAGATTATGCCAGAAATAACTGAAAAATCTTACGGTGGAAAAAAAACTGTTTTGGAATTCTCTGTATCCAAAACAGAAGAATATAACTAATCTTACAATGCATAAAAAAAAGTGAAAACAAGCCCATTTAAAGAAGCTTTCCTAACCACCCATGAAACTTCTGGGATTACCTCCGAACAGTGTGCATTCGTTCATGCTGAATGAGATTGGCTATGTGATTGATGCTTTTCTGGCATTTCAGGCACCGATAAGGCTCTTCTCCAGTGTGCGTTTTCTCATGCCGAATAAGACTGGATTTGAGACTGAAACATTTGTGGCACTCCAAGCAGTTATGAGGCTTTTCTCCAGTATGTGTTTTCTCATGTTGAGTGAGAATGTATTTTCGAGTGAAAGTTTTCTGGCACTCCAAGCACTGATAAAGCTTTTCTCCAGTGTGTGTTCTCATGTTGAGTGAGTTTGAACTTTTGACTGAAACATTTCTGGCACTCCAAGCAGTGATAAGGCTTTTCTCCAGTGTGTGTTCCCTCAAGTTGAGTGAGAAAGTATTTGTGAATGAAAGTTTTCTGGCACTCCAAGCACTGATAAGGCGTTTCTCAAGTGTGTGTTCTCTCATGTTGAGTGAGTTTGACCTTTTGTCTGAAACTTTTCTCGCACTCCGAGCACTGATATGGCTTTTGTCCAGTGTGTGTTTTCTCATGTCAAATGAGACTAATTTTAAAACTGAAGATTTTTGGGCACTCTGAGCACTGATACGGTTTTTGTCCAGTGTGTGTTCTTTCATGTTGAGTTAGATTGGCTTTGATATTAAAGCTTTTCTGGCACTCCGAGCACTGATAAGGCTTTTCTCCAGTGTGTGTTCTCTCATGTTGAGTGAGATTGAATTTATGACTGAAACTTTTCTGGCACTCCGAGCACTTATAAGGCATTTGTCCAGTGTGTGTTCTTTCATGTCGAATGAGACTGACTTTGTAACTGAAGCTTTTCTTGTATTCAGAGCACTGATAAGGCTTTTCTCCAGTGTGTGTTCTCTCATGTTGAGTGAGTTTGACTTTTTGACTGAAACTTTTCTCGCACTCCGAGCACTGATATGGCTTTTGTCCAGTGTGTGTTTTCTCATGTCGAATGAGACTAGTTTTGAGACTGAAGCTTTTCTGGCACTTTGAGCACTGATACGGTTTTTGTCCAGTATGTGTTCTTTCGTGTTGAGTTAGATTGGCTTTGATATTGAAGCTTTTCCGGCACTCCAAGCACTGATAAGGCTTTTCTCCAGTGTGTGTTCTCTCATGTTGAGTGAGATTGAATTTATGACTGAAACTTTTCTGGCACTCCGAGCACTTGTAAGGCTTTTGTCCAGTGTGTGTTCTTTCATGTTGAATGAGACTGACTCTGTGACTAAAGCTTTTCTTGCATTTAGAGCACTGATAAGGCTTTTCTCCAGTGTGTGTTCTTTCATGTCGAGTGAGATTACATTTTTGAGTGAAACTTTTCTGGCACTCCGAGCACTGATAAGGCTGTTGTCCAGTGTGGATTTGCTCATGGCGAGTGAGATTAGATTGTTGCGTAAATTTTTGCGGGCACTCTGAGCACTGATAAGTTTTTTGGCCCGTGTGGTTTCGCTCATGGCGGGTGAGGCTAATTCTCTGGCTAAAGTTTTTCTGCCATTCTGAGCATTGATAAGGTTTTTGTCCAGTGTGGGTTTGCACATGGCGAGTAAGATTGGCTTTGCGACTGAAGATTTTCTGGCATTCAGAGCACTGATAATTATTTATTTATTTATTATTTATTTTATTTAAAGTATTTATATAGCGCGGCTGACACCTTGCAGGTTTCCTGGCGCTGGAGAATACTCTTTAACTGAGGAGACTGAGAGCGAGTAGCAAGCGATTAGAGTTTAAGGAAATAGCCAGGTTTTGATACGTTTCCGAAA
The DNA here is from genome assembly GCF_964261635.1 of Lissotriton helveticus. Classification (NCBI taxonomy): domain Eukaryota; kingdom Metazoa; phylum Chordata; class Amphibia; order Caudata; family Salamandridae; genus Lissotriton; species Lissotriton helveticus. The sequence goes on along the minus strand of NW_027611723.1, from coordinate 704,738 downwards.
GGGGAGGAGTTGCGATATTTGGCGGATGTCAAGGGGCAGACTGTTCCACAGTTTAGCCGCTGCGACTCTGAAGGATCTACCCCCAGTCCTGACTTTGTTGTATCTAGGAACTGTTACCAAGCAGGCTGAGGCAGAGCGAAGAGTTCTGTTGGGGGTGTACCAGGAGAACAAGGCTTGCAGAGGTCTGGGCCCGACTCCGTGCAGAGCCTTAAAGACAAGGTAAAGGGCCTTGAAGGCCACTCGTTGCCTTGGAGGTAGCCAGTGTAGCTCGGCTAAGGCCGCTGTGGCAGAGGACCTCCTGGTCCAGCCAAGAGCTAGCTTGGCGGCGGCCGACTGAATTCTTTGGAGTCGATCCAGCAGCACAGCTGGAGACTCAAGTAACAGTGCGTTACAATAGTCAAGGCGACTAAGGATAGTGCACCTGCCTATCAATGCCCGAGCTTGTGCGGGGAGGAGTGGCATGATTTTGCGCAAAGAGCACAGTAGGGCCGAGCAAGTCCCCACTGTTTGTGCAACCTGGGTTTCCGTACTCAGCTTGTTGTTCAGCATGGCCCCCAGGTTGCGAACCGAGGTGACTGGCTGTGGTTTTTCCGGTGTTTCCGGAGGCCAAAAGTCGCTAGGGAACAGGCGTGGTATTCGGCTTCCAGCACAAAACATAACCTCAGTTTTGGAGGAGTTGAATTTCAGGGAATTTTTGTGCAACCAACCAGCCGTCTCTCTTAGGCAATCGTGAAATGATGTTAGGGGGATAGAGTCTTCTCCCTCCCAAGAGAGAATGAGCTGGGTGTCGTCCGCATAGTTGATAGTTTTTAACCTGTGGGCCTTTATTAACGTGATCAGGGGCTTGAGATACACGTTAAAAAGAATGGGGCTGATGGACGAGCCCTGGGGCACCCCATGGGGCACAGAGACAAAGGCGGATTGGAATGGGGGGAGGGACACAGCCTGCCTCCTGTCCCGCAGGTAAGAATGGAACCATAGCAGAGCCGTGCCATCCACCCCAGCCTCACCGAGTCTCTCCAGCAGAATCCCATGGTTAACCGTGTCGAATGCGGCAGACAGGTCCAGCAAGATCAAGGCTACTGCCTGGCCCCTGTCTGCACGCATACGGAGATCCTCCATGGCTGTCAGGACAGCTGTTTCGGTGCCATGGGCTGGACGAAAGCCAAATTGGAAATCGTCCAGGATGTGATTCTGCTCCAGGTGAGTAGAGAGACAGGAGCTCACCCATCGTTCGGCAACCTTTGCCGAGAATGGCAGGAGGGAAATAGGCCGATAGTTCGACAAACATTCAGGGTTTAAGGAGGGTTTTTTCAACAGCGGGGTGTTCCCCGCTGTTGAGCTTTCAAAGTAGTAGTTTCTCATTACAAGTCATTACACACTGTAAAATAATAATATAACCGTAACAGAAAATAACAGGAAAGGCCCTCAGCCCTTAACAGGAGGCGTGCACGCCAAACGACCATAACAAAAAAATCAACAAAAGAGTATGCTAGATGTGCGTTCACAACATAGTAGGGCAGAGATTGTCCCAAAAAGAGAAAGGTCCAAAGGTCTCTGCTATTGTCAAATAGACTGCTTTACTCTGCTTACATTTGTGATTACGGAAGTGTTAGTGCACACTTCAAAGCACACAACTTGTCATTCTGAGCACTGGTCAAAATACACTAGGAGCCCTGTTCCGATGCGGTTTGGAAATCTTCCAGACTGAATCGGTTTGGGAATGGTTTCTGACCGACTCGGAACAGGAGAGCCCAACCAACCGAGTACGATGCATCCGGATCCTTCCAGATCCAATTTGGTTGGACTCATATTGACTTCAATGGGAGCCTATGTTCCGACCAAATGCTTAGGCTCCCATTAAAGAAAGGGGTGTCTGGGACAAAATCGGGCACCCTGTGGTGGACACCCCCCGGTGCCTGCCACACTATACATGACTGGTAAGGAGGACCCATGGGTACCCCACAGAGCCGATTGGGAAGGCTCAGAGTGCAGGAGGCCCGCTACAGACCCCCAAAGTCTGATTCCGACTGCTGATTTGAGTCGGACAGCACAATTCAGAAAGGCTGTCCAAATCCAGCATCTTAATCAGTCGGTCAGAAACACTGCCCGTGCAGACGTACGATTCTGCTCCGTACGGCTTGGTCATTCCAAATGGCTTCCGGTTCAGATTGGGATCTTCCTTATGTCTAACTTGCATCGTAATCGGTCAGAAGGGAACCTTTCCGATTCGGTCGGAAAGACACATTCCCAATCCAAATCTGATGGAGCAAATGCTGTTAGGAGGCCTTCCAAATCACAATGGAATTGGCCCCAATGACTCTATGAGCACAACGTTCAAACACACAACAAGTCTCTGTGAGCACACTCCACTTAGCTGTTGGCCAGGGAGGCCTTATACTGCAATCTGTTCTGGCTGCCTCAGAAGGCTGCAAGGAGTGAATCAGAGGAATTCCCTATGGGCGTTTCCAGGAAAGGGAGCTGATCTGCACCAGACCCTGCAGGAAGGAAGCTGAGAGATTCCCTTGAGAGCATTGCTAAGAGCCAGCTGTTTGACAAGGAAGGAACCGAAACAAAGCCAAGTACCACTAGCTTGTCAGAGGGGCCATTGGGCAGCAGTGGACAACAGTCTGCCACACTCACAGGTGGGGGTTGCCCAGGAACAGGAGGAAGGAGCCAGCAGGAAATGTGCAGGAGGTTACCTTTCAACAAACAAGCAGTAGTGACAACACCTCAGTAGCCAAAACAAGCATTGGCGATGCTAAAACAATATATCTGGCACTCATGGACTTCCCGTATCTATGACCAAGACCACCATAGGAGTTGACAGATTGCACAGGAATGAGATAATGCGGATTCCCAACAATATGTATCATCATAAGGTGCTTAAATTACATTTTCCCAATATCTTTATATAATGAATGACTCGCTTCCCTGCGGCCTAAAGCCTTTAACCTTAAATATGTGGTATGGAATTTTGAATCTAGATTTTGGAAGAAAATTCTACTGAAACAGGGATATTTCTCCTTATTCATTGTATCATTCCCCGATTTCCAGCAATACATATTTTTTTCCTTACTTACGTCTGCTAATCTGATGTTACTTTTCTGAACATTCATCTAAACGTTATGTTTCAAAGTATATTTATATAAAACACTTAGATTTCTTTGGAATGAGATCGAATAAGATGAAGTCATCGGGATACAAAAAAGAATAACACTTAACATTTTCCAATTTGGTGGGAAATTGTTAAACTAAATTGATTAGGTGAATCACATATATAAAAGGAAAAAGTAAGGGAGGTAAAATATATCCTTGCTTTAGTTCATAATCAGTCACAATTACATCGGACACTGCTTAAACATTAGAGCCGTGTTTGTAAACATAATTAGATGATGGGGGTTCCGTCATACCCTTTTTAGTCCTTAATCACCAAGTATTTGTGGTCTGACAGTAAGCACTCAAATGAATGTCTTGTAGATAATTATATGCACTGGAATCACGGTACTGACCAATGTCTCCAATAATTCTGAAAACTCTGTTAGAAATGAGTAAAAACTATTCTCTCCTGTGAAGCCAGAACATTAATAGAACAACGTAGCTGGTAGCTGCTCAATAGCGCCTGATCCAAAATGACCTTCAGAGCAATAATTACACATTGTATCGCACTGTCAACAAAGCGCCCAACTAGGTAGTGGTTGTGTTAGAAATGGGATTTCTGGTTGGCTTAGGCTTGCGCCAGAGCCAGGCAGAGACCCCCACTATAGTCAGGGCTTGGAAGTTACACACCAAAGATAACCCCTGCTCACCCCTTTGGTAGCTTGGCACGAGCAGTCAGGCTTATCCCAGAGGCCATGTGTAAAGCATTTGCGCACGCACACAACAGCAACAACATCGCAGGCACACCACAAAAGGAACTCCACACACGGTTATATCAAAAATAGCCTTTGTATTCTCAAAACACATTAGAATAGTAAACACATAATGTACACTGTGCCAACTGGCACTGGGCAATATTTACAAGGGGTTATGTACACCTGACAGGGCCACATGGACCACTGTCAAAACCATCACAAAGTGAACTTAGTAAAAGAAAACTAGATCATAAATGTACAACCAGTAAACACTGGTAATCACTGTACTTAGCATCAGTCTGTGACATAAACTACATTATGCACAGTATCACACAAGTCTAAATGCATTAGACCCTAACCTCCTAAGTATAACTTACATTGGGGGCGAAAATCACAGAGTGAAACATGATCTCACTAGCATAAACCATGATGTGCAAAACAACGTCATAATCCTAAACCATGTTTAGAGGTATCAGCAGGGTGCGTAAAACATACTAAATGCATCACATTTCCTAGCACCTCATCACATTAGCACATAAATCACATTAGGGACTGGCACCCTATAAATGTAACCATACACCTGGCCAACTGGCCATCTCAAACAGGGGGGCTCAAATCCCGGTGTCCACAAAGTCAGGGCTGCTGTCTAGGCGGCGTAGGTCAAGTTTGCGCCACTGCGCAAACCTAAATGTAACAGCTGCCCACTACTTGCTTGGCAGCTGTGAATCTCACATGAGGGCCTAAACGGAGCAGCTGGCACTAAGTGATGCGCAGCTGTAAATAATCAAATGAGGCATGGTGTAGGACCTGGGGTCACCAGATCCCCGGGGGGTAGCTTGGCCCGAGCAGGTAGGCACCAGAAAGCTTAGTTGTTAAGTGACTAC